>NC_037600.1:20276217-20611939 GCF_003073045.1 Pomacea canaliculata
GTAAAAGCTGGAGTCTTATCTACCCCTTTGCTTTCATGTCGTCTGGCTTTCTTTAGTTTAATTGCCAGTATACTTGAACCTTTTTTGAGAAAATACCAAGCTGATCAGCCTCTTCTTCCTTTCCTTTGTTTAGACTTACATGACATTAGGAAAATCTGATGCACAAATTTATCAAGTCAAATGTACTTAATAAATGTGAAACTGCCCTCCAACTTGTGCAGGTTGATATATGCAACAGTTCTAACCATGTCAATCTGAGCATGATCGAACTTGGCTTCAGGGTTGATAGACTACTGGCTGTAGCTAAGAAACAGTCATCAGTAAACGATGGAACTCTCATGGCCTTCAGAGCTGAATGCAGAGATTTTTTGAAAGCAGTTGTTCTAAAATTGCAGGATAAATCTCCACTGAAGTACACCCTAGTGAGAAACATAACTTTCTTAAACCCAAAGACCATGGGGGAAAAAGACAAATCAATACAAAAAATGAAAAAGGTTTTGTTGTATTGCCAAGGTGTGAAAAGGTTTGATGATGTGACTTGTGACAAGGTATTGTCAGAGTTCCGTAATTTTCTTGACAGTTCTGCAGGTGAGTGTGGTAGTAAGGCTTTTGACCCTATGACACAAAGACTGGATAGTTTTTTATGATGCCCTTGCTGGAAAAGCAGAGTTTCAGGTGTTGTGGTCTGTTGTCAGACAGTTACTCCTACTCTCTCATGGTCAAGCTACAGTGGAAAGAGGATTTTCATTCAACAAAGAAACAGTAGCTGACAATCTTAGTCAGACTGCACTAAAAGCACGCAGAGTAATTCTTGATCATATTCACAGTGTGGGAGGGGTGGAAAATGTTGAGATCTCCAAACCACTGATGATATCCGCTTCTAGTGCCTATGGCAGGTATGAACGTTACCTCTCTGAGCAGAAGCAGCAGAAGGAAACAGAAGAAAAGCAGGTCCACAGAAAGAGATTAGGAGATGAGCTGGTAATACTCACAAAAAGGCTAAAGACCACCAGTGCCGAAGAACGACACCTGCTGGAACTGGCTGACAGACATAGTTTCCAGGCTGAAGAGCAAAAAAGTTTTTCACTTATTGAAAGATCTAACAACATGCGTTTGTTAGCCAAAGACAAGAAGAAGGAGATAACAAAGATTCAGTCAGACATTGATAGATTACAGGAAGAAATTAAAAGGTGTTGAATTGTGACATTCAGAATTAATGTTTATTTCAGTTTAAATAAGCCTGCACAATTCTGTACATGTATGCTATGGAACATGTTAAAAACCAGAACTATTTAGAGGAAATTAGGTTGTGTAAAGAAATTGTATTGTTTAGTATTGGTAAAGCTGTAGGGGTGACAAAGAATTGAATTTCATCAATGAAACTTTTGCTTATAGTAGATGGATTGCTTTGTCATTTTGTAATCTTAATCTTATGTGTATTAGTATATCATGCTGTTTATGTATATGTTTGCATGTGTTACATGTATGTGTAATAAGAATGCTTAAATAATATCTCAAGGTTAAAAATAAATGGGCTGTAATGCTTGACAGTTTCGACTCATTCCATCTTTGGTTTAGCATTAGGATCACACTCTTTTCATTCCTCATCTGATCCTCCAATCCTTGGCATTCCTTGTAGTCACAAGAAAATGTTTGGTCTACACATCTGTACAACACTAGTTGCCCTTCCGTATTCGCAAAAAACGCTCTTTTTTTCAAAAGTTCTTTAGAAACTTACAGACAGGCATCAAAATTAACTCTTTGATTATTTATTACTAGAAATACATGTATTTGAGAACATAGAGAAGACCACAGATTCATAAATAATACATCTTTCCGACCACACAAGAGAAAAACTTAAGCATTGATGACTGTCACTTAGGTCCTTTCGAATGCATGAAAGGTCCTTTTTTGGCACCATCCCTGATCCCTGGGAACCCTGTTCCAGCTTAACTTTTAACATTCAAATAGAAAAGCAGACGACGCGAAGTCTCGTGTTGACGGAGATACAAAAGCTCGAGCATGGTCAATGGGGTCATCAGTTATTGGCTCTCAGTCGTAAGAAAAAAAAGGTCGAGGCATGTGCAAAAAGAAAAATAATAATAATAAAAATGAAATGAATAAAAAAATAATAAAAGACTAAGTAACCAATTTATTGCAAGTTTATTGTTGATTTGAAGGTACTCTGGATATTACATTGCTAAATGATTCGCCAAGACATGACAACCTAAAACTTAGTCTTGGCAAACAAGCAGCAGTTTGTTTTTTTGACATGTCCGTGGTGTGGTGTCTCTTTTGACCAGACGAACAACCGACTGTCTCTGGAGTCGTGCCTTGTGGTAACGGCAAGATCAATAGCTCGATCTCTTCAGACACTCGCCGCCCAGGCCTGCAAACTTCTCAGCCAAAGATGATCCTCAGATGGCCGCCCCGGGGAATCACCATCGCCAGAATCAATACCGGAAAGTCTCTATGGATGACACGCTGGGGATATCATTTCCATATCCCCCGAAACCAGCGATCGCACGAAGTCCACAGCGAATTGTGCAAAAATGTTTTTAATTCAGTGCCATGCAGCTTGTAAGTTGGTCGTGTCGCGTATGAGACAATGAAAGCAGACCACCACCTGGACTATCGACGGTGTATGGTATTAAGAGGAATGTTTGACCAGTTACATTCTAAAACAATGACAATTCGTTTATTTCCGACGACAAAAGCTTTAGCAAACTCCTTTTTCTTCTTTTTTAAGCACCTCTCAATAATAATAATAACAACAATAGAACACAAAGTCACTGCTCCCAGGGTGAAGCAAGGATGATCGCGCTTTACAAGAACTTAGAAAAACAAAACACTACATCAGTAACATGATGGCTTAAAAGAAACATAAAAGGAGGGTGTAAAACAGCTATTTCCCCCCCCCCCCCCCCCTCAACACACCTCGTGACCCCGTCCGCCATTTGTCATCGGTCTTCCAGACTCGAGATATGTCGGTACTGACTCAGGTTCAGGACCTTCTATGGTTCCCTAGAAGAGGTTGGTTTTGTCCAGTAACTGTTCTTTGTATTGATGCTACTCATCCATCTTGGGGCAGACTGCATGCACGCAGGGCCGTGCTTAGGGGCAGGCGGACGAGGCATCTGCCTAGGGCCCCGCGCTTTTGATTGATATGGTAACTAGGCATATGGAAGTGTAGTCAGCCGTGGCGTGAGGGCCCCGCACATGCCCTTTGCCTCGGGCCCCGCGGGGGCTAACAACGGGCCTGCATGCACGTCCTTTACAGTTGACTCTTGCCAAACTGTGGACCCGATGTCTCAGAGTTGGGATCAGTCCCTACCGATCATACAAGAACTCTAACAGAGTTTAGTTCCTTGACTAAGCATTTTGGTTTCCCCTAGGGGTCTCGTTAGTCTAAACCTCACTCATGGCAACTGGATGGAGAGTCTGTGTTTTTCCCAACTTATATTTACTCCTGCCAGAAAGTCTCTTAAAGAACACTGCCTCCCATAAACGAGGAAGAGCTGGTGACAGTTCTCCAAGTTCTGACAGTTTGGGACTTGACCTTCGCGGCCAGGCATCTATCGGACAATTCCACAGCCGGGACCTGTTTGGGTTCCCGTAACCTTTTCTGCCATGACCCACACCAGTATTCTCTCTGCTGACGTCCGGCATAATCGTGTCAGTTTGTCACATCCCAGACCGCCTAAATGTCATGGACTAATGGACTTTCCACACCACTAGCTGTCCCAACAGAATGGATCCTGGACTTGAAAGTTTTCAGCAGATTTCACTGAATTTTCCATTTTGAAACAGCGTCTGCTTATTACTGCTTATTATGCTTTCCACGTGGCTGCTTCAAAGGTGGCTTCGTTTGAAAATCTTCTCTCGTTAAGCTCGCCATTGTTGCCTGTCATTAGGTGTTCGGGTGGAAAGACAAAGGTCGTGTTCAGAGCTTATTATTCATTCAGCTGATGGATTCATTGCTGGCTGACATGGTCGAATAAGCATTCTAGAGATTGTTAGGTGAGTGCACGTGACACGTTCTACTGTTGCAAATGCCTCAGGGAGTGACGAGCGTTGACCTAGTACGGTGAACCATGACCACCCAGTTCGCTAGCAAACTACACAAGGCCTCATCTCTAACAACAGAGGAGAAAGACCATCAGAAGTCGTTGGTCAGCCTTACCTGGGGCACCTGTCAATCATTTTCTGGAGCGACCCGGTTGCGCCTGTCAACCTGGACAGTGAGGATTGGATGTCCTGGGTTCAGATCTCGTCTGTCTCTGCACGTGGCTCCTATCTACAGGACAGGATGATATAGCCTTAGTTCCTGACTCGGCGTAAGCAGCAATTCCCCTCCCTCAGTCATTTTCTGATGAAAATAAATTCCCCAGTTCCCATTTTTTTTACCTCCAATTATTTTATTACAATTTTAAGAGGATTTCTGTATCCCAATCATATCTTGAAGTCAAAGAAAGAATGGTCTTAAAATACTATTCTCCCTATTTTCTTAAACTTACAAGAACCATTTCTTTATCAGAAGTATTTCCCATTATCTAGCTACACTACTCATCTGTCTTCTGAGAAGGACGATGCTTTAAAAATAATAAACTCACGGGCACCTATTGTATCGAATAAGTTTATGATGTGTGCACGCGCGCGCGTGTTTTGTGTGCGTGTTTTCGTCAGTCGCTGTGTCCGCCGAAAAGTTCAAGGTCTCTCGGGCCACGATCGAACTCGCCTTGCCCGCCCTCATCGGTCCTGGCGACAGCTTCCTCCCTCCCTTCTTCATCAGCCCGTCTGTCGTGTGCATTGTTCATTTGCCAGCTAGTCTGATTGGACTGGAGCTTGGCTGCGGAGCTTGCTCGACCATGAAATCCCAGCTCTCCTCAATCCTTCTTTCTCTCCAGCAAAGAGTTTCTCTTCGCTCACTCCTCCTCCCCGTTAATTAGAAGTGAACGCTTCTCCTAGGCTCGGTTACCTACGTCTGTTGTCCACGCGACGAACGGTGGAGTACAAGAGAGAGAGAGGGAGGGAAGAAGGGGTTGCATTGCCACCGACAGAGGTCGCTAGCTGCGTTTCGTCAGTCAAGGTGGCGGCGCATGCACACGGCGTCAGAACATCCCCACATCCCCACAATCCCCCTCCCCAACCAAGAAGAAGGGGGAAGTACTCCAGGAACGCCTGTTGGTACGCGGCAGAGCAACCCTCATCCACCCACCTCTTCCATTCCGCTTGTCGGTAACGGCGCGGCGTGCTGGATGCCGTGCTGGGGTCAGATGTTGTCGTGTCGCTGTTTGCTGCAGTGCGTCGTGGAGAACAACCCCGACGTTGGTGCTTGTTCACGAGTTCAAACCCTGCCGATGACGAAGAGATCGAGGACAGAGACAAGCAATCTAGTGACAGTCTTTACATGCCCTCGTTAGATGAGGACGATGATGGTCTTGGAGTCGCGGCGACCACGCAGCTGGTCTTCTCACAATAAGTAAGCGACTTCTCTTTATTTCTGATTTGTAACAGACTGACATAGTCTACCATCTGTCTTTTGTTTTCTTTGTGTTTAAATATCGCAGGAGGTTTGAGCGTGTCGTCAATGAAGTGGGGATTGATCTTTCTGTGGATCCGACTCATTGGTGATAGAACCGTGGTTGCTGGATCGGTTCCAGCCTCCCACACCGTCTGTCTGTCTTTCTCACCCCCACACAAAAGACTTGAAACACGATATTCATGCAAATGCTTCGATACACTGAATTCCTACATATCTATAATTATGATCAGAAAGGCATTTAACAATTTTTAAGACAAAATTTCGATTTGGTGTTAGGGACTTGGCAACACATTTCTACAGAGACAGGCATCACGATGGAAAATCTTGTGCCCGCTGTGTGGAAATGTTAGTGGGGACGAAATTCACTTTGTGCTTACGTGCCCATCCTAAACAACCTGAGGATGACATTAATGGATCGTAAATATTGTAGATACCTTAGCTATCTTAAGAATTTCTCTGCTTTTGTCTTCCAAAAAATCAAACTACGTGCAGAAAATCCTGTATTTTCACTACTTTGCGATGTTATAGGCGAGGAGACTCTTATCGTTATACGATCGCTGTACATATTGAAAATCCTGTTTTTACACTTGTACATGTTATATACAATGGACTTGGTTTATCTTATGAATAACACCCTTTCAAAAAGGTGACTAAAATCCTACTGAATAAAGAAATAAATCCCCAGCTCTCCTCCCCCATACACATTTACAAAATGAGGGTGAGGGCAAAAAGATTATATTACAGAAACTGCTGTTCTCTATTTTTTTCCTTACCTGTTACCTGACAAGAGAAAGAGATGGTAAAGATAAAATCTTATTGTATTATAAATTATATATATATATATGTTTAGTATAATACACAAATAACATCTAGCATATCTAAAGGCCGTGTCGGAATGCTGGTGGTAATGGAAGGCGTACCCGAGGGCTGGGAACAACAAATAATGTGTTGTCATAGTTTTCTTGGCGATGTTCGCTGTAACGAAGCGATTATATCTTAATTTCAAAATTATGTTCTTTGTGTTTATCACGCTGGAAATTTTGTTTTATCTTCATTCGTTGTTTTGTTTGTTGTTGTTGTTGTTGTTGTTGTTCCTGCTGCTGCGGTTGTTTTGTTTGTTTGGTTGTTTTTTGTTTTTGCTTTTTTTTTCTATTTACTTCCTCCTGTTTTTGCTATTGTCCTTCTGACGCTGTCCCGCGATTTGAGCTTCTAGGTACGGGTAGTTTTTTTTATAGGTACTATATTGTAGTAATATTGTTGTTAAGACGATGCTATTATTATTAATAATTGATTATCATCATCATTTCACTGGAACGTTGACGAAGTTTAAATAATTAATAATGTTCGCTGTGGAAGGTAGACAAGGAGTCATTAAAAATAATCCGGATGAAGACAGATGTAAAATCGCCGAGGCATCCTTAGCTCTGAGTTACAAAAGTCAGTCGGCAGCAAACTGTTTGTCACTCAGCAGAGAAGCGAACAAACACATCCACGAAAAACGACTTTGCGTATCACAAACAATTTTCAATCTTGGGAACTCTTTGGTTATTCTGCCTGCTTCCTGGACTCTGGCTCGATGCCACAGTTGCTAGGCAGCGAATGTCATTTGCGGGGGAGGGTGAAGGCGGGTCTTGAAGTCGGAAACGGAAAGAAGAGAGCATCAGGTAGTATGAGATCGGTCGATGGAGAAAGCATTTTAACAATCGAAGGCTCGGCCACAGATACACATCCGCTTGGTAAAATAAGATAAACAGGTGTGAATTTTATCTCACGCACAGGTTCGATCTCTCGTCGCACACCCAGGACGAGAAAACAGATTTATTTCACCTGAATGTGTAAAGCAGTGACTGGCAGTTGCTTCTAATTAAAGGAAATATCAAAAGCAAACACAGGTGATTGCTAATCAAAAAAAATAAGAAACGGATTCTATGAAAGCCGGCGTCTTCTTTCGGGTTAAAGAGTAGAAACACGAGGCCAAGAATCACATTCAGTTTGGATTAAATGTGTTTTAGAGAGGAAGATTGTGTTTCAGTCAACCTCTCACAGGGAAAGTCGTATCATAAGGCGAGAATTATGATTAAGTGCATCAGAACCTCAGGGTTTGGTCGTTTTTCTTTCTCTTTTTTTCCTACAGCCTTCGCAAATCCTATACTGTATAGTCATAGCTATAAATCCTGTCTTCGTGGCTATAACTCCGATGTAGTCAGGGCTATCGACCCTACATAGGAGAGGAATCTCTAATCAATCAACCGATCTCTCATTTCTTTACTGTTATCAGTGGCAGCCTTTCATTACGTTCATGGCTAACCCTCGAGGGTAGCCTAACCTCTGTTCCGCGATTGCGGCCTCTGGTATTTACTGTTAGCTCGCAGGTTTGCCTGTGTTTGTCACTGATAAACTCCCTCGCACCCTGGCCACCCAGTAAACAGCGGAGGAAACTACAGTAAACAACAAAGTAAACAACAGCCGCATCGCGAGAGGGTTGAGGTCTGTCTCTAACATGCCGAGATTAGACACGTTGAACCACTCACAGCTCACTGCTCGTTTAATCTATGAGCACCTCACGTATGCACGCACGCACCTTTGCAGGATCATACTCGCACGTGCGTTGCACACGTGGGTGCAAACTGCATTTGACAGCGCATGCGCAGTGAGGTACCTACCTACGAAGGTTCGTGCTCGGTGTTAGCCGGGTGCACGCCATGTAATAGGTGAGAAATCGCGTCAGGATCCGGGCATGAGTCACCCTACTCTCAAGGTAAACAATGCAGGCAAAACAATGTATTGTGTACACAAGATCTGATATCTTCTCATCAACTGTACTATTTTTTTCTACACCCGGTGGCGCAACGGGTAGCGCCCGTCCCCAACACGGCGAAGGTTGGCTGTCCTGGGTTCAGCTCTCGTCTCAGGCTCGCTGTTCTTTCAAGAACAAGTCACGAGAGGACTATAACAATATGTAAAGCTTTGTGATGCTAGTCATGGTATCTAAGTAAAGAATGCGGGAACCGTAGATGGTAAGCTCAGCGTTTTGATGTGAGGTCAACAGAGGTCACTGACTGACTGTACGATTCTCTGTGCGATGGTCTCTGTCTTGGCATCCACACGCATCTGCCGGGTACACTCCTTTCGGCAACTAGTTTACCTTCAGCAACCGTACATACTGTACTGCTGATGCAAATGTCAAACCGTCGAGAAGCTGGTTTTCTCTGCACCTCTTTTTTTGTTTGGCATATAGGTTACAAGCAAAGACTCCACACATTTACAGATGATAAATGCGAGGGCTGAGTGGGTAGAAAATGGAAGAGAAAAAGAGAAGAACGAAGGGGGATAGACGGAGGGAGATATAAAAAAGAGTTGGATGGAAAGAGGAAGTAGAAAACAAGAATGAGGTAGAGGGTGGATGTAGAGAAGAAGGGAATAAAACTCTGAAAGTTTAAGAGCCACCGTGGGACTCATTTGCAAGCTCATTGCCAATTCATCTTATGATCCTTGGTGTAACTTCTGGCGCAAGTAGTCATTCAAACTTGTCAGGAAGTGGTACACTGGGACTAAATTCATATATCCTTCCGTCCGTCTATAGTCTCTATCTCCACACACACACACACGCACGCACACGAGCAGTGCAACAGTACACACCTGGAGAGAGAGAGGGGAGGAAAGTTAGCTGAAGGACAGAGGGATGCAAGAATAATTCAAAAGGCGTTTGTTGAAAAGCTGCTGTCAGCATGACATTGTGCTCAGTGTACCCTGCACACAGTGGTATGAAGACGAGAATGGCAGCAAGAAGTCAGCGGAAGTGGCGTCAGTACCCGACATGCTCTTCTTTTCCGGGAGGTTCTGGGAGTCTCGCATTTCCCTGTCTCACCCACTTGGAGCAGAGCTCTGCTCAGAGAATCTTAACGGGGTGGGGGAGGCGAATTCCAAGTGCTGGAGCGAGTGAATGAGCCACCAGGTGAGTGAGTGAAAAAGACAAAGAGTAAAAGAATAAAGGAGAGGGAGAGAATGAAAGAGATTTCACGAAGTTTTTATTGACATCTGGCAATGCCAATAATTATCACAGGGTGTACTTCATTTTACACATATACCCCCTATTACACCCCTGCTGAGGGTTGATTTCAAATGACTATTGGTTCTACAGGCAAAGAATAAAGTTTCTCTGAATTCAATAAAAAAAATTCCCTTTTAAGGAGCTTTAAACAAAATACTGAAAAAACAGTGACCGTAGAACATGCGACATGAGAAACAGGGCATGACGGTATGTCCCCCGTGTGCAAGCTTGATGTATAGTGCCAGAGTAGGTAGCCGTAGAGGCTGTGGTGGTGTGCACACACTCGGGTCTGTGCGTGGATGTTTGCGTGTAGCACGAGCTGGCAACGACCGACTGTCCAGCAACAAATCGATGTGCGAGTCGGTGAACTGCCTCCTATGACACACCCGGGGATCACTTCCGCGCCCAAACCATTTTGTCAGCCACGCGTGACGGGCAACAAGAGCTTCACTGACAGCGGCCATGACACTTAACTACATCAGTGCATTTACACTCCTGTGACTTCTGACCAGCAAACCGAAAGATCCAGTGTCTCCCTGTTGCACTTTCTCATGATCCGTTTTAGCTATAAACTATCGGTTCCTGAATAAAAAGGTTTTATCTTTTATTGCTGGCTACATCGCCACGTCCAGAGGCAATTTTATGCCATCAAACAATGAGATGAGAAAGTTAACAGAAAAAATATCTTTTCACAAAGAAACAAGTTATATCTAGCGTAATGGAAGGTTTGGTAGTCCCCAAAAAGCTCAGCAAGTGACTGGTGTAGGATCTGGAAACCGTGTTTAAGAAATCCAAACAGCAGGAGACGTCCAGAGCTCAATTTTTAGAACGTATTGAAGACAAATTGAGTTCACTTAAACATTTATCCAAAAAGTGAAGTTCGTACAATTTCGTGATCCTGATGTTTTTAAATATGAGTTTGTACTTTGATTGGAATAAAAAGAACAGCCTGGCCGGAAGCTCTCAGGTAGGAGTGTCCGCTCTTGGTCCATGTCTTTGCTGGCTCTAGTGTGCTGTCGTGACGGGTGTAGTGCGAAACACAGCCGCTAGGGGGCAGGTGTTTGCAGACCAGCTTGGCACCAAGCAGTCAGAGAGAACCATGTATTCCGAAATTAATCGATGTTAGTTTGTTTGCTGCACAGCGATGTGTTGTTAGTTTTTACACCTCTCTCTCTCGCTCGCTCTGTCTCGTTGTCGCTTCTTTTTTTCCCTCACGTCCATGCGTCCAACCCTCCTCTACCCTCAACAGTGTCTCACAACAACCGCCCACGCAGACATGCACACGGTTTGTGCATTTCATCTTGACATGCTTGTCATCCAAGGAGAATATTCCAACACACGTTGTTCTTGTACATTCTGTTGGTCGAATAAATCCAAGCTGGCATCTCTGGCAATTATTTCGTAACATAACGAAGATGATTAAAAACATTACAGTTACCTCCACCCTCTTGCTTAAAGTATTCACTCAACTGACTTAAGTATATCTAGCAGATCGTAAATTTCTTGTTTTGAAAGGACAGCCTCAAATAGAGGTCAGAGGTCGCATTATCCCATGACGATCAAGAATATCTCACAGATGACTGATTTTTGTTACAACCCGATCAAGAACAGTTCAAAGGGTGCTGTGCTGTCATCAGAAGACGGACAATAACGGGCTGAAGGCTATTATGATTTTATCGCAGAACGATGAAAAATAGGGTTTGCTTGATGTCTACTGTGATTTTATCACACAGCAATCAACGGTTGTTTGAAATGCGATCCAGAACAATCCAAACAGTACCGACCTTTTCCGCGAACAACAGACACAGTGATGACAGGCCCACGTTTGGTAGACATAATCACATCATGGTCAACAAAAACTGCCATAGTGGTGCACTCGCAGCACGGTCAGTGTGCCCTGAAGGAGCAGTACCCTGTGTGCCCTACGTGCCCTACGTGCCCTTCGTGATATTTTTCTAAATGTCCCCCGGCATTACTTTGAGAACCCTCCGTGATCTTTTCCTGAACACCCTTAGACATTATCCTGTGTCCTACGTGATATTTTATTGGATACCCTGTATAAGTTGTATTTTTTCTAAATATTCTTTGGCATTATCCCAAAAGCTGTACGTGATATTTTCTCAATTATTCAAATATCCTGAGAGCCCTAGGTAAGGTAGATCGTGTGAAGGTTCTACGTGATGTATCCTCTCTTGGTGTTCCATGTTCTTTTATTTTGTCTGGGTGTTCTAAATGGAACCAAAAATATTACTCCCCAACACACACACACACTAGTAATATGTTTGCATCCTGCATGCTACAGTCCAGTCCGAGGCTTTCATTCAACTCAGCCATAATGTCCAAAAGAAGACACGCAGTTCTGATACGGCTCACTGAGTCCTGAGTGTCACCCTCGACTGAACTCACATCATTGTTACTACTCACCTATGTGGAACAAACAGAAAAGACTTTCTTGACATTGTGTTCATAGGTCGAGTGGACCTATTCCTGGATTTGCTTTCTCGAGTTTCATGTGAGAGAGAGAGGAAAGAGGAACAGTGCTTACTACAAGAAAAACAATAAAGCATTAATAATGAAAACTGACAACAACAAAAAAGACAAAGAGAGCTTTATTGTGAAATCATTCTATTACAGTAAAAACAATAAAGCTAAATACTGTCATACTAAATATAACAAAGCCTGGCATGTGTATATAAGAACTGAACTATGGGAGGGGAGGGATTAAAAAAAAAACAGAGAACGAGAGAGAAGCTTGGGGACGGCCAAGCCAACAGACAGACATATAAACAGATTTCATGTGCCACGGGCATGACTTCAAAGAAATGTCATAGTTAATACAAACACTGTGCATGCTGTGTTTGTTCTGGCCGCGGCCATGGGCGCGATGCACGTGCAGTCGTGTTCAGCATCGCGCATCTCTCAGGATGTCAAACAAGCATGCGCGTGGAAAATCAGAATGTTTTCACAATTTTTTGTGGTGTGGGGAATATTTAGGTTATGTTGGTGTCTCTGATAACAGTCCTCTCGTTTGTAAATTCCGCAGTACCAAAATAAATGTGTAATCTCGTCCTTCCAAACGATGTCCATGTTCCTGTCTCAGAAGGACAAGACGACGAGGCTTTCGTCTATTTTTTCTTCCCTTGCAGCATCAAGAAGAAAGGCTGCTATAAAGTCGTCTGCAACATCATTCTCGTGTGCGAGAGCAGCCATATTTGATGTATCAATAATAGGTTCAGGTAAATTAAACGGAATTTCCAGTAAGACGATCGTACCTCCACCCATCCAACCCGTACTCTTTCATCCCGGGGTGGATTTCATGTTCAGCGCTTAACTTACCTCCGAATAAAACCCTCAGCCCCTATTAGCTACTCGCTGGTAAGGCCAGCGCGTCCCGCGCATTTCGTGTTTCCGACTTTACCCGACAATAGCTAACTGGCGATGCAAATTTAGAACTGCGACCTACATTCTTTGTTCCGGGGGATTCCCTATTTGTGCGCATGTCCAGAAGACGTTAATATGTCTTCCGGGAAAAACAAACAGGCGTGCTCACAGATTTACTATACAACTCTGTGGATGTGCTCTTTTCGCGGAACAAACTTTGTCAGCCGACTTTTTTATAATAATGGAGCCGACGTCTTCCAAACGCCAGCGAGGAGCAAACTGGTCCAGCAGGGAAGTACGGGCATTATTAGAGGTTTGTTCTATTATTATTATTTTATATCAGTTTTTGAACTTCGGTAATTGTGATTCAGTGATGTAAAAACTACTTTTTACTGATTTTATTTTAAAATATTTGGTATAAACTTAATTTCATTACAGTACTTATATTTAACTATTATTTGTATCTATTATTTTCTCTTTTTTCTATGCCATAGATAACAATATTAATATTTTAAAGCTTCGATTTCACCATTAATTATGAAGTGGTAGTGTCACAGTCTTTGCTGCTCTGTGTGTTGGGGTGAGAGTGGATGGGTCGATGAGGCAAAATAAACATTTCTTTAATTCTTTTTAGCTCTTTTCGGTTACATTTTGTTTTAAAAACAATACTGCATAGACATTAAACTTTTTTTCAGTTTAAGAGAGAGGTTTTTGAGATAACTCTAGTCAGCAGCTGCCCAGGTATGGTTTATTAAGAATTAACAATGAATTCAGTTTGATACCAAATGATTTTTTTCACCTTAATATACCTCCACCCCACAGGTCTCTTTGAATTAAAAGGTTCATGGTGTAGTTTTTGTCTTTTCTTTAGGAAAGAGGGGAAGATGACTAAGGGTAGTACTATATGAAAATACATCATTCTACCACCCCAAAAAAAAAAATCACTGGCATGATCTGAAAGTGAATTTCATGTCTAAATGTCAGTAAATCTAATGCAAGTGTTAATAACATACAGTTGACTCATACAGCTGGTTGAATGATAGACAGTTTACAGTGCATGGCTATATCACATAAGTTGATTCAGTGAATTTATCATAAGAACAATATTTATGTTTTGCACACAAATAAAATGTACTTGTGCTCATAAAGCCATAAATTAAATTGAAAAGCAAAGGTACATAGACAATCATGAATATTTTGCTGTGCAAAAATCACTTCTTCATCACTATTGTGCATGACTATCATAAAAGAATATTGCTATGCTTTCACTACATTAAATATTTATGCTTGTGGTTTGATGACACATTGAAAAAAAATAATGTTGTCCTTCTCAGGAGATCCGTCATAGTGTTATGTACTATGCATCACATTACCCATGGCATGTTCCCTGTATATCTGTTTTGCACACTTTGCCATTACTATACATGAAACAATTTGGATGTTTGTTACAGATTTGCCTTCATATGCACCTGTTCCTGATGCTGGCCTAACAAAGGAAGTGTTCTCTAGTGTAGATGTCTATGATACAAATAGTTTAAGATGTACTCTCAATATATATTCTGAGAAAATAAGTGTCAAGCAGAATTTAAGTTCAGGTCAGCTTTATGCTATACCTAACGCTGTTTGCAGAAATGACAAGTACTGTTAATAGTTTGTAATCTCAGCAGTCCTGTCCAACCTTAAATGAATTTTCAGTAGGATGCATGTGTGGAAGTGTAATGTATCTTAAGAGTGATGTACAATTTTCATTGTTGTTGTTGTTTTGGGATGAGCAGACATTTAGAGTTGCATGCTGGAATTAATAAAGTTGATCATTCATTTTCATTGTATTTTCTGCCTGTTCCTTAACCAAGAATGTCTAATGCTGATATACTTTACTATTCTTCAGAATTTTGCTTCAAAGTGAGTGGAAGCCTCAAACATTTATTCCAAAGAGTTGCACATGTAAAATATTGTTCAAGAAGAATATAAGATTTTAATAGCCAAGTGACAGCATTAAGAACATGTCTTAGTGATGACCGCTACTCTTGACAAACACTTGCAGAGGCCACCACATGCACTACTGTCTGCAAGACTATGTCGAAATTTTCCCTTGTAATAATTTCATAAAGGAAAACTCATACATTTTTTTAAAAAGTCCTGTCCAAGAAGAACTGCATCTTTCATTTATTAAAGTTAAAAGGCATTTGCTACTTTCTAAAGAGATCTGTATGAATGAACAGCTACTAAGTTTCATAAGAATGAAAATTTAACTATTTCTACAGTCACATAGTTCTGATATTGTGAACTCTACAGAAAAGTATAAAATTATGATATATTCACAAGAAAAATCTACTTATAAACTGGATACTAGCAGCTTGACCTGTTGTAACACATGTTGGGCCTACATTTAAACTGCATGTTGACTATGTCTATTGTTGATGTTCTAACTTCGTTATCAAAATAGTTCTGAAATGTATAAAATTCTGGTTTAACATATTTACAAGAAAAGTCTATAAACAGATTGGTTCCTGACAGCTTGGCCTGCTGCAACATGGGCTCTTTCTGTGGGAGCATCATGTTCTGAAACAGTGTCATTGATTTTATTGTAGTGATTTTCATTATTTAAATCATTGTTATGTCCAACATCATTATTGTCGCCATCATTGTCTGGCTCTCCCCGATTGAGAACACAGTCACTTCACATGCCTGATCTGGTTCCATCTTCAGACCCTAGAGACAATCCCATCTCTTTTTAGCTATGCCTGAAATACAAACATCATCACCATCTGTAGAAATTTATACTGACTGCTGGAATGTACTGCTATACCACAATGCAATAACTACATTCACTGTGATTTAAATGAACTACTAGCTGAACATATTATTGGCATTGTCATTTACAAATAGTATACACAGTACATGTAAACAGGTTTCAATCAAACCAGTATTATTTCCATATAAAACTATTCAATGTATACACATGCTGGGAAAAATATTTAAATGTGTTCAAGTCTGACTTTACTATACATAGATACAGTTAATGTGACCAACATAAACATTTGGTGAAAACTTTGATGCAAACTCACATACCAGTTGCATGTACAGCTATGTGCTGTGTTGTATTTCCTTTCCTGCAAGGGTGCAGGATGCTGAAATGGTGTCAACAATCACTCTCCTATCATGCAGCTACTGTCACCTAGCATGACCCGGTCCAATAGTCTACAGTTGCTTCCAAAGGCTGCAGACACCCTGGATGCCACTTTGCAAGCACGTTGATAAACATTAACCTGTTCAAATATATATAAATAGCAATATTAAGCTTCGGGTATATGGATTATCGATGCATCAGCAGATGACATTTTGAAATTGTTTGACATGAGCCACACTAAATATAAAACAAAACATGTTTATTAATTGTGATGATAAGAAAGTTTTGGTTAATGGTATGAGAGTGTTTTTTAATTCCTAATATCTTGGGATTGTGTAGTAGCAGTCTATTTTCTGCTTTTACAAAAATGTTTAAAAGATATTAAAGTGATTAGATGTTATCTGCAAAATTTTCGGAGAGAACATTTTAGTCTATGGGGAAAATATTAAATGCTTGTATTTATCATGATTTGGCATTGGGGAAGAGTCTATACTGCAACAATTTATGGTACTTCGAAAGGTTTAGTCATATGTGAATAAAAAAGGCAACCATATTGATTACAAAGTATTACCAGGGCCGGCGCTAGGCTGTGTTGCGCCCTAGGCGAAAAGAAAAATTCTGCGCCCCCCCCCCACACACACACACACCTCACAAAAAGTGAACCATGTTATATCATTTATTTTTGCAATTTATTTAGTCCTGGTCATGAAATTGATGCTTAAAACCTCACTTTCCTTGTTTTTTGCTGTGCAAAACGAGTTATCAGTTCCTTCAGATTGAGTGCATTTGCCAAGTCATGCTCAATAGATATGGTGGCCAGCCCAGTCAGTCTCTCTTGCAACATTGTTGATCTCATATAGTTTTTAATTAATTTTAATTTTGAGAAACTCCGTTCTGCACTGGCAACAGAAATTGGAAGGATCAATAAAATTCTGAGAGACACTACAACATTCGGCACAATATCAAATAGCTTATGTTGGATTATGAATGTTAAGACTTCTTTGGGGTTCATTTTAGGCTTGGGAAGTCTTCTAGCCACAACCTGTCATTCAGAACAGAGTTCCTCCGCGTCGATGTCTTTGCTGTCTCTGTGCACTAGTGCCTTTGCCAAGACCTCGTAAGATAGTAGATTAAAGTAGAATGTCCTTCCTTGGTTTTTCAGAAATGCTTTGGATATCATAAAGAAATCCAAATAATGCACTGTGCTCCTGAATCTGTTTAAATCTGTCTTCAATGGACGCAGTTCAAACAAGAAAGCTATAAGGCTTAAGTATCACCAGTAATGATTGCGGCGGTCTGTCTCAGAACTCAACGCGACTGTGATGTGCTAAAGACCACAAGACTGTCACGGACCCGTTTGTGCAATGAACAGTTTTGCAAAAAGTTACACCACCGCTATCGCAACCCGTTGCATCCACACAATCAAAATAAGCACTATAAGAAATAAGGAAATGAAATTAATGTAAAGAAAGACATAAATCGTGTTAATAAAATATATACAGCTATGTCACAGTGTATAAAATTCATGCGAACTTATCTTTACAAACTCTCATGAAGTGGCTGTAGACAGTAGCACTGTTCAGTCTGGCACGGCTCAATCCAGTTCACAACCTTTAGTTTACTGACTCAGCTGTGGAAGGATGATCGCTCCAAGCACCCAAACAGACGATTACAAAGTAAATTCAAACAGCAACACGAGATGCCTGCAGCCGCTCAGACAAGTGAGGTTTTGACATCGTCCTGTGGTTTTTAAGTTCAAAGTTACAACTACCTCTTCCCCACTCTGGCTGTCCAGCCCTGGTAATGTGATCTGACTTTCTTTAAAGTGGTAGAGATTTATCTCTACCCTTCTCCACTAAGCCACCCCACTGAGGTCCTTTCAATCTTTCTCTCTTCTCTCTTTCTCATCTCACGTACAACTATCAAGTAACATCGCACCACCTTCTTTGTCCAGTCTTCTAGTCTGATCCGACTGGTCATTAGCTGTGACAGATTTATCGCTACCTGTGGGCCTGTCCACCTATAGCACCTCCATCGGCAAGTGCTTTCAATGGTTCTCTTCTTTCTCACCTTACAGACGAACTAACAAGTAAAACCGAACTGTCTACATGTTTGCTGCTTAAAAATAGTAGAAAAGTGGTTTTCTGAAAGAACTCATTACGACCAGAGGCGTTACAACCCAGAAGTGTCAAAGAATGGCTTATTAAAATTAAATCTTTTTCGAGAATTTGCTGTCAGATTTGATTACTAAATTATAAGTAAGAACTACTTTTTGTCAAGAAAAAGTAGGTCTGTTTTTTAATTTCAGGCGTGCATCATACACACATGGATGCTTGCATGCCTCCCCAATCAGACCTACACTTATGAGTAGCGGGATTTCAAACACTCGTGTAAAAGGTTTTATGGAGTGCACACTGATGGAGACAAGAAATGTGTAGCACCTTGCTCTGGTCTTATTTTGCTGTGTGGTCTAAAACTCAAGCTATCACAGCTTCCAGCCTCTAGACCACCCTGATAGCAGCTTCCTCATGTTCCCATCCAAAGTCACACCACAGTCACACCTCACAGGTGGGCGGGGAGCAAGGTCTGTCAAGAGAGAGTCTTCTGGACACTAACAATGCAAAGTTGTAAATCATGGTGTCAGCTCCCCAAACACAGTCCAGTGATCAACACTGCGTGGTGTCCAGCACAGGGTTTGTTGAAAACAAGAGAAGTATATAGACTGTAGGTCTTAGTACGCATTATCTCTTAATAACCAATTTCAAATATTCTGTCAATGGAGCATAACAATAAGCTATCCGTTCAAACTGTAGACAAACAGATGCACTCTTAGATAATAAAAATAAACATTACAATTTGACAACTAAAGCGTAATACACCAATCGAACAGAAATTTAATAATTAATAAGAAAGTTAAATATTCACGACCATGAGTCACAACAGTAAGTACAAGACTATAGGCCATCAGTGTCAGTAAATAGATAGGCTATAAACTTCAAATGGCTCTACCTTGATGTTTGTCTGCGAAAGACTTTAATACTCTTATTAACTAAGAACGCGTTGGTGACATTAGCTAAGTTCCTTCGGGTTGAAAGTTCGTAAGTGTAAACAATATTGAGCATAAAACTGTTGTCATAACCACAGAGAAACTCGCGTAGCAAACTCAAGTCAGTGTTGTTGTCTCTGATCTCAGCTGCAGTGTTTTCAATGCATAAGTGTGGAACCTCTTCAATAGTAAGATAGAGGAAAGAAAGGTGAGCTTGGTATTAGTGGAATGCGGTCCACTCCATCGTAGGGGTCCGCACTGACCAGGCCCCATCCACCAACCCGCCCCTCCACTGTCTATTCTCCGCCCTCTTCTTCCCCGCTGGTTAGCTGGTCACTTCAAGTGCACCCTGTAATAATTGGTTTTCCTGTACTACATCACTACATGAACTGAGAAACTCGGTGGTGAAGTCAACCTACAAGCAGAGGAAAAGGTGCCTTCCACCAACGCCGCCCTTCCCCGCCCCTCTCCCGCCCTCTACTTGCCTGCCGGTTAGCTGTGGTCACTGCAGGTGCGCCCTGGGATAATGCGATAGTGGGGTTTTCCTGTCATACATGTACTGAGAAACTAGCGTGGTGGTCAGTCTACAAGCAGAGGAAAAGTGTCCTGCTAATATCATTTTGTGAAAATGACATTTTTCCCTAAAATTATTCATTAAAAAAAAAAAAAAAAAAAAAAAAAAAAGCAGGCCATTTTTTCCGCCCCCCTCGGTCGCTGCGCCCTAGGCGATTGCCTAGTTCGCCTAATAGGTAGAACCGGGCCTGAGTATTACCTGAACATTCAGTGAATGAAAATATTTTCCATTCACGTACTGGTGCTCATTATTTTCGCCGCCTGAATGTGGATATGCGTCCCGTCGATGTATCCAACAACACTCGGAAAAACCACCGTTGGCACAGAACTTTCCCTTCTGTCTGCCTCTCGCTAGTCGGGAAAGACGATCCATCGTCGAGCATGTCGTAGTAGCGTTTGGTCACTCTCCTCACGATGTGACATTTCTCTTCGGAAACTCCGACCAAATCGCCGCACACACGCATTCACACACACGTAAAAATGTTCAAGTTGCGAAGTGCAAAGCATACTCGTCTGCTTGAGGGAACATTGTTCCCTCGATTCGACATTTCCAATTCATCTTTTACCTCATAGGCAATAGACATTTTATCAACTCCACGAAATTCAAATTTCGTGTACACTTCTACATCATTGTAAAGATATAATTGTCCCTAAATATTCTGTTTCGACGAAGATTTCGCCTGTTTAGCGAGAGCACAGCTACTACAGTCGCCATTTTTCTGCGCCTAATAGCCGCGTAAAGGCGGGTCCCCCCTGACCATAACTTACCACGCGATAAGGCCGACTTATTCGCTATTAATTTCGACGTGGGAGCCACTTTTTGCGCTTAAGGGCTGATAAGCTAGTTATTCGCTGGTAAGTGGGATAAAGGCGCATCATGAAATCCACCCCGGGACTTTAAACTCTGTGACTGTGGAAGAAACTGGAGAAGACATTGAAATGTTTTGACGGACCGCAGGCGCCAGGTAAATCGTTCTCTCACACATCTTCTGACGTCAGCGAGGACCACTTAAAGTCGGCATTCACTTTACCTGCGTGGCGCCAGGTAGACCAGGTGTGCTTGGCGTCGAGGTACCGGCGCGAAGCCTGACTGTGGAACGCGCTAACAGGACGAACGATTGCAGGCAGTTTAGTTGGTTTAGCAGCCTCCTCCCTGCCACTTATTCCTTCCTCTGGCACGCGGGGAGGTCGTGACCTTTGACGAGGCCTGCCTCTGGCAGAAGGTCTGCTGACTGAAGATGGCACCGTGAGAACAAAGGTAATATGTATGTACTTTCCGTCCGCCATCCTCAACAAGTCTGTCGGCCTATATATTCAGACAATAATTTTTAAAAATAAGGCAGTGTGTGTGTGTGTGTGTGATATCCCAAGCTAATCGTGTAGAACTGTTCCTTTAGTCAAGGGAAGATTCTAGACTATGGTGTTCGGTCCGTGCATTTTTTTTTATTATTATTATTTTTTTTTTTTGGTGATACTATCTTTATTTAAATTTTATTTAATTAATTATAAGAATTGGCTCGTGTTTCCAATCTAAGAAAAAAGTGACTAGGCAGAACAAAATTTATAGGAGAGAAAGACTTACACAAGGAGATGGAGGGAGGGACACTGAGGTCAGAAGCCATTAGTGCTTATCGCCCTTTCAGAGTCCTCCATCCCTTGATCTGGTCCGCGAAAGCTCTGAGCGCTGACAGCCTGTCAGGTGAGCTGCCATTGACCCGGAAAAGCAAGGTTACTTGGTAGTCAGACATACAGTAGCAGCTGATCAGTTGTAGTCTGACTGGCATCTGGTATTGTGAGTGAAAGAGAGAGACTCGAAAGCATTCGGGAAATTCTCGTAGTCGATGCCAAGCGTGCGGTCTCGAACGTTTAACAGCGTTCAGAAACTGTCCAGAGAAAGAAATAGAGAAAGAAAGAATGAAAAAAGGAAAGTTTGTGCATATTTCAAAGCGCTACCGACTGTAATCACGAACACACACTGAAACTTGTACACCGTCGTAAATTCTCTGGAAACCATGCGGATGCTCAGGATGTCATTTTTTTTAAAGAGCAAGGAAGAGAAAATTATCCCGCAAATAGCTTTCGACTGTAGAGCGCTCGACTTCCGCTAACATTGAATTTTCCGCTTGCTTGATTGCCAAACTGGGGTGGAGGAAAGTGGGTGGGTGGGTGAATAGGTGGGTATTTGGGGGAAAGGTAACTGGGATAAAATTTGTGGAATGCTGGTGGGTTCTGTAATGGAGAGGCAGTGTTTGAAAACGTTATTGCTCGACATTTTGAAAGTGTGGTTTCAGGCCTAGTGAAGGGAGTTGATTTTCTGTTCAAAATTCATTCATTCATTAAATCATTTTTTTGCTCCTTGTTTCATTACAACATTTTTTTTTTATTAGCATTCATCATTCGTTTATTTATTCAAAACCTCTTTGTCCCTCGTTCCCAGACTTCTAACCCAGTCATTGATATTGTCCCTGTTAAAACCTAGTTTAGAAGGATCGGGAATCAATGTTGACTTCTGCTCCATTTCGGTTACTGTTCCGAAGAATGGCTGCTCTAAACAAAGGTTCGGTCATGATCGAGAAAGTGTTTAGGAATAAGTATCCGACAGTGTGCTATGAAAGCTTGTCGTCAGCTTGTCGATCCTTGCTTTTAGCTGGTCGAGCTGTCCTGTCGCAGAAACGAAGAAGGTACTAAGCTATATGTGCATCCAGTAATGAGAGCTGGAGATACAGCATGGATGTTTGTGGGATCCCTGAGATAGGTTGTGTGTGGGGTCTTAAGTCAAACGGTATTAAAACTGAATTTTTATGTTTGACTTTCAAAAAATCGAAAATTCAGACCTGGAATGATCACCAGAGTGATGGCGAGTTGTTGTCCCGGACACA
Organism: Pomacea canaliculata; assembly: GCF_003073045.1. Classification (NCBI taxonomy): domain Eukaryota; kingdom Metazoa; phylum Mollusca; class Gastropoda; order Architaenioglossa; family Ampullariidae; genus Pomacea; species Pomacea canaliculata. The sequence goes on from NC_037600.1 coordinate 20,298,823, forward strand.
AGATGAGGAAACCAAGGGCAAGGATAATGTCTCCGCAGGGATGAGGAGCAGTGCTTTCTGTGACTTTACCTCCAGGGCATCTTTGCCACTGCTTTATGACTGCTACCCCAGGTCGAGACACTCCTTTACCTTTACAGAGACAAAACTCCACATGTTGCTCGGTGCCTTCGACTTTCCCTCTCTTCTCACCCAGGAACACGGACACGTCACACATTTTGTTTTCTTATCAGCTTGCGCATCACTGATTCTTGCCATGCCGCACGTAACACTGTCTTCACAGATTCTTGCCATTATTCTCGTCAAGCTCGAGGGAACTAATCTGACACACATTGCCTTCTGTCTCTGCAGGTGCTGATGTTGTGAAGGGGAAAACAACGGACGCACGTGCTGATGCTCAGCGCCTCCCGAAAGAAGCAAGCCTGGCGTGACGTCACTCTCCGAGGGGAAAGACTTGACAGAGGTTGTCGCTGCTGTCATTCCACACAACACCATTCTCTCCATTAACTGAGCAGATTTGTCAAAGACTGACATCGATAACTACGAAAAGAACTCATAGGGAAGAAACAAAAAGGCATCATGGTGAATCAAGACGGCTTCTGATTGCTTTTAATCTCCTTCCACCTCATTTTCTCAAAGAATCCGAGGTGAGATCTTTCTACAGGTCAGCTCAGTGTCTTGACAACTGCTGTCACGTGTGTTGTTTCCGATGCCTCAACAGAAGCTGTATCGTCAAGTGATGCATTTTGACAACAGGCAGACGTCTACCCCCCTCTAGCCTTGCATTCTTATTGGCTGTAACTTCCGGACGTTAAAACAAAGACTTAAATCTTCAAAAGGCGTCTTCGCTCTTTCCCGCCCGTTATCGTTGCCATGGAGACCGCTGTTCAAAGCCTCCCGCCAGGTAATGGCGACTACAGCGTGCTTAACGTGGACCTAGCCCACGGAGAAGTGAAGGGGGCCGCCTCCATGGGGCCTCCCCCCGTCGGGTCGGAGGACGATCACGTGATGTTCACCTTGGAGACGTTCGTGACGATGATGACGACGATCGTGTGCGTAGTCGGCAACGCCCTCATTCTGGTTGTCGCCTCCTGGACCAGCGCCTTCGACAACTTTAACCGCTGCTACCTGTACTCGTTGACCTCCGCTGACCTCCTCATGGGCCTGTTCGTGACCCCCTTCTGTATCTTCAACACCATGTATGGAAAGTTCATCTTCAGCTCCGACATGTTCTGCTGCGTGGAGGCTTACTTGATGACCCTCTTCATCATGGTGAGAGATATATTTATTTATATTTTTATTTTTTAAATATTCTTTCCATAATATACAAAAACACGAAAAATACAGGATTTAACATCACAGCAAAAAAGCCACCACATCGATACAAGCACAGTCGCTTCCACCAGCAAAACCAAGCCAACACATTGTGTACACACATCCTGTCAGACTTAGAAAACCTCTCCCGAGCCCCACAGCAAAGCACAACATCAGCAAGAAAGTATCCAAGAAACACGTGACCTTTAACCCTCTTTTCAAAGCAAGAATTCAGTCCAAAACAGAGCCTCCATTCCACACGAGACTCATTTTCAGTAACAACCTATTTATGACTCTCCGGCTGAACAACAACAATATCCCAGCATACATCATTAATTGAAGAATCTTGTAAGACCTCCATTCGTTCTCCTTTTATTTATTTATTTCTGCGTTGTGAAGTGGTTTTTTTTTTTGTTTGTTTGTTTTGTGTGTGTGTGTGGTTTTTTTTTTTTGAAATTGTGTGCTTGCTGCCGTCTTTTGTGGTTTTTATTGTTTATTTACCGAATGCCATCACAATAGGGAGGGTTAAAGCGAGACGATATTGACTGCTGACATCAGCATAAAATATTATATTTTTATTTGTTTAACAACACGTGCAGGTGTCCATGATCTGCATGACGTACATGAACGTCGACCACTACGTGGCGGTGCGAAAGCCTGACCGTTACGGCGTCATGATGTCCTTCAACCGCTCCCTGTGCTGGATCGTCCTCACCTGGATCATCGCCACCTCCTTCTGCTGCCCACCGCTCTTCTCCATGCAGGTCAGTAACCGCCAGCAAGTCTCTGACGACGATGATGATGGTGATTATTATTATTATTAATGACCTCATTATCATTGTATCTCAATATTTGCATATCATGAACTTCATTTTTCATTTCATACTCACTCATTCATGCAAAAATGATGATGGCAATGATGAAGATAATGATAATAATTTATTATTATTATTATTATTATTATTATTATTATTATTATTATTATTATTATTATTATTACAGAGGGCGTTCTACTACCGCGAGGCGTTCATCTGCATCATCGACAGCCGCTACCAGCAGGCGTACTTCATGACGGTCATGCTGCTCGTCACGCTGCCGGTCGTCGTCGCCATCTTGGTCACCAGCCGTTATCTCTTCACCACCGCCTTCCAGGACCAGAAAAAGTTCTACGTGGTCAGTGCTTCTCTTTGTCGGTCTGATGACCTACCCTTTTATTCCGTTCCCCTTTCACTTGACTTGTCTGACAACAACAACAATGATGATGATAATGATAAACAATAATTGTGATTGGATCTCTGGTTATATCCTACAACCAGAAAATAAATGAGAAATCTTTTGAAGTTAATATAGTAAAAAATATCATAGTTGTTTATATATGTATAGACCCGCAAACTATTGCCTTTTGAGACAACTGAAGTCTTATCTATGCTTCAGAATGAAATGTTTATGAGAAATTCATCTTGTAGTCAGCAGTTATTTTACACCGGTAAATAATCATGGTTACTTCGATTCATCGATTCAGTCAAATATGGAATATTGAAACTGGATACCGGTCTAATGATGCACATCTCGTTACTGTTCAGTTGCGTATCGACTTGAGGTTAGGTTCCATTGGTTCATCTCACAGCTGAGAGATTTACAATTCCTTGTTGTGTTATAAATAATATATTACCATTTACCTTTCTGTTTGTGATTGAGAGTTTTTTTCCACTGTGGTGTCCTAAATGTTCTAGAGGAAAACATATCATTAAATTTTCAAAATTTTCTTTCATTTCGACCAAAAGCCATGTCTTACCGACCCCACTAACGTAACTACACATCGTTCCAATACTGAAAGTCGAATCTCGCACTTATATTACTGGACTGCTGGCAGACAAGTTTAGACGACATTAGACGACAAAGCTTCCGGTTTATTCACATTCTTTGTTTAGGCTCGCCGAGACTAACAGCGGAGAACTTCGCAAGAGGCTAAGCGTTGGTCTTGGCAGACAGACAGCAGTCCACTTACATCTGTGGTCGAATCGACCCTGGTCCAGGCTAAATGAATGCCCGAGCAGTAACACATATTTCATATCAACCGAACTTCTGCACATACATCTAATATGAACCTCCAAACTAAAAATAATAATGAGAAAATCGCGTTATGTACCATTGTGAAATGTGTTTTGTGTTTTGTGTGTACAGTATTACCAAGCGGCTGTTTTTAATTTAGTCAGATGGAGGCTGAACTTGTTTGAACAACGTATCGATCTGTTGGTAATCCTTGACGTTAATAGCTACTCGTGTCATCAGTGATCGATTCGTCTTTTGGACCTGAATCGATTCAACTTTCGATGTTGGGAACATGTATACTTATGTGGGACGATATGGTCATGGTGGTGTCGATTTGACTCGGATGAGCGGTAGATAGCACTGGGGCGATATAGATATAGAGATATAGAGATATAGAGATATAGAGAGATATAGATATAGATATAGATACTGGGGCGATATAGCTTGGATCAAAATGATAGGTGACCCAATAAACAAGCAGTTTGTTTTTCAAAATACATAACTGATTTAAACTTATTTATACAGAAAGTTGAAATATAGACCAAACAGTCGGCTAGAATATTCAAAGCATCTGTAACTACAATTTATTTTCTTTATATGAGTTGTGCTTTCCTCCGTAGTGCTTTTGCCATCTCTTCAATATTTCTGGTGATATAAGTTTATTGAACTCCGAACCGCTGAAACAATTCATATTTGTCCATGAAGTTGATTCTGATAACAGTTGTCATCGGTTTAAACTATCTTTTTAAAACAAGAGCACCTACGAGCTGATTTAAGAGAAGAAAATTCTTGAAACGAGTTTGAAATTCCTGTGAAACGCTTCTAAACGATTTTAAACCAATATCCTAAAAAATTGTTAATTTACTTCTACAAAATATTTTTAAGGTTTAGGCATGTGTTGTACAACTGGCCTCATATCTACAGATGTACACATTTTTGAAGTGGTGTATGGCTAATCCTACGTAGGTAACCATTTCTCGATTTTTTAAAAAATTTAGTTCTCTGTTTTGTTTTGTTTCTTTAGAAAGTGTACGAGGACTTCTCGGAGCGTTCCTGGAACTACTACATCAGCTTCGTCATCAGTTCTCTCTTTCTGGTCACGTGGCTGCCCTTCACCGTGGTACGCCTCATCGAGCACAACAGCCAATGGCGGCGCGAGGACATCCCACGTGAGCTGCACTTCTTCATCGTGTGGTTCGGCCTCAGCAACTGCTTCACCAAGTTCCTCGTCTACCTGCTGATGAGTCCGCGCTTCCGCAAGGGTCTGCGAGAGGTCTGCGGTCTGGAGGAGCCGCGCGAGTACGCGCTGTGCCAGACGCAGTGCAACAGCTCCGAGTCCATCAGCTCCAACATCATCATCGACCCCGTGCAGCCCAAGTAGCTGACAACGTCACTTCCTGTCCTGCGCACTGGAAACTTCTTCCGGTGTCGTGGCGGTTTCTTTTGGGCACCAAACTTACAGACTAACACCTTGAGGTTCCAGAATCTGTTTGTCGGCGAAAAGTGACTGAGGAATTATCTTTAATATACTTTATTCCGGAAACTGGCGACAAGTCAACAAAAATCGAGATGTTTATGAAGCTTTGTGTCCTAGCAACAGTGCTGAGGGCACTGATCCAAACATTGTAAGGAGAAGAAATACTGTTTATTTCTGAGCTAGATACATGTAACATGTTAATTACATATAATTACACATATCCAGGGCGAAAAATAAATGATAAACATCTTCCACTTCCCACTGATAACTCATTCAATAACTTTATGCATGCCAAGCTTAAAATAGTATTATACATCAGCACTCGTCCTGAAAATACAAAATTAATCTCTCTCAAGTTAAGGATTCATTTTCTCTCCCTATTTCTGAATCCACCTAGTGTTTGCGGCACAGAAGAGTGTCTTGTTAGTGTATGTCTAAGCTTTCCATATTACAACACTTTTTAATATTGAATTTCATATTAATAATGACATTATTACTATTATTTATGCTTTACATGTACTCTTATTATAAGATCTTTACATATCTGCAAATACGCGGATGTCATAAACCAGTCTTTTGCATCTTGTTAAGCTCGGCGAGTCACAGCACTTTCTAAATTAATGTTTATTTACATTCTAGACATATTGTCACATATCACAGTGATGTCTTCTTTGTACAGTATACCTCACACGATTTTGCTGTTCATCTGTGTGCCATCCATCAGTTTGTTAATTACTGGTAATTGTGATACGATGCTGGTTCAATGAAATTAAAGACGCTTAAATACATATATATCCAATAAGTGCATCAAGTGATGTAGAATCTACTAAGCTTATTGAGGGCTTTAGTACCTGTGTCTTTGAACTTTGCCACCATGTGTCTCAGTGTAGTGGGCTTCAGTCTACATCAACACACAAACATATCTTGCCAACAGTCGTGTCGTCCAGGTGACAAGTCTTGCCATTGCACGATGAGTCATTCTGTACTTATTGTTTTACATTACAATATGCCTTTCGTTCAGCCTCTACAAAAGAATGGCTTTTATTTTGTTTGCTGTCATCGACATTTTAAAATAGAGTATTCGACATGCATAGACTTTTAAAAAAATATTATCCATTTGTCCTGGTGGCATCATCTGAATGTGAAAGTCACGTGCAGTGGTAGACTTCCGCGGTTTGCAAGAGTGCACTTCGGGAACAATCCTTCCAACCATTATTGTTGCAGCTGCTATCGACATCAATCAGTCGGATGCCGACAAGCCATTCTTGTGCCAGACTTCAGTCCATCGATCAGACCAATTCACCACCAGCGATCTGCGCCCAGAGAAATAGTTCCATGGCTTTGCCTGCGCAGTGAGGGAGACGTGGTGAGGAGACGGGCGAGGGTGGGGAAGGGATGCCGAGGGAAAGGAAGACGGAAACAGCCGCTAGGATGGGAGACTAACAAATGAAGAACATGTCGACATCGACAGGTCGGTGCCTGGCTTGGTGTAGGCGTCCAGTCGGCCGCCCACTCGTGTCGACAGCAATTAAACTGGATGCTTGTGACATTGCCTGGGTTCCCCCCGAGGGTTGGTACTTAACCAAATCATTCTCGCATGCCAGGCGAAGCTTTAATGATCGAAGCTATCTGACTTCAGGAGCAATCATTACCCTGGTCTCCATTTTTTTAGTCTTGAGTATGCGTTAGCTAACACGCAAACACACACACTGAAATATGCACACGTGCTTCATATGAACATTGAGACCGTAATCTAGTTTGTTTTTTGTTGTCTACTTGTTTTTTACTCTTTCGCAATATTAATGCCTACAGCGAATCAACCATAAAGCATTACCATATTAATTATGGGTGGAATAGGTTTTGTTATCAGATGAACGATGAGCTAGAAATGTTATCGTGATAATATGTTGCATTATGGCGCGGTCGTTGCATTGTTTTAAACTATTGGTGTTAAACTGCTTTCATGTGGATGAGCGCCTAACGCAAGTGGCTGTACATTTTGTCCCCATGGAATTAAATGGGTTTTCATTATGCAGTAATACTGTTGCTGGAAGTGTTGCTAAGAGGATGAATGTAATGTGCTCCATTGCTGGGGGAGAGGTGGTAAAGGGAAAACACTCGTGTCAGAAGACGCTAAAAGGTTTAAATCATTGATTTAACTGCTGATTGACTTTTATCAAATTCTGTGAAGACAAAACAAACCTTACGAATTCATTTAATTAAAACTGGGTTCTTGCAGTCGTACTCATTTGCCTTGATGTACACGTGGTCTTCCTTGCCTGGCTGCTGGTTCTTGGCGTTTTAACACTGTATCGTCTAATAATAATAATAATAATAATAATAATAATAATAATAATAAAAAAAATAAAATTTGCCTAGCGGATACTCACTCTCCTAGGGAGAATGCTCTTATCGATAACGAGACATGGACAGCACACGAGGGACAGAAGAACAAACAAACATAAGAACTACGGAAGAATAAACAACAGTTCCGATGAATAAAAATAATTTTTAAAAAAATACAGAAAATGCAAAGAGGAATCAAGTAATAAGGACTGAGAGTATCGTGTAAAGGAGAAAGAGCGAAGAAGCAGCAATAAACGGAAAGGAGGGGAAGGGTGTAGCCAAGGACTAGCATTGTAGGAAAAGGTGACATTCAGGGTGGGTGGGGGACCCTCTGATAAATGACCTTTGAGGGGATATGATGGGGAGGGGGAACAGTATCATGACAAGGTAAGGTTGTAGCCGCCCCCTACCCTGTGCAGGTAGAACTACCCACGAGGCTGTGTTTACAACCACCACACCCTCTCCTCCGTCCAATCGAGTTCCACGGGTCTGCACGTGCTGCACAGACTGGGAGGACGTGCACTTTGACGTCACTGTGATGACGTTGTTTGAGCGGTGGGCGTGGCTGACAATCCACTGTTGTGTGTGTGGCAAGATGGTCTCCGCTCTCTGTTCTTTCTGTACTTCCTTGCCCCTTGGTTTACCTGCAGGAGACCTACCATGACTAGCCCCAACAAAACATCTTCAAATACTGTAAGTCTTTTAGGAAAGAGTAAGCATAACGACTTTTTTCTTTACCTTTATTACACGTGGTAAGTATGTCAGACTTTTTCCAACAGACCAGCTCCACCTTCGCTGATAAAAGACTGTTAGGAAGAAAAAAAAACTGGGATTGGCTGCTGAGGATCGTTTGGTTCCACGTATTCGACAGCACTTAGGTGCAATAAATAAATGCAGAATATACAATAGGAATAGCACAATAGGCTATCAAGTTAGGGGGTAGGTTGTGGTGGTGAGTTTGAAAGGCGTTTATCATCACAGTTGGGAAGTCAGTTGTTAGCGACATCTCTATTCTCGGGGCCAGCGGCTGTGAGGGAAGGACCTATCTCTTCTTCGCTGCCTCACCGTTCCCACACCTCTATGGAATAGGAGGGGGAGTCAGGCATCTATTCGACAGCTGTGTCAATTGGGAAAAACATGGTGCGCTATGCGGGTCTCGAACCGTCTAGTCTCCGACTCAAACTGTGCTGTACTCGGTGCACTCGAGATCTGAAGTCAGGACCTACTGACCACTCACCCGAGTGTGTCACCACTGTGTTAGCGGACCATTCTTTGCTCGTACTTACACGTGAAGGTCTTCGGGAGGCAGAAGATGAAAACCTGTTCGTGCTACAGAGAATAAATGTGGTAACCGATGTGCAGGACTGATAAAAGTTTTACGCTGGGCATCGATCCTCGTATCCAGCTCATTGTTTATTTCCCCTGTGCCCGGAGAACAGGTATTGAAGCGAAAGGTGATACTGCTGGCACATCAAAAGTAGGTTAAGCGCATCATTATTGAAAAGGGAAATATTTTTTCATTGCTTACAGTTAATCCTCTTCACATACCATGAAGCAACGTGAATGCAATTCATTTGAAATTCCTGAGCACTTTAATCAGACACTGATCGTGTAATGTAAATTATTTGTTAACATTAGTGACAGGAGATAAACATTGACAGATCTGTAAACGTATGACACATTCTACTTAAAAAAATGATTTTGGTAAAGACACACAAAAAGTATCTTTAATGATTTAAGAAATAAGCCCAATATTGTTAATAAACAATAACAATTCAAGATTAAATTTCATAAGAAATATGTATTATATATATATGACTTTACATATGAGGAGATACGTACATAAATAAAGAATGGGCTTTGGTCGAGCGAACTAACCACCATAGGTTGTAATTACGAAGCAGAGGAGTACTAAACTGGTTTGCTTTATCTAACTTAATACATACAGCCCTAGCAAGCCCTCCTTTAGTGACAGAACTGGACCGTTCTCTACATTATATTCTCTCACCTCTTTGGCCAGCGCCTGTTTCCAATTACAGGACCTTGCCAGGATTTTGGTCCATAGGTAACCCCAAGGCTACAGAGACTACCCACACTCCCCCAACCGCCTCCAGACAAAAGTAGTTATTGTTTGCACCACGATAGAGAAACATGCATCTACAAGAGCGGAACCAGAGTCAGGGTGATGGACGACACCTGTGGGACATGATGCAGGCGGAGCTGCTGCTTCAAATAATCATGAGAGCTTCATCGATTTTTTTTTGTCTTAGTTTTTTTCCTTTTTTTTTCCCCTATTACAATGTTGGTTAACGCCCCCCCCCCAAAAAAAAAAAAAACCACAAACAAACAAAACAACAAAAACAAAAAACAACAACAACAAAAACAACAACAAAAACAGCACAAAACAAAAACAACACAAAACAAAACAACTACAGCATCGCGCAGAACATTGTACGGATGTAATATTAATGTCAAATATCAAAGCAGTTTTGCATCACGTACCTTAAAAGGGCAAGATATTAGTAATTCATATTATTTACAGATTTTGCTTTTACTTTCGCCGAATGATGATGAAGAGGATCGAAGAGGTGATAAATTTAGAATGAAATTTCTATAATTAGCTCGTGACATAATGTGATATACTGTGATTTTTCAGATCCGATGCCCTTCGTGCGAGGAATACAAAAGAACGACCAAACAATCAAAGGATCGATTCTACAACTGTCCAGCAACAGCGGTCGTACTCCCCTTTAGCGGTCACCCTGCCATACGACGGAACAAAAGTAATTGTCATTATTTACAGGCGTAACGATATACCTTTGCTTTGAGGCTCTCACGTAATAGCGTTTGGGTGTGTACGGAAGGGTGAGTTATATGGGAGTTTTGTCACTCTCCGCGGGTTGGTTGCTATGACGGGAAAGTGCTTCCACCTACAGATAATTTTGCACTGTGAAGGGAAACGGAGTTGGGGGGGGGGGGGGATGGGATTGGGATTGGTGTTTTACGCCGTACGTGCCAGCAACTATGGCTATATCACGGCAAGGCAACCAGCCCTGTAAACAGATGCCACGTGCAGAGAAAGAACAGCGTGCAGAGTTGAACCCAGGACAGCCAACCTTCACTGTATTGGTGACAGACGCTAACCGCTGCACCGGACCGCCTCTGAGTAGGGGGATGAAACCAGAGTACCCGAAGAAAACGACCAACAGGTGTCAGTGTCACAAAAAAAAAAAAAAAAAAAAAAAGCGACGAGACGAAATCTGCCTCTCACTTGAATGGTGACCAGCGACTGTTTTAACCACGGATGTGTACAGGTGGACTGCTGTCTGTCTGCCAAGACCAACGCTTAGCCTCTTGCGAAGTTCTCCGTTGTTAGTCGCGGCGAGCCTAAACAAAGAATGTGTATAAACCGGAAGCTTCGTAGTAGCATGCCTCGTTCTAGTAGTGAATCTGAAACGTGAATAAACCAGACACTTTAAGTGTAATCTCATGCCTCATTTTAGCAATTAACTCGAAAAAAAATCGTCTGCCAGCAGTGCAGTAATATTAAGTTCGTAGTTTTAACTATGACATACCGGGTACCCCATCACTTCTCGGGGCAATATACTTGCTGATCACTACCAGTGAGATTGAGATTGAGAACTTGGATCATATGTGATCCAGTGGCTCTCTCACACACTTTTCAAATCCATGTATATTACAATACATCTTTATATCTACAATACATCGTTAGAGGTAAAGGTACAGAGCCAATTAAGGTTTTAAAGAATTTCAGTCTCCAATCAATTACGATACAATTACTATTGATATATGATATAAAATAAATTTGAAGTTTAGGAATGTTTAATATTTTATCCACGAAGAAATTTATTTTGTGACTATCATCACTGATCAGCATTTTCCTGTTTTGCAAGTCATTTCTGCAATGAGGGATCCCCAAGGTTTTTCGCTAGGGTGGGGGAGGCAAAGGTTGGGGGGACTTCGTTCAGCTGAGTCACTGAGCACCGACAAATGGGGGCCAGCCCCCACACACAGCTCCTGTACTTAATGTGCACGGCTCACCTGGGACCTTAGTTGCATAGCGACTATGATCGCAGACAAGGATCGGACTGTGTTTTGCTCTACATCTTGTCCTCGCTCTCCTTCCTTCCCTCCCCAGGCTGTGTCATTTGGACCGGTCTGCACAGCTTCCGTAACGATCCATTCGGCGTTCGCAACATCGGAACAAGGATGACGGAAGAAATTCCTCTCATCCCCAAAGTGAACGCGCTGGAAGTGCGAACGGGAAATATCGTCAACTGGAACAGGCTGAAACGCAAGCCAAACATCAACCCGACTGAAGAGGTAAGGGAGCATTCGGTTGTGCAATGTCAGTCGTCGTCGCGGACTTGTATTACTATACACGTTCGTGCTGTTACTACTATTGTCAACACTAAACTCTTAGTAGAGTGTGGTATGTATATCAGGTTTACACAGGGACAGAGGTTCACCTCATGGCTGTGTCGTTATTGTCACGCTCAGTATCAGGTTCAGTCACTCCATGGTGATTTAATTGGCGATTTTTTTTTTTCATTTCAGTTCAAAGTTCAGTTCTTCCTGAACACGCAACTTTTGCTCGCCCACAACATTAAATCCTTTAAGCCACAGTTGCCGACAAACTTAACTCCTACGTTGTTAGACCTTCGCCTGTTTTTATAAATATTAATATATTTTATAACTGAAATATTTTAGTAGCATCATATTAGTACAGCTATATCATTTCATCTCAACAGATGGCTATTTTTTATTTTTCTCAGCATCTCTTATGGTTCTGTAGTTAGATTGAAGTATTGCTGTTTCCTCTTCGGTTGTTTATACTTCAATCAGTGGCAGATTAGGCCAGTATGAATAAGAACAACTCAATCATACTTGTTTGTTTTCATACATATTTATGAGCATTAGGTCATCCGATAAAATAAGAAAGGATCCAGCGCTGTCAGTGTACAATTTGCAACGCTGATAACCATTTACAACTTTTAAATGAAAAAAATCAGCTTCAGATTGGTTTTATCGCTATACATGCCTGAGACTTGAATGAAATGCCAAAGACATTTTTTTATTGTCTTAGCTTTCAGAGTGCATTACAGCTACTGTGCAGAAGTTTCTGGCAGCTAGTGATAAAACAGAACTGCAGGTACACTTTTCTTCTCGCATTGGGTTCATTATTTGACTTTAAATTATAGCATTAGAGGTTAGATATATTTTCAACAGAACAATTTTTAATTTATTATATGTAGATTTGTGATTTTTGTACATAGGTGGAAAAGGGAGTATGCTGTGAGTGAGAGTATATCAGAGAGAATGGTAGAAGATGCAGAATGACAAGTTGTATATTACCTCTTATTGCTTTATCTCTGAGAATGCAGCAGTTTCGAGAACTTCTTTGACACATCTGATGTATCAAAAAAAAAAAAAATCCTTCTGGCATAACAATGTGTGCATTCAGAAAATTAAAGGGAATTAACTTTACAGCCCCCTCCATATCCTGCCATCATCAAATTGGATTTTTTTCCCTTCAGTACGTCACACACATTGACTGCCTTGACAATGATTTGCACGAGCCTTTGCAAGAAGAAGAACGTGGTGAGCTAAAAGTAACCATTAAGGTTTTCCTCTGCTCCAAGCTGCCACCACAAGTCATCCATGAATCTGTTGAGAAAGGTATAGCCTCAGGTCCTCATCCAATTAGCATCTTTGAGAAAGTATTAGTAACTAAATATTACTGACCACATCAAAAGGCACTTTCAGATCTGCCTTTTCAACTTTTTCTCTCAGGTAGTTCTGTTTTAAGTTGTCTTCTGATGATGAGATCACCACTATTTCTCTTCTAGTGTCAGGTTCACAAGTCTGATGAAATCATGTTAAGGCAGCCATATAAAAGTGCTCATCATGGACAGATGTTATTATCGCTATCTTGATCCCTGATGTCGAAAAATTGCTTTAATTATAAGTCACAATTTTTAATTCATGAATGTTTTAAGTCTCTTAGCACCACATCGTACATGTTTTTGAATTTCTCTTATGGGATTAACACACTTTTGAGTTTTGTTACCATGATATGAAAAGCTTAGGGATGTGATGTGTGCAGTGATGGAAGACCTAAAGGTGTCTTTCGTGGAGACAGTGCTGTTGTCAATCAGCATGTTTAATACAGAAGAAGAGATAACTGTAGAGCAGCTGAAGCCTTACTGGAAGGTCCTTGAAAAGATGGTGCAGGAGGAGAAGGTGCTGTCCATTGGCGTATCAGATCTGGACAAGACAAAGCTTGCTGAGCTATATGAGTGGGCCAAGGTAAGGGACTTTAAGTGTGATGAAAGTATTGTGGAATCACTAGCAGGGGATAATGTGTCTTTATTGAGGCTGCCAGAGGGATAGGAACAAATCAAAAGATGCTGACTCTATGCTTCTTTCATTTCTATTTTTAACAGGTAAAGCCAAGCACAGACCAGGTGAACTTGGCTTCTTGCTGTGTTATGCCAAAGGAGTTGACAGAATATGCAAAACTTGTTGATGTACAGCTTCTGACTCATAATGATCCAACAGGTAAGGTGGAGAAACCCTAACAGGATAACTTTCATTAGCCTTTTTCCTTTATCTGCTTTGATTAATTGAATGATTGAAATATTTTCTTAAACAGTTCTTTTGTGTGTGTGTGACCATATATATATGTCCCATCTCTGTTTACTGGGTGTCAGTCATGGATTGCATAGTCTATAAACATTCTACTCTGTCTTACTCTGCCATTTCTGGCACTGGTCCTCAGTTCCTTTCTGAATTCACTCCCCTCTATACACCCACACAATTTCTTCGCATTTCTTTTGATAGAAAGTTTCTTTGAGTCCTGCTAACTAAAAGAAAGATGAATGGACAGAGGTCTTTCTTCTACCAAGCCACTTCAACTTGGAACAGATTATTCGTCAGCCTTCATCATTGTCATTCTGTTTCCACCTTTAAGTCTTATTCACTTCTTCTCAGAGCAGTGACTTCCCTGTGACTTTGTCTTGACATTGAGCATGCCTAACGTTTTTGTATTTATTTGATGTTTGAGCAAGTGTGTCTGTTGTAGAAGTGAGCATGCCTGTTATATGTGAATATCGATGCATGGTTGTTGGTCATTCGGTTTACTTCTGTATATCATTCTGCAAAGCACTTTGAGCAAATTGTTGAAAAACTGCCATGTAAATGTTCATTATTATTGTTATGGCAGAGTTGCTACCAGCAAGCAAGCTTCAGGAAGCGATACGAATGTGCAGCACAGAGCCAGACAGTGTAGGCTGGGTTGGCCAGTGGGTGGCTCGATACTCAGTGCTGGTCAAATGTCGTGGCATCATCAAGAGCAAAGGCTACGTCCTTTCTGCCTCTAGAGATCTCCACCAGCGAGCATGAAATCAGTCTTTCACAGTCTCCTTTAGATTAAAAGATTTCCAACAAGCTTAATTATTAGTTTTAGATGCCACGGACCTTTTTAAAGCAAATTATGTGCATTAGCTTCATTTCTGGCAGTTTTATAGATTAATAGTGCAATAAGAAACATGCATAAAAAGTGCCAGCAGATAGTGCCAAAAACAAAAGAAAGGTAAAACCTGGCACTGCAGTCATATTCTTTGTTTCAAGGAAAAGTTCTGCTCTGTCAGTCCTTGGCCGATATAGATATCCAGCCATCTTTCTGGAGCAGTTGATAAGGAAATCTCAGTTAATGATATTTTGCTTTTGAAGCTTCAGATAAAAAATTTTGACCAGTTTTAAATCACGGATAACAAGATTAAATGAAAAATGTGGCAGATTTCTGGTTTAGGGGCCAAGTTTGGACTATCATGTCACTTGATGATCATGGAGAATATGAAACAGGTCATGCATTCCAGTGTGTGTTTGTGTGTATGTGTATGCGAGGGGGTGTATGCATGATATATGGTGTTGAAGATTCAGAATATATACCTAACACTTTGCCAGTGGTTGATTAATATTAATTTGCTAAATTATATAAATTCACTATTATTATTATTAATTACTATTTAAGAAAGATTTTTGATCCTATCTATATCCCCTGAATCTGATATGTCTGTATTCCTAGTTTGAGAATTTCCCATTTTGTAACATTTAGAACATTTGTTACTTTCCTGTAAAAAGGTATTCTATCTTAAAATTTTTGTGAAAAGATTTGAGCATCTTTTTCATGTTGCACTTTTATCTTTTTTTTATTATGAGATACTTTCTGTATAATTCAGCTGGTGGCATTTAATTAATGTCTTATCATTTTCCTTCACCAGAGTGGAAAATGAGTCTGGCACCATACTACAATAGAGCTTTATTTCAGTTCACGCCTTTATCAATAAAGATGTAGCTTACTTACGTGCACTAAAAATTATCTTCAATTAGAAATGGACATCCAGGAAAGATAGTGTTGCTGTTTCTTTGTTCAGCACATTGACATGATGTTCACATCCAGTTTGTCATATTTTGCATTGTTCTTTATAAATACTTTGTGGGGTGACGGTGTGACCAGAACTTTACTAAACACACCGTGGTTTAGTTTTATTTTGTATTGCACACCCTTAAATGAAAACAACTCAAAATAAGATGGTAGTCTTAAAAGGTCCTGGCCATTTAAAGCTAACATTTCTATAGTGGAGTTAAAAAGTTGATCTCAGTGGGGAATGTTTAAGAAAAAGGGCATAGCACTGCAATGAAGTTTAGTAGATAAACTGAACATGTTCTGCTTGCATCTTATCTCAGTATGCATCTTCCCTTTTAAAAGTAAAATTTATAGTGCATTATTTTCATGTTTTATCTTCATCCAGGCATCTCTGTCAAATTTGTATTTTACATCTGCTAGGAATACTTCAGATGATAAACAGTCTTCTCCTCTTAACTCCTCTCAAGTGCCAAATCTTGTGCAAGAGGAGTGTTAAATGGGCATATATCTGAACTTTGTGTAAAAGTCTCTAGCTAGTCGTCTGTGCTTCTAACTAGATTTTAGTCCTTTAGTGACTTAAGAAGTATAAAAAGAAATACTTCTGTCTGTGAAGAAACAGGGAGATCTTCATAACTGTTTTGTTTATGTCTAGATTTTAGATCTGTACATCAGCACTGTTGATTTCAGGTTCCTGTTTTCTGCAATTACTCCACTAGACTGTTTTAGTAGGCTTCATGCACAGTAGAGGCAGATCTGATATGGCTGGCATTATGCATCTTGCAGGAAGCTTAGCTTACATTGACCATTAGTGCTATGCTCTAACAAAGGTAGTGCAGATGTAACAATATTTCTGTCAGCAAAAGTTAGGCCACTATGCCAAAGATTGTGAATTGAGTTTCCATACAAACACCATAAAAGCTTTCAGATGCTTATTACTTTATTGACATTGAAAATTTCATGCAATGGGAAGGGTGCAGACCACATCTATGCTAATGGCATTCACCTTCTCAACATGAGTAGCTACACTACCGGGGCATGCTGTGAACTCTGCTTTTACGACCAACTTACATTATTATTATATCTGTGTATATTTACTTTTTGTAGAGCGCTTTGAGCCTGCCTTTGATGGCGGGGTAAAGCGCTACTTAAATTTATCATATTTTTATTATTACCTTTGAATTTAGTAGGTAAAACTGAACTACTGTAGCTTATGAATTATAACAATGTGCAAGATAGTGTTGTGGAATGCTGCTTTCAGCTAGAAAATAATGACAGTAACCATCTTACAGAGAAAGCTATAAAGTTGAAATATCAAAGAGAACTTGATTTATTTTTTATCAGTTTTTATGTAGACTTTTTCCCCGTATTGTACAATGTTTTGAATGCTTTTAGTGGCAGTTTGTAGTAATCCAGTCTCAAGGTCTCCGCATCTGATTTTTTTTTTCTTACAAGATCTTGTCTGTATGTGATAAATGCATGTGCCTTGAATTTATTAATTTGTCTGTTCAGTTCTGGCATTTTGTTAAAGAAGTATTGTTGCATATATTGAGAGTAGAAGTACCTGCTTGTGGCTACTTAACCTTTGGATTCCCATAGTTTTCTGCTTGTATTGTGAGAAGAAATTGGATTTTTATGTGTAGCAAATTCCAATAACAGGTACAGTAGTGGCAAGATAATATCATTTTAAGTACAAATATTCTACTTATCAGAAAAACAAAAATTATAGAAGAAGAAAGTGATTTAATTATGTGTTACAGACTAGGGCAGGAGTTTTATTCCTTGAGTGAGCACTGAGGGTTGGTAGGCAGTACTCCTTTACATCCCAGAAAAAATGTGTAAACCAGACATTTTTCTTCTTTATTTCATTGAAATTTCTGGTGATGTTGCATACTTGCTTAGTTACAAGTGTGGAAAGAAATATAGTCTTTAAAATTTATAGTAAAAGTAAAGACAAAAAGAAACCTTGTTCTTCTTTGTGTTGGGCATAATGCAGGATGTTTTTTTGTAAAAGCTGATAAACTATTTTTACCACCTGCTACTCAGTGAACTGCTTGCAGGTTATCTGCTACACCATGTCAAAAAAAAAAAAAAATGGTTATTTTGGAACTCTGAACAAAATCTTTTACATTCTGATTTGTGCAAGGTGACTACTTGATAGATTTGGTTGCAGATTGTACAAGAGAGAGATGTGTTCAATTTATACAATGAGATGCACTTATGACTTGATATACAAGATTCATGAAAATCCTGATCTGAAGTGTTGACCATGTACTGTTGAGTTTGCTCTTGTTATATCTCTTACAACCGTAATTTTCGTCTTTCAAGTTGTTAGCTATTTACATAGGGAAAGCAACCAATACTAAAATTTTCTCCTGGCCTTTTGTGATCCTGTTCACCCATTTTTTAACGTCTGTGTCTTGATACAGGCAAGTGAGTGGCTGACAGACTCAACAATCACTTCTGCTTTAACCACAAACAAGCATGTACTGCATATATGCTGAATAATTGACAACACATGCTCAACATATACTAGAACTTTTAACCAATAAAAATCATTTTTACTATTGGTTCCTAACTTTTAAAGAATCATATAGATGCGATCTTCTTTATTGGAGAGACTCGCACTCTTCAAGAGTCTTTATCACACTCTTCATTACTTAGAAAGAGGTTATTGAAACTTTCTTCAGGCAAGAGCCAGGAGTGTGTTGGGCTTCAAAGAGCAAGATTGTGCTAAAACTGGCTTCACATCAACAAGTACTTGTAATACAATTCACAGTGCACACACATGTACTAGTATAATGGAAAAACTGACAAATATTTCAGTCACTTTTTTTCATGGCAGAATAAACTGCCTATAGGATTTGACCACAACATCAAAACAGTGTACAGAATCACAGAAACAAAGTACAGGGTGGTGTTAAAAAATCATTGCCCACACCTAAAATCCATCCTCTTGATCCATCACAAAAAGATGATGCAAATCGCCTCTACTTATAGACACCTATCAATTTTATATTTGCAAAAATGTATATGGTAAATGTCCTTTGATGGCTTCCTACGCATTAAGGATGGGCAGAAAGATAAAAGGGATTAAGGAAAGCCTTTGTGATGTACATCAAAAGGATTTTAATAATGAGTACAAAGTAACTTGGATCAATCTTTAGTTTCATGTTAAATGGTGATGCACAATGACTAATTACCTCTCACATTTTTGGTCTCTTTTTATATGCATATATATAAATTTGTATTTACAAATGTTTTTTGTGACCAAGTACCTAAGAAGGTCAGAGCCCCAAGTCTTTTCCTACTCTCAGACATTACAAATCGACGAGGAATGCATCAATGTTAACAGCTTAAAAAAGAAAAATAATAGATTTGTTATTGTGGAATGGAATTTGCAGTGAAGTGCACACTATTGACTAAAAAACAAAAACTTGTCAACTCATCTCTTGGTCATTGGATAGTGGGTTTTATAGACCTTACTTTTTTTTGGGAGGGCAGGGCCGATCTCATCTTGCTCACTGCCTCATCTTTCCCACCCCTCTAAGGAGCCATGTAAGAAGAGCCTTGTACTGATTCCCGACCACTAACCCAGTTAGAGGGAAATTTGCTGCTCCACATGGGCATTGAACCAGCAGGCCCCCTGGTTCAGAAATCTCTTTTAACCACTGAGCTTTTCCCACTGACTACTGACAAAGCAGACAAAATCTTGCCTTTGTATCACTCCTTAGATCCTGTGACTAATGACAAAATATATATGCAAGTGTAATATTTACACAAACTTAAAGACATTGCAACCTGCTGCACGACAGAAGTGAATATTCTTTGTCATCCTGATGAACCCAACTTGCATGTAATGGAAACTAAATTTGTAAATAAGAGTTACAGATCAAACTGTTTTACAGTTGATGCTTCATTGTTCGCATCTATCTTAGTAGAAATAGCAGCCCATCAGTGTTGGCTTTCATGATCCAAGTACCCTTTTTTCTTAAATTATGGGCTGCCAGTGACCCGAGACTACTTCTGCAGGAATACCTGCATTCAGAAATCACAGCAATTGTAACTAAAGCCAGGTAAATGCCAACCACTTAAACAGATAAAATTAGCAGCAAACTGCTCAAGGAGAGGGATTTCCTCTGAGCTACACAGAGACCATGATCATAGCCTGCTGCCATGTCAAAAGTCACTGTATGACCTTAACTGCTGCTTCTCTTCACCCCTCTCCACAACCGTTCAGGTCAATGACAAGAACTGATCCACAACAATAACAAAAATTGTCAGACATCGCAGGATGGAAAAGTTACAAAATACACATCCCTTTTGTTTCCACCCACATCAGATAAAGTCATTTACAGTGGTTATATTCCTCTGATGCAATAGCACGGAATACATAAAATCTGTCAATGATAACTATACAGACTTTGTACCTGATAACATTAGTAGCTTCTACATCAAGATCACAGTGAATTTATGAGGAAATGTATTTAAAGCACATTAGCTGGCTCTCACGAGCCAAGTCTGGCACTCTTAAAAAACATTAATCACTGGCCATCAGAACTAATTCCAATGTCCTGTTCTGGGACTCAAAGGAAAAAGTTGCTGAGAGTATAAGCAGAAACCTGCCAACAGAGCATGACATGAAGTACAAATAAATGAAAAAAATCTGCTGACATCAGGAATTTTCACCTGCTTTATTCATGCAGACCTCTTTCTAGATATACTGATTGATCAAAGTCAACTGCTTCACACAGCAACAAAATAATCATAGGGTCCTAAGTAATACAAAAGAAGATTCTCGTTCACCAAAACGGAAAATAGCAGCCAACGACTTTCATCTCTCTAACTCTGCAGTCACAAATAATACTATACTGGCAAAGCATGTGAGGAAGCACACAGAAATCAGCTGCCAATAACAGCAGCCTACAAAAATAAAAGTGAAATACACAAGGATCATGACATGTTTTCGAATGTATTGCAACTGAAAAATAGGTCTCAAAAACTGGACGGATTTCGATATATAAATGGATGCATTAAGTGATAAGCTCATGCTGGAAAAAATGCAGCCTGCGTTCTTGGTCAGTTTTCTTATTAAGTTACTTAGTGGAGAAAAGACTGGAAAATGGCAAGAGGCATAACATGATAAAGAAAGATATCAAACCATTTTAAGCTTTAACATCAACACTCATTTTGATGAAGCTTCTTATTTTAACAAGTTTTTAAGCTTCTGCTCCGATCCAAAAACCTCAAAAAATGTTAGAAGGACTAAAATAATCCATGCTTTAACAGAGAAACAGAAAAAGACTACAGTTTACTCCTCACTCTTAATTAACAAGATATCAAATACTTTGGCAAAATATTAAGTAACTGCTTGAAACGCCATAGTGCTAATCAAGGAACAATGAAGATGAATCAAATGTATCACAACCTTTACATTGATTAAAAACAGCCAGATCATCATAGGAAGAAAGTTCTAAGAAGGTATCAAACGTGAAACCTTGACTGCATGAACATCAGTCTAATTGAGAGGTTATTTTTGTTCACAGAAAGTAGAATCTCTCTCTTCTCATTATCACCGCTCCCATTATCACCAATCATTTTGATCCACAACAAACAGCAACAGCCATTAATCTGCAACAGTTTTCTCCAAGTTGTATGTTAGATAAATAAAAAGAAAAAAAGGAAAATGCTAAAGGATATACAAGAACAAGAATGTAAAGGGAAGGTGTGAGTGAAGATGCTAACTAAAACTCCAGGTCCTGTTACATGGCTTAACAAGTCTTTAGCAAGATGATGCCAGTGTTTGGATACACAAAATCTCTGAACTGTGTGTAGGAGTGGGTCTTGGGGAGGGGGCACTTATGCTCAACAAGAAGAAATGGAGGAACAGAGAGCTGTCTTCACTTTGCAGCTTCTTGCTGAGGATTTGTGCGTGCATACATCTGCTTGGCAATGTTGTATACGTATTCAACAGTCGGACGCTGTTCCGGGTCAGGATTGATGCAGGCATCCACCAGTCTCCGTAACTGAAATAAAATTAGTGAAAAGATGACACGAGCACTGAACATTGCTGACTTTAGCACTCATGTATCCATTTCATGAATAATAATATAAAAAAAATTCAAGAAAAAATGCACCACTAACAGAAACAATAAAACAGCATGGTAAAAATTTAATAAAGATAAATCTCTTCATATGACACAAAGATATTTCTGACGCCTAGAAAACACTGCAGTGAAGTGACAACAATGATATGGTTCAAGACTTTTTCAAGATTTCGTCTCCCATACCTCTTCAGAGTAACAGTCACCAGGCAAAGGGGGGTAGTCACATTGTTCAATTTTCTTGCACAGAGAGTACAGGTTCATTTTATCACCATAGAAAGGGGACTGTAGAGCAGCCATCTGGATGGTAACAATAAATGAAAGATACATCCATGTGGTATTAAGATCGTACTTACTTTCAACTATTAACATTTGGTTGTCAATGATTTGGTTATTACCTTGACATAACAACTGTAAGGTAAAGAGCTAGAATATGTGTGTACCTCTGTAAAGGTTCATCAAGAACAAATACACATATGTACAGCATGCTATACCAGTACTATACCCATCTATTGCTTGTTTTTGTTTCCATTTGATGTTTTTAAAAAAATCAACACTTTCAGACTGTAACCTGTAATCCATCTGCAATCAATACAAACCTCATACAGCAGACATCCCAAGGACCAAATATCAGATTTGAAGTTGTAGCCATTTTCATGAATGCGTTCAGGAGACATGTAGTATGGTGTTCCCACTGACAGCAGAATCAAAAATAAAATGTTAATTCCAAGCTGTTTACACGTCTTGTTTAAATGGACACGCCATGTTTTCTGACCTGAGCTTAAAACCTCTTTTGGAAATACTGTAATCAGTTTATCATAACTATTGTTTTCTTCTCTTTACTCCTATTTCTGTTATCCTTCATGTTACTGGCAATATTCATTGTGTGTGCATGCACATGTGTTTGTATTATATTTGCCTTATCAAGATGCCTATCTCTGTCATAAGGCATCATTACTACTGCCCCTTGTCTCTTGCCAAGTGCACTGAGCTTGTCTCCATGTGGGGGAAATGTGTTATATAAATCCAATTATTATTATTATTATTTTAAAAAGAGCTGAATTCTACAAATTTTAACACTGATGGAAAAGTTCCTTTATATTCTTTAGAAATGGCTTTTTCATTCATCCATAAAATGTCTTCAAAATGATTCAATAATACACCATTGCTGAATCTGCATTTTAATCAGAAATTAAGAAAAATCAACCACATGTGTTCATACACATGACTTTTTCATAGTTTATCACTGATACTTTAAGATGAGAAGACACTGGTAAGAACTGTTATTCTGAAACTTGCCTAGGGAGTGAGCAGCGGTGGTCTTGGAACTGAAAAATCTCCCCAGTCCAAGATCTCCCAGTTTCACAACTCCTTGAGCAGTGATAAATACATTGGCAGGCTTGATATCTACAAAACACACAAACAATGTATAATTTAAGCCCATTATGAATAATTAGCTAGTACAGTATCATTCTTCCTTGGGGTACAAAATAAATTATTAATACATTATATATCACATAAAGAGATTAGTAAAAATCGGTAAAACATTCTATATATCTGCAAATAATCATCAGTCTGTGACATATTTCTAGATCTACTACTTACCTCTGTGCATAATACGACGTGAGTGCATGTGTTCCAGGGCACTGCAGATCTGAACAAAATACTTCCAGATAGTCTTCTCAGGTATCAGCCGAGATTGCTTTTTGAAATGCTGTGCACAATAACACATGTAATAAAAAGTTTGTTGCAATTAGCCAAGCAGGAACATAGTTTAATCACATATTGGTGAGATGATAATGTCAACCAAAAAAAAAATCAATGACCAGTGTTTGATTATAACCTGCTTTGGCAAATGAATTCTAACAGACTGATAGCTTATAGATTATTTGTTTAATGCGTTGACAGGTATCAACAGACATTTATCACGCAGAAGAAAAATGAAATTATTTGCAGAAAAAGCAACTTTTAATTCTCCCAGGTCCATGACTGTATCCTCATAATGCAAAATCTATAACAGGTTTCTCCTTTTCTAAAAGTCTCTGATGGGTTATACGTTCCAAGTTAATGGGGCTTAGTAGGAGAAAGACCTCTGAAGCCTGGTATCAGAAGATGAGCAAAGAGGTTGAACAGGCGTGTAGATGGGAGTGAGTTCGTAGAGGTACCAAGGACCTTTGCCAGAAATAGCAGTGTAAGTCAAAGTGGAAAGTTTGAAGGTTATTAACGTGATTAACAGCCAATGAAGGTAGCGAATAATAGGTGAATCATGTTCAAATCTAGATGGTCTACAGATGAGGTGAGCAGTGTTATTCTGGATCCTTTGAAGTCTGTCATGAAGATACATGGGAATTCCAGCTAAAAGAGTATAACAATAGTCCATCCTTGATAGCACAAAGGCACAGATTAGAGTTTTAGTTGCATTGGTGGTGAGATAATGATGAATGGTACTGATCCTGCGAAGTTCAAGGTAAGCATTTTTGCAGACATGAGAAATATGCTGATAAAAAGTCAAACGCTAATCGAGAATGACACCGAAGCTATGGACAGAGGTGGAGAAAGGAATAGAGTGACATTGAAACACAAAAGCAAGAAAGCATGCAGTGTATAGAGGGTGTATGCTACTCACTCTTATCATGCGCTGAAGATCGCCAGCGTCTGCCAGTTCCAGCACAATGTTGAGCTCATTGTTTTCAATGAATGACGCCAGATATTTGATGACATTTGCATGATTCAGTTGCTGTAAGAACACACAAAAATATGCAAATGCATACATACACACATGTAATAAAAAGTTTGTTGCAATTAGCCAAGCAGGAACATGGTTTAATCACATATTGGTGAGATGATAATGTCAACCAAAAAAAATCAATGACCAGTGTTTGATTATAACCTGCTTTGGCAAATGAATTCTAACAGACTGATAGCTTATAGATTATTTGTTTAATGCGTTAACTGCTAGCAAGTTGACAGCAAACATTTAGGGTTTATCAGAGAATGAGGACACATGAAACACCAGATATCCAGATATTCATCAACATTTTAAAAGAAAAAGAATTTTTTTTAAAGTGAAAGTCAAGCACATAGTCTTAGATTATTATAATCATATAAAAAAAAAAATTATAGAAAAATCACACACACGTGATTTCCTACCTTTAAAAGATCAATTTCTTTGATGCAATCCTGTCGTGCTTTTGCATCCATCATCTCAAAAATCTGAAAAGAAAAAAAATAAATTGGAAGATTAAACAGAGGAGTGATTCAACATCTGAAATCAGTTTATCATTTTTACGCTAATATATAGACTACAACACCAAAGCTACATAGGTAGACTAGGAAAAGCACTTCAATACATGAACCTGTAACCATGTTGCTGCTAATTTTATAAATATGAATAAGTTATGCATGAGTGACTTTTGATATAATCTGCCATTATACCTACAGTTCCTTTAAATTCTACTATTCTCATTAAAAACAGATTTAATTTAGCATTTAAAATCATTTGGAATCTGTTACTTTTCTTCTGCAAAACTTTCATCCTGTCTAGCTGCACTTTATACTAAAAATGTTCATGTATTGTATGAGTATGAATATAGCATTCATTATACATTCCTTAATGTAGAGGTACATCTGAAAGAGAAGTGGATCTAAGAAAACTATTTAGCATATACCTGTACTTTCTTGAGAGCAACAGTACTTCCATTGTGGCGACAGCGAGCACGATACACCTCTGAAAATTGTCCTTTACCAATCTTTTTGTCAATAATAAAGTTACTGAGACAACCATAGATATTATCATTCTCTGCTGCTACAGGCACTACACCTGCCTCAAAATCCATGGATTCCACTGCTGCAGCCATATTCTTGTGCTGGAAAGATGACAAAAATGACTTTATGAGTCATAAAGTAATATATACTATATCTACAAGGCATATCAAACACTTGCACATGACAGCTCACTGTCAGAGCACACCATCATCACACACAATTTTTAGTTGTTTTAGAAACTTTTAATGCTGTATGTTTTTTTGAGCTGTTTTTTTAATTAAATGAAATTTCTTGTTTTTGCTTATTAACTTATTATGTTAACAGTGGCCTTATCATTAACAGTCAGTGGCAGTAGCTTCAATTTTGTTTATGTCGAAAAGCTATATGCCAATCTGCTAAAAAGTAAAGAAAGAAAAAAAGAGATTTACTTACAAGTTTACTGAGACTGCACTTATTATTTTTTGTTGTTATGGGGTTAGGGTTTAAATGTTACAGGCGGTGAACTACATTCATCTCTGTGTATTTTAATGACACTGTCAAATTACTGTGGACTTCCTTTTTTCTCCCTGGTAAATTTGTTTCCTGTGTACAGTCTCCAGATCCATGTGTTCAGAGCTGTGCTACATATAAGCCTTATTATTTTTTTACAATATTTCTTACAGATTAATATTAATATTAATCCTTCCTATTATCTGTCAGTATTTTAGATTGTGAATTTCTGCAAGGATCAAATCTTAACTCCTGACACAATATTTAATAGTTGTAAGGTATAATATAAAATTTATACATAGTGTTAAGAATGAATTTTAACAAATTAGTGCCCTAGGATAAAGCACAAATATGATTATTGTAAATGATATGAGTATTTTCTAAAATCTGGTAACCTTTAACATATACTGATCCAGAGCACTATTCGCTTTTTGTTGTTTTTTTTTTCCTTTGGGCAAAGGCGTAATCAATAGGAGTATGTCAATGTTCTTGTAATGCAAGGCATAACAGAAGAGACTATTCCTGTTTTATGAAATGCACCACAGAGAGAGCATAGATCGATGTGCACGGAGCAGTCATTAATCATCATTCAGGTTTGTTGACATTGCCGACACACAGTCCTGCCAGCCAAACGCAGATCAAAAATAAATTTTAAATTACAGAAAAAAAATTGTATCAATAATTATAAGTTTAAAACATTCAAATATGTCCAAACCCCATACCTGCCACTTTTATGAACAGAATTAAGAGGATCTTATCACAAACAAAATGTGGAAATCCGTGGCTGGAGCACCGCTAGAGTATTTCACAATTTCACTGCGCATGCGCAAATAAAATGGCTCGCTAACTTCTGCGCATGCGGGTCGTCTGCTCGTTTGTCCAGCAATCGACTTTGAGTAGTTGTACAGAAGCTTGTATATAATCAGCTACGACACTAACGAAGATTATTCTTTTACTAAGTATTCAAAGGTAAATATACGTCCGGGTTAGGGTTAGTGACCACTATAGTAACCCCACTTCTTGTTTCGCCCATTGACGGTGCATGGTACACCGAGCTCAGTCTGAGACAAACATATAGCTACGTGTCGAGTGAACCTGGAGCCTCTATTAACTGTGAAGATGGAGTTGGTTACATCAGATGTTATGTCATTATTTTAATGGAGCAAGCGTTATCTAGGCTGAACAGACCCATCGCTGTGAGGATGCGAGCTTTCTATGTCTAAATCCCTCACATAAACAGAAAACAACAACAACCACATCAAATCAAAACAAAAGCCAGATATGCTTCACAAATGTTATTCCATCCGGTATGTCATATTTCTTAATTATTGTTTGAGCATTCATGTACACAGTTCTGTTCGCCTGACATTATTTTTTCCCCCGCTTTTAATTCTCTCCCCTTTACAGTAGCTGTTCACATTGTCTGCTCTACGGATCATCTCCCTTGCTGATTTTTTAAAAAACATATCAACCGTCTGCTAGACTAACCCTCTATGTTTCATCTA
This sequence comes from Pomacea canaliculata, assembly GCF_003073045.1. Classification (NCBI taxonomy): domain Eukaryota; kingdom Metazoa; phylum Mollusca; class Gastropoda; order Architaenioglossa; family Ampullariidae; genus Pomacea; species Pomacea canaliculata. Next base: position 20,326,321 of record NC_037600.1, read on the forward strand.
CAATATTGCAAAACTGGACAACTATATGTTCCTCTATGTCAACTTTGTCGCCGTTGCTGCTAGATCACGTGCTAACATTCGTTCTAGACTGGTTCGTGATTGCTCATATACTTTTTCAGTTCTAGAACAGACATGCATGCACTTTTTAGCAGATATTTAATTGTTGTTATTGCTATGTTTGTTGTTTTCGTAAAGCGCTTTGATGGAGGGGAGACGTGCTGTAGAAATTAACATTTTTATTATGTTGTTTTTCTATGCTTGTAACATCTATTTTCTCTTTTAAAATTCATTTTCCTTTTGTTGTTTGCCGTATAGTCAGGTATTACACACGTGCTAAGCACACATGATTCTCCCCTGCATTTCAAGCAGGAAAGCAGCAGGGGTAACCTAGCTCCGGTGTCGGATTAGGTTCGGGTTCTGCAGGCGGGGTATTAAGCAAAGGAAAGAGACTATTGAACCACCTCAGATTTTTAGTATTAAAATGGAAAGAATCTGCAGACAGCTGACGTGTCTGTCGGTGCAAGGGAAGTCGCTGTGGTTCGCTTTTCTGGGTGATGTGATTCAGTTTCTCTTCCAAGTTTAGCACAGCGCCATGTTGAAGAGAGAAATAAAGGTGGCGGAGGAATGACTTGTGAGGCTTGAGACGGGGCGAGTCTCTCTGAGACGATGGACTTCCTCCTGTTAAAGAAACAATAAACAAATACGGCGAATCAAATATTATTGTTTCATTTTCAAATGACTGAAAAGTGAGTCAGTATAAATATACTCTAACTTTTAACGTGTGTGCGCGCACGCGTGTGTGTGGAAAAAGAACTGAATGTAAAAGGTGAAAGAGTAGACTGGTTGTTCCATGCAGGATCTGTTTATCACCGCTGAAGACCGAAGTACTTGACCAAAGCCTTGTCAGCTGATGCATTTTGCCAACGACCGGTGTGTGTTGAGGATGTCGGGGGATAGGGGTGGAAGGTTCAAGTTGAGTATTATACAAACTTCTCACCAAATCTGGGATGATTTTTCTTTACTTGTACGAGAAGGTCGTATTTCTATATGTTCTATGAGCTTGCCTATTTTTATTGCTTATTTTCCTCTGAAAGATGTTGTGCGGCGCTCTAAATGAAATTAAAAATACTACGCAAAAGAAATGTCAACAATGTCACAGCTTTTGTTGAGAATGTTGTATGAAGCGAGCGAACGAGAGAGAAAGAGGTGGGGAGGAAGGAAGCAGGGAGTGAGTGAGCGAGAAAGTCGCAGAGAGAGAGAGATGGAGGAAGAGAGGAAGACACTGCGGTCACCTCATTTTGTACCCGTCCCTCTCTACTTAAAACTTCGATCACCCCGTTGGCGTATTAGTTATGTCTGCTTGAAAGGGACATCAAAGTACAAGTGTTTAACTGTTTCCCTGTAATGATGCCGCGCATGAATAAACTAGACCGAAATGTTGATGCTTGCACCCGTCTGTGAACGTAAAGGTGTACCCCTTTATCTAGAATCAGGGAAACAATATATTACGCTAAGGTTTTCCCATATTTAGAAATGTATCCCACTGGACCTCTAACAAGTTGAAAGGTGAAATTGATAAAAAAAATTTCTCATTACAGAGATAAAGGTTAGCAAAGGGGGACACTTCATTTTCTGGACAGCTTGACAATCACATTCGGATGGTAAACTAATAGACCAGACCCCGAGATCACCTACTTTACCTCTCGGGTGTACATATTTGCACTGTGACCTTCTCTGAGAAGTAATTGAACTTCAACCCCAATTTTTATCAAAGTTAATCGAGAAAAGATAGGTTATGTTATCGTGATACGGTTTGGACAATTACTTCACACGTCTCTCCTAATGCAAACAATTATAATCTGACATGGTGCAAACAAACTGGTGTAGTGCGACATGGGTTCGTCAAAACGACTAAGAGCAAAGATATACATGTACCAGTCGTTATACTGACTTTAAAAGAATAAAAACAGTTCCTTGTTCTTAAGGGACAACTATTTTACTCTCGCAAAGAGTAAAGAAGTTTGAAGCCAAATAAATAAATACAAATAAAATTTTAAAAAAGTAAGTAAATAATTGTAAATGCAGGGCTTAAAAGGAGACATGTAAACGCTTAATGAACAAAAACACCCCAGATAAATCCTCAAAGGAAATAGCACGAAGCTGAGAGAACTGATTGACAGATTGATGGAAGAATAACAAGACGAGAGGAAAACTATAGCAAATGAAAATCAAAGAAAGAGAAAAAAATCCTAGAAAAACTACAAGAATGAAAGAAGAAATAACTACAAACAGCAACAATAAACGATAACACTAGTCAAAAATAATCAGAGAAACACAAAACAGTATATTTTAGTTTAAGTGAAAATTAATAGAAACTTATTGTATAGATATGAGAGTAAAACGAGTGTATATCTATATAATTATACCAGTCTTTCTGACGAGCGCTTTCCCAGAAACGAAATGGAGTGTGTTAGCACAAAGTAGTGCCAGCAACAACCACTGTGTTAGTCCAGTCTTAGTCATCAATGCCATTATTTTCAAGCCAGTGGATCACTTGCACTTCTGGCAATAGGTTGTTCTACACTCGTTGAATATTTTTAAAATAATTTATTTTTTGTTGTAGCCAGAGTAAGCCCTTAGTTTGTGTCCCTATGATAAAAGTTCGCAGCGGGAACATCTCTCTCTCTATATATATATAAGCGGTTTTTTTTTAAAGTCAGGTGATTTGACTGACCAATCAAAACACGTTTAAGAGATACTCGAAATTGATAACTGTGGTGGCATGGAGTTCAAATAGGTTAAAAGGTTAAAGGATATACAGGTAGTCCTCGACTTACGACGGGGATCCGTTCTTAACGCGGCGTCGTAAACCGAATTTCGACGTAAGTCGGATCCTACGTTCATACAGTACTGTACCATAATAACAGTACAGTACTGCAAACACTTAGCCTCTCCAAACACCTATATTAACACAGTACCCTACTCAATTATCAATAAACATAAGTACAGTAAAATATTGTAGTACACTACGCTTTGTTATCACTGCCGCTGTCATAGGAGCAGATCCTGTCACGTGTTCAAGGATGCCAATTTCTGTTGCTTTCCCCTTCTCAGATTGCCTTATGATATCCACTTTCACCTCCATGGTGATGGCCTTCCTTTTCTTTGATGCACTGTTATCAGCTGAGTCTACTTTCGCTAAACCTCGTAAGTCGGAATGAGCGTCGTAACCACGAAACGACGTAACTCGAGACCGTCGTAACCCGAGGACTACCTGTATATATATAGGTGTGTGTGTGTGCGCGCGCGCGCCCACGCGAGCGCTCAATACTGGATATCGCTATAACATGCATGTTATTATGTTATCACCACTATCAAAAAACATGCACAAGATAACACATGGGTGAAGTTGGAGAGGCGGTAAAAGTATACAAAACAGCAAAAACAGAAGGGTATTCACCTAGATACCTGTCTTGGTGACACCTGTGTAGCTTTCCACGGAACAAGTAAACAAGAAGTTGTAAAGTATTTTTTAATTCTGTAGGTGATTAGGTACCATTTACTTTGTACATTGTTATAAGTGCCACTTATTGTGCATATCTAACCTCAAGATTATTAAATACTGTAGGTGATTGAATGTCTGTTACTTAATTCTATGGGTTAGGGTTAGTCAAGATACATGACTTAAAAAATGTTATTGGCGTCTCAAGTGCATTTCTTAGATGTTGGTTAAGTAACAAGATGTACGACATTTTAAAATGTTACAGGCAACTGTTTAAACCTTTGATTTTTTTTTAAACACACAAAGTTATGTTCAGAAATAGTCGATAATCAAAAAGCGTGGGAAATCGAGCGTGGAAAGTGATCTACCTGGAGCAGACGATCATACGTGGCTGGGACTCAGGCTTTCTGAGGAAAGCGCTCGCAAGTCGCAGAGACGGAAATTTGAAAGGATACCAGCCAAAGCGCCATCTTAAGGCCCGGATATTGCGGATTGCAGCTAGACGTGTCTTTTTGGAGAAAGATTTCTCGAGGGCCGTCAGTTTTGATATGTCCCCGGATGCTGCCACACACCTGTCAAGGGAGCGAGCTTGACTTTATTCCTGCTGCGTCTTTGACGGCGCTTTGGAGTTATAGCCCTTGCACAAGCGCTCACCTGCAGTGTGAGCAAAAAAGTGCTTGCGTATTTTTATTATATTATATTTTTTCTTACTTGCCCTGGGATTTGAAAGGATTTTTCTATTTACAGGACCAAGTGTGGGTGCGAGACATAAACTGTTTTTCCTGATTTGTAAAAATGCAGGCAGGAGAATCCAGTGTCAGAGGAAACTGCTCCGAAAACGACCATCAACTAGACAAGATCGCAACTTCTGACAGGAGTAAAATGGTGCAAACATGTCTAGCTTGCCCCTCTGACTCTAGATGACACTCTAAGACCATCCTTCAGGGTCATTGGCCGAGGTCAACAGAGGAAGAAGTGGCTGAAGAATGTAAAACAGTGAATGGACCTTCCGATGACGAATCTTGCTGTTACCACTCAGCAAAGGCCAAGGGAGACCAAGAGGCTTGTCCGTACAAAACCTTGTCAATTGTTGAGAATCTTGTCCATTTTGTACAAACGTGGTCCATTGCTGAAAATCTTGTCAGGTGCTGGATATGCCGTCCTACCGAAGACAAGTCCAGGTCAATGGACTGTACTGAGAAGTGCCTTTTTATTTAAAAAAAAACTAAACCTATTTTTTTCTCTTCTTAACATCTTCGTGATCAATCAACGAAAAACAAAAGTTTAAACAACAAATTACATCTAATGCAAACAACAAGAACCAGATGAATCAGACTTTTAAAATATCTTTTCTCCACCAGCAATAACCTATCTACGAATCAGCTGCTTGTAACACATTTTCTTACTGCCCTTGTTTTTGTTTTTTACTTAGTTTTTGTTTTTTGTAATTATGGAAATGCGTCGACCTATAGGAATTAGAGACGCCGGAAATATTGGAGAAAAGAATGATAAAAGAGGGATGTATCAATACTTTCCCTGAAAAATAATTTTCTTAGTACTTTAATGATTGATTTAGGACATGAACAAGGACTGGGAGAGCAGAGAATGTGTTATGTTTATGTCGTGTAATATAAAGTGTACTCCTTTCTCTCTGTGTATAAATTGTATTTCATTCGATCAGTGAGATAGGAATACTATTTTTAGATCTTTTGTGCTAATAATTAAGTGTATGTATGTGTATAAAAGAGAGTGAACTGTGTGTGTTGATATATATAGTGTGTGTGTGTGTGTGTGTTTGGTATGTGTATGTGCACACACGTGCGATAGTCTGTATTAGGTTGCGCGTTCATGTTGTGTACATCAATGCTTTTGTTTCTCTACCTCACCTATTTGTTTCCTGTCAACTATGTAGTTCTGGATAGAAAGATCGCACCCCCCCCCCCCAAAAAAAAAAAAAACAACAACAAACAAACAAAAAAAAAAACAACAACAAACAAACAAAAACACACACACAAAAAGAAGGCAACTTTGAATCATTCTAGCATCACTCGGCAGTCACGTGATCTCTAGCATGTTGTGTGCGTGCACGTGCCCCTGGACAAAGGACAAGGCTAGCGTCGTTTCACAGGTCATGGGATATCTGCTACCTCGACATATGCCACACATCGCCGTCTGCTTTGACTAAAGAAACCAACAACAAAAAACGGATGCATAAAGAGTTATCAAGAGATAACAGAGCGATGTACACCTAGGTAGTGCATAAGGACTCGCAGGCCGTTTGGAGATACTACAAAATTTATTTATTTTTAGAACAGTGTTTGGGTTGTTGTCGATGATAACGTTTTGTCGGTCTAACGAGAGAGAGAGAGAATGTGCTCTTGTAAAGGTACACGAACGGAAGATAAAAAGAAAGTCTGGACAAGGAAGAAAAAGAGACAGTCCGACAAACCCATTGATTGGTAAGCAGACAGGAAGGTAGGGAGCAGACGGACAGGTAGAAGAGACACTTTAGACATCCATTATTCTTGTACTCTTCAGCATGCTCACACCAAAACTCTGTACTCATACCCTATTGTTGCACTGTGTTGATGTGGAGGTGTACAAGTGCGGGATAGAAAAAGAATAAAGGAGGCTCTTTCCTGTTTTGTGAGGCGCTAACAGCCTCGTTTACATTGACGATCTTCATTCCTCTTCATTCCTTCTTTTTTTTTCTCTCTCTTCTTCTTTTCCATCTTCTTAGAGATATGGTAAAGTGAATGAGTTTTCCCATATTTTTTAATTTATAGCACTTTCCTGGTCTTCTAGTCAATTTCTATTCATCTGTCTCAAGACTGGTTTCAGCGTTAAGAATTTTCGCATGCTGAAAGCTCTTTACGTTTTTCCAAAATTATATTGCTTCCTTCCTTCTTTTCTTTGATAGTGGGACGATTTTTCAGTTCTAGAGTGTGGTGTGTAAAAATGTCTCTGAGTGAATGTGTGATTTTCTGAGTGTGAAAAGTCCTCGCGTGCTTTCATGTCTTTTGTGAAGTGGGTGTCGCTGTGTATTCGTTACTGCTCATCTGAAATGTGTGATCGTGGAGTCTTTAGATGTACATGCTTTCCTGCTTTCTGTGTGCGATGTCGACGTCGTTGTGTAGAGGGGGTCAATGCTAATTTTATGTGTGGCGGGCGTTTTGGGGATGTGATTATCTCTGACCTCGACACTAATTCGTATTTATTTCTTATTCTGCTCGATAGTGTGTACTCTCTGGTCGTGAAAAAATGAGACGTTACTATTTGTTTGGTTGCTGACTTGTTTGTTTGCCTTTGTGAACGTGTGCGTGAAATCTGTTTACCGGATCGAACGCGCTAAGATGAAACATCTAAACAATAGGAAGACATCACATACAACAGTAACCCACAAACTATACTTTAAGACAAACCCACAGACTATAGACAGGAGACAGTTAATGACAAGGCTTCAGACATGATTTATTCATTGATGTTTATTTTTATCTGAGCAAACGTTCATGTTCGTCTTGATCCCGGATTTTTGCTGTACATCGTGTATTAGCGCGGTATAGGCACTGAATAGTGTTCACAACATTCTTAAAGAACATCGAACAAGGCTTTCAAAAAAATTGTTGCTGTCTAGAGGCCTGATGGCACAGCGTAATCCAGCATCAGCCGGAAGCGGAAGTTACTTCCCAAAGCGTAGACTGGGCATGCGCATGCTGGCTTCGTTGCGGTCTTTCAGTCCTGACAACAGAGCCGCCAGGTTGCTGACCAGCATCCTCTGCCGGTGACGTTTCTCGACTGAAGAAACCACAGAGAAATAAACAAGTGGATAGGACATGTTCAACCAGTGGCTAGTACTTCGTTAGACAAAAAAATAGCAATGGAGTCAAAAACACTGAAAGACATAATTACAAAAATAGTGAGCTAGGCTTACAATTAGAGAACTACAAAACAGAATAGAGAAAAAAGATGAAAAAGCCAACTATGTAGGAAATACTGAGTCAAAAAGAAATGCTGACCCATTGACATACACTAAAAGATACAGTATCAGACGCAGAACCATAATGGCATTAAATTATCTGCAGACAAGACAACACCGAATAAAAGCAAAAAGTGTCATTTAAAGAAGGAATAAAGCTTTTTAAAAGAGGACAATATAATAAAACTTATTAATCCGCAAGGACAAGTGCATACTAATTGCGTAGACAACCAATGAACAAACGACTGAATGCTAACTAAACTAAACTAAACTAAACTAAACTAAACTAAACTAAACTAAACGAAACTTACCTAAACTAAACTAAACTAAACTAAACTTAACTAAACTAAACTTAACTAAATTAAACTAAGCTAAACTTAACTAAATTAAACTAAACTAAACTAACTTTTGAGAAAAGTTTATGACTGTTAGGTGCAAGAACGGAAGGTGAGTAACGTATGTAAGATACATGATGCTAGAGACTGTAGACGTGTGTCTGTAGTAGTCTATGATGCCAAAGATGTGTAAAAGGATGTGTGACATCGCTGTCTAGCTTTTTGTGACATACACGGGTCGTCAACGTCTGAGCGGAGGTCCCGTCCGAAGCCAGCAGCCTCCTCAACAACGGTTCCATCATCAGCATCAGTGGGGACAGCATCCTCCGGCAGGTCGCGAAACCTCGTGCGGCTCAGAAGAAGTCTGCTGAGGTCTTCGAACATGATATAATGTAATAATGTCATTTCAATATAAATATGTCACAAAAACAAAAAGACACTGACAATGATAAGTATTTATTCGCGATAAAAATTTCTAAAAAATTTCTATCTCTGTTGCAACCAGACATAGACAATAAAGATGTATTGTATTGTATAATGACAGGAGCAATAAAATAGTTTCTTTCCATACATATAGCTTTGGTCCTATAGAGGGAATACTGCACGAAGATGAAAGGGTGAAACAGATGTACAAGGTAGTAATTATTGACTCAATTTTAGGTAAGAGGCAGTTATTGATGATGAACCTTCAGAGCAGGTCCTTGGACATAATTTCCCGGTGATGGAAACAGGCTTTGGCAAGTAGGTTTTGATAGAAATATTTCTATTTTGATATTTATAAATATTTATAAATATTTCTCTATTTATATTTTAATTCTATTTTGAAGAAGCGTAGACTTGGGAGGATGAGGAAGATAGAAATACTTCTTTATTCAATGTGGGCTCCAGTCTATGACTGACTGGCTTTTTTTTCTTTTGGTCCGGATTGCCGAAATTAGAACACAAAACTAATTAATCGAATCTCCAGCCTAAGTTCTTAGCCACCACAAATAAACTTTCCTTAAAAAACAAACAAAACAAGTAAACAACAAAAGGTCGAGGCCGGAGTATTGGTTTGCAGGAACTTGATCTTCACGTGAAAAGCAACAAGCAAAGACAGAGAGAAGCCACACAGACTGTCCCCTTCATCCAGGCCTGTCAGAAAGAGTCATCATATCGGTTGGAAGTTCGTTGTTGGTCAGGACAGGTTAGGATGCTGATGTAATGAGAAAAAGTCCAAAGTGTGGTCTCGACACGTACAGCCTGGAGGAGAAAGAGGAGGTGTGAAGGGATCCATAAATAAAACGGAAATTAATTTTCTTTCATGTTTAATGCCCGCCACGACTCTCGGAGAGAAGCTCAGCAAAACCCAAGCACCACAGCGACATGTTCGCGACAGGTGGCCAAACACAACCAAACCCAAAGTCTCGGTTCGCCACGCTCAAACCTGGACATCATGGACACGTGGCTCATAAGGCTAGCCTTTTTGTCGCTCGGTCACGGTTCGGTTGGCAGCTCGCGAACCGGCAGGCCGACAACAAACCACTGGAGCTCGTGTTCATGCAAGCTTGATTTACCCATCGGGTAAGGTCTTCTCACTAGGGTCAATCGTAACCGAAAGGTCAGCTCCGCTCGGATTCATGGGCTGATGAAAATTCGAGACTGTTATCTAACGATTTGACAGGCAATGATCGATTCCGATTTTGCAGAAGTGTGAATGGGCTTGAGCAATCAAGGCCCCCTTGAAGAATAATGTAGCCAGTTAGAAACGCAGATAACAGGGGCAGATGCTGATAAAGTTCCCTCGTTGACCATGATGGGAACACAGTTGTACATGGGTAGTGAAGGTCGGGGTTAGGAAATGTGTTTCTTTCACCCCTGGACGGTGGTTATAAGACAATGGCAAGGATTCCCTAGGATGAAGAAACACAAAGCAATATCCACAGGGTCTAGACAACCCGTCGTAACTATGGAGACGATTTTCTTTGATTCCCTCTTTGCCCCTGGGTAATGACTTACCATCGTTTCATGAACACGGTCTCAAGTTGTTACAGTTATTTACTTACATGGAGGATCCCCACAACACTGTATACCTTGTACTTATTATTCAGTTATATGTGCAAATTTTTTTGTATAGTGATGTCACCATTGACATGCGTCAGCTTTGAACTATTTCTTTCTCCTTTTCCTCTTTTCTGTCAACCCTCTTCTCGTTTCTTTATTAATTATCTCTTATTTCTTTGCTTTACTTTATTTTTCTTTTTTTTCGTCTATTTTTCTATGAAGGGGCGGATCAGCTGAAAGAGGAAACACAGCAAACAGTCTGGAGCGGCATCAGCTACAGATAACAAAACTTTCAACCATTCGCTCCATTCCTGATGGACCGTGAAAAAGTGAAACCGTGTTCGACGACAGACAGCTAACGCCTGGAGCATGACCAGGTCATGGCTCGATGGATCGACAGCTTTAATGTGCCACTGCTTTGCTGAGTGGGAAACAACAATCACTCGTGTCCAACTGCATCGGGGCATGTTGTGGGTTAAGCTCCATTATTTTCACCTTTTCTTCGGATAGCTATTTTGTTTGTTTCGCCATGCAGGCGATGCGCGTGTGTTGGCAGAAGAGAGATTTAAAGATTTTGATTGGTTGGGTAGCTTGTGAAGCACCTGGATGATGGCAGCAGCAGCAGGGATGCTTTAACTGGTTTTGAGAATCGGGGGTTTCAATGAATGAAGATGGATAGATTATGTAAGTGGGATTGGTGAGATAGGATGGCGGTTGATAGAGGGCTAAGACATGGGAAAGCTACGAAAACACACATAAACGTAAACACACAAACACACACACTTACCCCACTCAGCCACTCGCACAGAAAGAAACAGAGGCAGAGAGAGAGAGAGCAAGAGATGGGGGAAACTGGTGTTGTACGCCGAGCCAGCAAGTATGGCTATATCACAGCCAGCCCTGTAAACAAATGTCACATGAAAAAAAAAAAAATAAAATAAATAAATTAATTAATTAAAAAATAAATAACAGCGTGCACCAGACGAGATCTGAACCCGGAACAGTCAATCCTTGCTGTATTCGTTACAGGAACTAAAAGTAGCGCCACCAGGCGCTTCAGAGATAGACAGGTGGTGGTGGAATGAAGTGGTGAAAATAGAAAAGAAAATAACAAAAAAAATAATAATAAAATAATAACCAACATACATACAAACAAATATGCCAGCATGCAAGCCAGATACTCACTAATGGGGTCTGGCGTAGTTGCTGCCCTCTGTCGGCGCGTGGATCCTACACAGACAGCAACCACAAGCGCTGAGCCCACCAGCAACCACGACAACGTTGGTGCCATCACGCCCTGACCTGAACAGAACAGGAAATTCATATCAAAGCTGCTGATAAGTTAGCAAAAGATTAGAATTTGAAAATTTCTTCTTTTCTTGAAAAGTTCACACGAAAACTCTTTTGAAAATGATTGTTTGCATTTAGTTTAGTGTTTCAACCAAACTTCTACTTCCTCTTTTTCTGTGAAGTTCTCTACTATTGTGTCTTTTTGAGATCATGCTGTGATAAAGAAAAGTTTCTGCTGTCAGAAACCGAGTAATACTGTTGGAATTGTGTGGACACCATTGTAAACCTGCAGGCGGTGCGCTGTCGGAACTGACTGTCCTTCACCCCGCAACTCCACTTAATTGCAGATGAATCTCAAATCATACAGAAGAGGCAAGCCTAGTAGAAAATGGAAGTGGAAGTCTTCATTGTAGATGATCATGTCGTCTACTGCAACGACTCTCAAAAAGAACATTATCACGCGAAGATCACTAACCTCCGAGCAACACGTGCCAGACAGAACGGACAGACTCTAACCTTTGACTTTGACCTGTGAATGGTCAGAAGTGTCGATGGTGGAAAGCGGTATTGTGCTACCAAATCTGAGATTCTCCTGTGGCCAGGTGGAATCTCATTAGAGGTGTCAGTGTCTTCGCGCATTCATGTTCATTAGGAACTCTGGATGTCTCATTGTAATCTCGCTGGCGCGAGAGACCAACAACTGATTTTGCGTGTGCACGTGCGATGGCTAATCTGCCCAAAGTTGATGGAATCGGGTATCCACACACTGAGGTACTTCTGAACACGAGTGGTGTGCAGACAGCCATCCATCTCAGTATGGATGGATACTAATCATGGGACTAGTATTTTGAGGGCTGATTATTATTTTTTTTATTTTTTTATTTTTTTTTTGCTTCCTTCCCCACTGATAACGGACAGTATATTGTTCTTATGATCCCCTCGGAAGAAAGGGGGATTCTCATAGACAAAGATATGACTTTAAATTACAGGACATACCCTAGGAAAATAAGAGAAAATATTTATTTTCAAATTGCATCAAAATCAAACATCGTAAAATTTTAACGAGTATGAATGACGGAGGAAATACAGAAAAGAGTTTCATTGTCGAGAAGACAATGAAAAACAGACTTTCTATTTAAAACAAACCAATCAATCGATTAATTAACCAATAGATCTAGTGGAATTTTCTTTGGTGCCAATTTGGAAAGATACCGTGATTCGCAATGCCAGACGATGGTGTCTTCACTCGCATGTACCAACAGATGTGTCTAGGGACTGGGGCAAATAAGAAGACCAGCCCCCGTGGTTGTGGCGGGGGCAAGTGCCATCTAGTCTCTTTACGAGGCCGACCAGCTCAAGGTTTTATATCCCACATGCCGGCCGCCCAGCCTCCTGTCCTCGCACCTAATTGGCGACAAAGGTGCGAGAGTGCGGCTGGTGATGGCACCAGGACTGCGTCTGGTCTCAGCGGAAGTCACTGGAAAAGCTGCAGTTGCACCCAAAAATGGCCAACCTTGTTAGAAGGTATTTAGATTACAAAAAGTAGCCGCCACTATTGCGAAAGTTTATGAATCTGGAGGGCATCATCACGGGACTGGTATGTGAGACGAAAATGTCCAAATAAGTAAATGCTATCTTTATAATGGCACGCGCGCCCGCGTGTGTGTGTGTGAGTGTGCGTGTGTGAGTCTGCACGGGTATTTCTCATTAAGTGTCGGTCTGTGTAAGTATCCAAGCTGTTGAAAAAGTCATGGATATGGTACAACTAGAAATTCACAGATAATTGTTAGAAAGTTCGTCGCTTACATAAAACGATGTATTAAAAAAAAAAAAAAAAAAAAACCAAAGAGAGAAAATCTGAAAGAGGTAGGTTTTGTTTGTCTTCCTAATTTTGCCTGCTTGTTTGTCACATACGGACACAAACGTAGGCACACACACACAGACGAAAACACCTGGAATATAATGAAACGAATGTAATAAATTATAAAACAACTACATCATTTTGAATTAAAGATTTCAAACAACACAAAAACCGACACTGATAAAAAAATTCCAAAAAACACACATAAAATTGAATAAACAACCAAATGTCTGGAGTGCATCAAAAGGGGAAGAGCTAAGCAACAGTTTTACTGTCCCTCACAACTTTTTTCGATGGCGCAAGAGGTTTGCGGATACGATAACCAGTTGCGACAGGTCCAGGAATTAGAAGACCGACAAAAAAAGTCGTGGCGAATAAAAGCCCTCCAAGTGTCTTTCCTTGGGAAACGAGGATGGTGATGTTACACGGGAAAGAAGCAGTGAAAGGAGAGAAAAAAAAATGTGTCTGGCTGGATGTCCACAACATTCTAGTCAGCAATATTAGTTTATTTATGACATTCGGGAGCCACCTTGTCTCCAATCTACAAAAGGCGCTTGATGTGTTTTGTTTGGTGGTTTACTGCTGACAAGCAGGTGCGAAGTAAACAATTCAATGGGTTCAAAGGAATGTACAAACATTAGAAACTGGCTCCCTGTCGTTTAAGACCGACTAGAGCAGACAATTGTCAAACATGGTCGGCAAAGGTGAGAGGAGCTGGCTGCTGGACTCGTTGACTGGTCCTGTGTCCAGAATGCAATCTAGAATTTAAGATATTTATTGCTGATGCAGTTGATTAATATACAAGAACAGGGCCGTGCTTAGGGGCAGGCGGACGAGGCATCTGCCTAGGGCCCCGCGCTTCAAGGGGCCCCGCGCTTTTGATTGATATGGTAACTAGGCATATGGAAAACCGTGTGATCGTGGCGTGAGGGCCCCGCACATGCCCTTTGCCTCGGGCCCCGCGGGGGCTAAGAACGGGCCTGTACAAGAACGTACAGAAATGCAGCAATTGAGATGTTAATGCATTTGATTAGTCAAGAATACAGCTGTCGGGATCAGAATACGGCAAGTAGATGACCTGAAATGTTTTCATCCTTTTTTATTTTTGAATTTAGCAGAAAAACTAAAATACGAACACTAAAGTTACCAAACCTCCTCAGATAGTTACGATCTATAGTGAAATATTTCTGTGACTTATTTTGATATTTAGAGTTCAGAAACAATTAGTTTCAGGTTGTTGTTTTGATAAAACACTCTCACACGCGTTATCTCTCTCTTTCTCTCTCTCTCTCTATCTCTCTCCCTTTCACACACACACACTCACGCGCACAGAAACGGACATACGGACATGCGTGCTCTCACCCACATACCTATATCTGTCATAAAAAGTCTCATTTGGAAGTTTATAATGCCACCACCTTAAACAGGTGAGTTCAAAAAGGAAACTCAATCATAAAAGTCTTTTTCCAGCACAAACATTACAAAACTTCGCTAATAATAAAAATTCTCCGACAGAGTCTGAGTCCTGTGCCTCGGTGATAACGAGCGGGAAAGAAAGATTATACCTGTCTGTCTATCATCCTTTGGCGGTGGTCTTCTCATTCTCCTCCTTTTCCTCCGTTGCCGACATGATGATGCAGAAAGTCACGGCGCCATTTTATTGCGTTGCCATGACTACTCTACTATCACACGAGTTTTATTCGTCGTAGTAAAATGCATTGTTACCCATCCTTCTTTTGTTTTAAATTTGATATAATGTCTTCTCTGCTGATGAACAAATTGTAGCAGCGGCTGATGTAGTTTGGATTTTACCATCCTTATAAGACTTTGGTTTCTGAGAAAGAGGTCAGTCTCGCCACGAAGACTTCAACCTATTTGTCTGTCTCTCCATCAAGGCTTTAGTCTATCATCTATATAAATATCCACTGTTCCTCTCAATACTTCTCTGCCTGGCTGTGTCTTTCCAGTCAATAAATGCTGTTGTAAGCACAATCAATTTTGAATTTGTGCTCATTAGGATGGCTGATTATGAAAAAAACTGTCCATTCGTGAAACTAGAATTAAGTTTTGAGTTTGTCACCGGCGGACGACACTGTAAGTTATAAAAGCTGTTTGTAATTTCAACAACAATTAAGTCTGGAATGTGTGACCAGACCAGTAGGCCGTAACTTATCCAGAAGCTGTCAGGGATAGTCCGGCCCACGGCAAAACTCGGCGACATGCGAGTGGTTCACTCAGGCAAGTTCCGGCGGTACATGTCAGCAGTAATGGAGGAAAGCTGTCCCGTTTCTGTTGGCAGGAAGTTTATAGAAAAATCCTATTATTATTGTTTTACACCGAGTCAGCAGCTGAGGCCATATCATGTGAGCTAGTGCAGGCGTTACACCCAGACTGAACATTCGCATGCCTCAGGCGAGATGCGAACCGGTGACGCAGGATCCTCGCTGTCTTGGTGACAAGCGCTCTTCTGTTCGGCCGTCCGACAAGTATCGTCTCACATTCCGTTCGTCTCTCCTGTCTGTGGTGTGTAAGTGGAGTGAGGGATCGAATGAATGATTCAATCAGTCAGTCAAGGAAAGATTTAGTGAAATTCAGATGATAACTCGAGTTCAAACATGAAGACCCCAGATAATGGTGTTTTCAAAAATGATGATGAGAGAAAGCCGCAAACAAATCTTGTGACCGCGGAACATGTAGTCTAGACCTTTTTCGAAAGGTGATGCCTCTTGATGTTTGGCAAACAAGATTTGAAATTGTTCATAAAAAAGCTTCGTCTTTCCTGTTTGCCATCTGACTGACATCGAAGCGTGCTTCACAAAACAGTTTTGCAAACTGCATGGTGGCACCAACAAAACTGGGATATTTATTTTCCAGCGATGAAAAAAGATTTGGGGCAGGAGTGGCGACCTCAACCTTTATCACACTCTTACATCCAGAATCCTGACAATTACATGTTTGTGTGAGTGACAATGTGTTCTACTTGGAAAGGTAAAACTAAGAGACAAAAAGGACAGAGATAGTAATGACCATGCTGGTAGAGCGATGATGTTCAATCCTAATTGTTGTCTTACTGAATAAGTGTTGGAAGGATTTGTGAGTGTGAGGGTGTGGGTGTGTGGTTTTGGGAATATAGTTTTAGTGTTGTTTCTTATTTAGTCGGGTATTTACATGGACTGTAGGTGTTTGTGTGAGATGATAGTTTGAGTGGAATTTAAGTTGTTTTTATTCTAAGTTTTATTATCAGCCAGTTGTTTTACCACGTCTTTTAATTTCTCCTAGTGAGATAATAAAGTTAAATTGAATTGAATTGAATTGAATTGAATTAAGGAGGAGTTAGTATGAATGACACATTACACCTGGAAGCTGCTTGCATTTCGTCTGATGTTTTGATGCCTGAAGTTTTCGTAACCTTTTGTAGAATACGACATCAAGTCAAGAAATGATCGTTAGATCAACCAAAGAAAAAGAAATTAAGAATTTGTCAATTTTTTTAGCATGGCCATTCCCCCATCCTCAAATATTTCTATCATTCCTGATATGAAATGTTGATTTTGTTCATCTGCTTTGTGATAACTCATACTCCGATTCCAGAATTGACGACTGCCCCTACCACTTAATATTAGTGTATCTTGTTTTGTAACATTTTATTCATTATTGCATGAAGCACAAAGTTTAACAGCATGCTAAGGTCATTGGTAGTGTCTTGTGATAAATTACCTTTAGAGTAGTTTTTTCCTCTCTTTACGAATATTTTAAGCATTATTTTATGCGAAATTTGTGTGTAGTACACACATTTCTATTTTATTTAATTTTCTAAATACCCTTTTCTTCTGTTTAACTGCGTGTGTATTTTGTAGCTTCTAGTTTATTTTCGTGGAGTGTTTTTAGTAAAACGAATCTCTTAAATGAAGACAATAGTCAACTATGATATAATACCTTTATGACAAGATTCATTATAAATTATACAAAGTATTAAGGGGTTATATCCTCCAGACTTAAAAATTTTTGCATGCGCTTGATATTAATTATATATATATGTGTGTGTGTAATATCTCTAGCACTACTATTCGAGATGCAGGTCTACACGTATATTTAAAACGCGATTATATCTCTAAAAAAATGGAACGGAGATGGAATGGTAGAAAATCAAAATCATGAGTAATCAACAGAGAAATCAGTAGAAAAAGTCCCCTTAATCAATCCAATCTTAAGTAACTTTGCTTTACACGTTCTTCTTTCATTCGTTCCTTCTTTTTCGAGCAGATGGACAAAAATAGTAATATTCTGAAACGGACTTAAAATGGATAATAGATTCGCTAGCAAAGAAACAATTGCCCGGTCAGTAAAATAAGTTTTAGAATGTGCGAATAGAAATACACTTAAACGCTTAGCAATGGCCATAATAATAATAATAATAATAATAATAATAATAATAATAATAATAATAATAATAATAATAATAATAATAATAATAATAATAACAACAACAACAACAATAATGCAAAATTTGTAAAGCTCATGCTCGCACTCCTAAGGAGCATGCTCTTAGTGCTTAATAACAAGAACGAAACATGGACAGGAAAACAAACAAATAACATATAAAGTATAAAAGAATAAACAACTATACGAAACGAAGAAACAGCAGCGTTTTAACAAGTGTAAAAGCAAAGGTTTACTGATGAGAAATTGTCGAGCGTTAGTAGAGTGTGCCACGTGGGCATTGACCGATGAGTTCCACTCTTTGCTCGCCTCAGAAAGAACAATCGGGGTTACACAAGGAGACGGGAAGACAGAAAAGAAGAAATTAATTCACAAAATAATTCAGACGTTTTAACATTTATTCTTCATGGAACGGGGCATAATTATTTGTTAACTCAAGAAAGCAATTATAATTGCACCCTTGTGTCTCATTCAATAAGAGTAGCGAAAACCAGATTTTTGTGAGTTGGGGGATGGGGAAGGGGCAAGGGTGGTGAGACATTGGTATGTCAGAACGATAATATTAGAATCTAACGAAAAAAGAGAGAGGGCGATAAAAAAGAAGAAAGCGCATACTTGCCAGCAAAAGAAAAATTTAAAAAGTCAATTATCAAGGTTTTGGTAATCTTACAACAAGGTATTACAACATTCTATAAAACGAAAAACTATTCATCCTGCTGCTTTCAAAGTATTGTAGAACCCAAGAGAATACAAATATGATAGGAGCAAATGGATGCTCATCTCATGGTCGTGAAAATGGAAGCGAGAAATATTATCATCGCAAAAGGTCCAGAAAATTCTAAACAGACCCTTGAGGGCTTTGTCAAACATTCCCACATCTTTATTTTGCCCACGTAACAAACTTTTAAGTGGACAAATTTACAAAGATTTGCCAAACATAAGTTGACAATAGTTGTCCGACTTCAGAAAAGAATTTTTTTTTACAAAATTTATTTGTCATTCATTCATTCCAGATGCAATACAGACCTTATGCGTCTTCTTTGAGTTGGTTCTTGAGGTGGGTCGGACACCTTCTCACTTCTGCTCTGGTCCTCCTCGCAGGTGAGTTGTGAAGGGGGAGTTTGTGGTGCAGGTGAGGTAGCGAGTCCGCTGATGGAGAAGCGAGTGTCGTGGGTGGTCAGTGGGCGAGAGGTGATGACGTGCTGTGCACAAGATGGCTGGTGGTCGGCCGAGAGCCCACCACAGGCCTGCCCCCTGTTTAAATATGTCTGCACGGGCCCACGCATCGCTTTGCCGGCTGGCTGGCTGGGCGGATGGATGCAGTAGCAAGAGACAATGCGCGCCGCACAATCGCACACACAGGGGGGCTGTACAGACAGACTGGGGGAGGAGGTGGGGTGGTTGGTGGGTGGGGCAAGAGCTGTTTGTAGACGCAATCAACTGTCACGCCACACAGAGCTTTCGTCAACATTTGTAAACTGATAACATATACATACATACGTGTGTGTGTGTGGGCGCGCTATTTTGGATTTCTTTTCTCCCAAACTCTTTTGATATTTATTTTACATATCCTAATATACATAGCTAGTATAACGTATAACGCAAACTGTTTTTGTTCAGGGGTGGGTACTACTTGATGGTAGAACAGGGTTTAAATACTTGTGTCCACGAAAGCGGGTGTGTGAGTATAAATGTCAGTATAACTGTTCATATTCATGCGTTTGCATGTGCGTACATTATGACATTTTTATTGATTTTTTTCATTTCGGAAAATGTTAGCTTTGATTTATTTTCTCCCCAAACTCTTTCAATATATAGAAATAAAATCGAAATTTATTTTTCGATAGATGTTTTAAATTATTCAAGTTTGCACAGACTTTTTTTGAAGCTTATTAAATATAATCTATTTTACTCCTAATAATTTTGTCACTTTTTACTGAAACGAATAATATTTTGAAGTAAATTATGTTTCTTCAAGGCTTACTAAATGAAGGGCCATATGTCTTTTACATGGTCAGGTCTCCTAGATAGTAGGTTGGAGGCCCTGTAACATTGGAAGTACGGATAGTACTGGTATCCATTTTAGATGAACCAAATTGTTGTAAAATTTGCATAATTTGTCAGTCAGGTATTCGTCCCTTGACTGGTGCCTGTCGCTGGGAGAGTACATGGATAGACAGGGAGGCTGACAGGGTCCGCCTCTCACACCTGTCGACCACACTCCAGTATACCTTGAAGGACAGTCTCCGACAAGGTGTCGTGCCGTGTCACATGTCCATCCCATAATTTGTTTAACAGATCTTCTATTGTTTCACTTTTAGTCTTTTGACAATGACAGTAACAATGACCACCTTTATTAATCTCAATAGACAGTTATACTAGGAAAGATTGCTCTGATACAAAAATAGACAAAAGAAAACAAAACCTGTTTACAAGATAAGTAAATATAAAAAATACAGTTGTGTATCATAGGAAACTTATAAACAATCTTACTTTTAGATTGTTGATGAGAGTGTGCGTGTGTTTATCTGTAACTGTATCGCATTAAAACTGACAAATTCTTGTGAGTGTGTGTAGAACTTATTAGTGAGATCGGCAAATCCTGAATATATCTTGTTTTAGATTGGTGGTGATGAATTTTTTAATGAATTTAATTCTGTGTGAAGCTCGTTTGATTTGTTTTTTTTCTTTGTTTTTTGTTTTTTTTGTTGCTTACCCTGGAGGCAAAAATGACATTTTATATGGTATTGGCGCTGCGCATTAAAGTATATCAAGTTTTAAAAAATCATGACTTAAAGATGATTTGTCACACAATAGGGATAACTGTGACAAATTGTAAAATATGACAGGGGTAAAGACACACTGGTAAACAAAGAAATACTGGCTTTTTGACAACAAACACTTGAAATGATTGGTAATTCATTCAATACAATCACACCGAAGTCGCACACTGTTCATTCTTGTCAAGACCCTCAAGGTTCCCGTGCAAAACCTTAAAGCGCCAAATTATCTCCATTTTAGTTGGGACTACACTAAACCATTTGAATATTTAATAATGGAGTGATGAAAAGTACATTCATTGAAATTTTTTACAATAAAGATCTCTGGAAGGGAAAGGAAATGTTGATGAAGCATCTTGGTCTGCTCAACTACATACGACCGTCATCTGCTGCTTACATTCACATTAGTCTCAGTATTTTTGTTTGTTTAGTAAGGTTGGGAATTTAAAACTAAAGCTGAATGTAGTTTGTTAACAATATTAAGACGACGATTTCTTTTTAAAATTATTCAGAAATTGGTGTAAAGTGCTAAATCAACTTTTATTATTATTTATTATTCCGGAAGAGGACAAAATGACACTTGTGGTGAAGGTTACTTGCATAATTTTCCGAAAAAGCAGATACCAGTCTATTTACAATGGTTTCCAATTGTCCCACAATGCTGCCAACTGGATCACATGAGAAACAAGCTCATGGAGCAGTCTGACAGGAAAATAAACAATTAAAACCTTGCAAAAGTCTCCAATCACTAAATTAGTCAACTTCGTCTTTCGCACATTTCTAACAAACTCCCTGAAAATTAAGGAAGCAAAATCCGTGTTGAGATTGTTTAAAAATATTTACTCAGTTTGTTGTTGTTTTTTCAGTATCTGAAAGGGTTTTGTTTTCCTTGAATTCTTAGTAAGAAATGTAGTTGAGAGGAAGAGGCGCTCCTTGAGACTGATATGTAATACGCTGCTCACCTCACTCCAATCTCAGTAACATATCGAGGATCAGGAGTCTTGTTTACTTGTTTACGAGTGCTAGTTGTTATTTATCATGTCTGTGTCCACGGGAAACCCTTCGTTGTTGTGCCATTGAGATCTACCTTGTTACACATTGTTTAGTATTTAGTAATTTTCAAAGCTGATTTCATTGTGACGAGCACAGATTTTCTGTTCCACTTGGCACTTGCATCCGAGAAAAAGTGAATAGACGAAATTTTATGTCGTTCTTCTCTCTCTCTCTCTCTGTTTCTTTCTTTCTCTCTCTGCCAGTTGTAATGAAGATCATTTTGGGCTGTAATTCAAAGAACGGTTGTCTTTTTAAAACTAAACAGAAAACTGAGTGACTGAGTGATCGGCCAACAGTCTTATAATCACTACAACGACCACCATCAATGATGATGATGATGACCATGAGGACGACAATGATGATGATCATGCCCATGAAAAACATAGCCATGCTGTAAGGAAAGTTTTTTGATGCAAACAGTGAACTAAAAAAAAAAAAATACTCAAAGCTTGAAACAAGATAATTATACATGGACAGCAACAGAATAGAAGAAAATAAAAGACGTCTGATGATGAGGTGCGTCGTGCTGCACAGCGCCGCGCATCAGAAGCCCCCGACACACTTTTAGCTTGCGACACGATTACGCCATTTTGGACATCAATGATGACGGCGACGGTGTGTGGTGCTGGGTTCTGGTGATGGTGCTGGTGTGGCGGCAACCCGACGCCGCAGGCCCCATCGCGGCCATTCTTCGTTTTAACACCGTGACGACGACGCCCGCGTTTGAATGTGAGAAGAGTTCAATGGCGCAGGGCACCGCAAAGCACTCTGGGATCAGTTGTGTTTTTGATTTGTTGCTGTTGTGGGGTTGTTTATTTTTTTTTTCTCTTCTATCGTTTGCCTTGACGGAAGATGTGAGGTTACGACTGCAAACAGACGCAGTCAAAGAGGACGGAGCCAGGCAAAGAGGCGGGACAGCCGAGAGAAAAGAGGAATAACTGGCCAATGATTTAGAATTAACTCGTCATCACCGAAGCATTAGCGGGTATGGTTGGGTGGGGGATGCTGGGTGTGAACAAAGGCTAGCCAGGTATTGTTGTTATGGGCTGATGGAACTTGCGTTAAAATGCCAAACACACACAAAAGCTTCTATAGTTTCTATGCAGTTCGCACTGGGGTCAGGATATTTGATCCTTATGGTTTACTCTTACACCCGTCTTCTCTCTCTCTCACACACACATTTATTCCATACTGTGACATTGCAGGTGAGTAAGTTCACACATACAAAAAATTGCAGGCATAAATGTAGACATAAATATCCGTCATAACAACAAACACTATCTCGACGATCTCACCATCACCCACACTGACAGTTGAAAACTGAATTACTGATGGAAAGGAGAAATATTTAGTAGAATAAGAATTGTAGATGATAGAATAGGATGACAGAACAAACAAACACTCTGCGGTTTCTACTTCTAACACTCGTCCTAAAAGTGGAGTCAACACTATGACATAAAAGAGAAAAAAAAATGAACTTAATTTGTTTGAGAGAGAGAGAGAGAGAGAGAAAAGAGAACGCATAGCTAATATCAATAGTTTTCACACTCCGTTATTTTCTCCTCTCAATTTTGCCTGTCGATGCGTGTTTTTTTTTTTCTGTCTCATATCCTTGCCCCTAACAGACAGTTCAGGACTAATTCCTGAAAGGAAGGATGACAAGGATGGGAATCTCAGAATTTCCTGCACGGTTTCCTGATATGGAAAAGTCCGGACTAGAGTGTCACACGGCGAGGCGTGCCTGTCACA
The DNA here is from genome assembly GCF_003073045.1 of Pomacea canaliculata. Taxonomy (NCBI): domain Eukaryota; kingdom Metazoa; phylum Mollusca; class Gastropoda; order Architaenioglossa; family Ampullariidae; genus Pomacea; species Pomacea canaliculata. The sequence continues at coordinate 20,349,350 of NC_037600.1, forward strand.
GGTCGTAAGGCGGTCTTAGCGAGGTGTGAGGTTGTCGTGTCGACCTTTAACCCCTCCCCATCTCCACTCCTCAGTCCACTACTTATCCTATCCATTTTATGCCTTCTTCTACTTTATCGCTGCTTTTTGCTTTGTGCTTTTTGTTTGTTGTTGTCGAGAGTCGTTTCCTGCTTTTTGTATTTACTACTGTCGTCTGATGCCCTTTTGTGGCTGCTGTTGTTGTGTCTTGGAGTCGGTTGGTGTCTCGCAAGTTTGAGCGTGGGTGGTGGTGATACAATTAACGGTTAGCGAGGCGGGAGGGAGGCCAGTGAGGTGGGGGTAGTCTCGCCATGCTGCCGTAATTATGTGTTTAAAATACGAGCGACTAAAACTAGTTCCGACAGCTGAACGGTCTGGAGGGTCTAAGTTTCAGTGGCCAAGGTAGTTTGCAACCTATCCTTGTCGCACACCAGAGGATCTGAAAGGACCTGCTGTGTTTCAAACCACGAACAAAAGTGGCTAGCAGGATCAAAGCCTTGTAGGTGGCGCTTGCTCTAACACAGACTGGGCATGTGATAGTTCTAGCCACCATCGATCGCCATCTTGGTCCTCCAAACTTTCGGTGTCTGCTATTTGAGTCTGAGGTTTCTAACAACTTTAACATATTTTAAGCCAACTAGAACAAAATAATGAAACTAATAACCAAAACTAATGAAGCCAACGTGTTCATGGAATATTGAACATCTCATATCTGCACTTTATTTATTTTATTTTATTTTTTATTCTTCGCCAAGGAGAAGAGGCGCCGATGAGAAGAGGACCAACATCGGGGAAGTGTTCACCCTCCATCTGCTCTTGTCTTCTCCTGACACTGCTATAGAAAATCTTTGAGCCTGACGGAGAGTTTTAAACTTTCTTTCGTAATAATTCATTCTATTTTATCGGCTGCCTTATTAGTGTGCTACTGGCTAATATTGTCACGATGTTTTGTAGACTAGTGTCGCTGTAAGTCTGGTGACAGAAAAATTATCACCGTGTCCTTATAAGTTAAAAAAAAAAATAACAAACCTTTTTGATACTTCTCTCCTACATACAGTCCGGACGAGAGGGAGGGGCAGGGAGGGATGTGCGCCCGGACCCACGGCTTTGGTCAGTAATTTTTTTTTCACACCTTTATTTAACTTACTATATAAATACATAGTATGAATTAATGTACGGGTTCGGTCAAATTTTGTAATCGATTTTCGACCCACTTTCCATCATTCTATAACTCTGAAATCTTCACCATCTACTCATTTCCTGTGACAATACAATATTAAATAATTTTCAGCAGTCCATACATAGTAAATTAATTTGTTTTAGTCTTATAAGCAAAAATACAAAACCCTGGCATGCAGACCCCTGTTTGTGTTTGCTGTTAAAGTTCCCGTGCATGTCACACTAACCAATAAACCCTGAGATGCAAAAAGCAGGTGGAAACATTGATGCGCCTCAGTTGGTCAGTAGTAGAGAAGCCTAAACTTTAGAGTGTTCTTTGAAATGAAGAGTTCTTTTTTTTCACCTCCATGATGCTACTTCTTTTCGCTTTTATTTAAAAGAGAAAGAAAACGAAATAAATAATTTTTAAAAACACTCTTTTTTGAAAAGTACTAAAAAGAGTAAAATATAAAAGTGTGAGAGACCCCAGAGTGTTCCAAATTTCAAGAATGTGCCTCATACTGTTATATTTTAAGTCATATGTATTAAAGAAAATTCCGATACCCAAGGGAAACAATTATTTTACCTTTTTAGATCATTTCAAATAAAAATGTGTGTGTTTTTCAATTTACTTATTTATTTTAAACTTTTTAGTCCTTTTTATTTTCATTCACGCTTACATTTATTTTTGTTGTCTATCATTACGGCGCTCTTCCAATCGCAAACGCTTCTCAGCTTCAGTCTCAGACGATAATTCCTAATTCTTTTTAATGGTACATTTATTGCTTGAATGGATGCAAGTGCTTGATTTTCTGGTGTTGTAAAGCTTAATAAGACATTCCCTCGCGCGAACGGATTCCTTTATCATGTGCCAGTCACGCTTGGTGAGGTCTGGGGGGATGGCAACGGGAAAACTGAGTGGAGAAGCTTGCCACTGGTGTTGTGTGGAAGGAAGGAATGTTACACGTGATTCACAGGTTATAATGTTCGTTCGTCACCTAACATCGCTCTTTAATAATCGATTAACATTGTCTCTGGACTTGTCGAATGACTGCTAAATGTTTTGACTGCAAGTGTCTTCGCGAAAGCATCTCTGATGAGTCCCGAGACAGACCACAATAATTACAGGTAATATGTCTTTATTGTTTAAATTCTCAGTTAAGAAAATAGAGCTTAGTGTAAACGTAGAAAGACAGGTTCGGTTTGATTACTTGTTTATTAAATTTACAAATCCTTTTCTCAAGTGTGATAACTCAACACAGCAAACTCAATAAGATCAACAGTCAACGGATGACCAAGATGGCTTCCCCTGACCGTGGACACTAGCCAATGCTCGGTCTATGTTTATCAATGTCTGTGCGTGTGACTTCAATAAGAATCAGCCTCATGTCACACTCCTTTTGACCAGAACAACAGAATTGTTAATGCACTTCAAAGTTTTGATGTGTGACAACACACACCGAGTGTCTGGAATAAAAGACGGTCAGAATAGAGATTTGTTTGACCACGGGCTTGGCTTTGTGAGGAGAAAATGAGCCATGAATAATGAGAACTATTATCTTTCTCCTTGACCCTTCACCCGCACTAAAGACCTTTACAGAGCATTGCTGTGTGCTGTGGTGGAACAGTCAATGATGAAAAGAGCATTGTCCATGATAAGGGAGTGGGGAGGGGCCAACGCATAAGAAAGATATTTCTGACACGCCAACTATGAAATACTCAGTGCGCATGCGTCGTGTGGCCTCCTGAAAGCAGTTAGTGTATTGAGAGATTTGGATAAAAGAGATTATAAACAAACTTCAGATGACAAGTCGGTGTCTGTTTACAGAAAAATCGCAGTAAAAAGAACAAAAGCTCCAGCTTGCAGAATAGCTGAACACGGATAGCAACACAATAAACAACTTTGCACATTAAATTCAAGTTCATCGGAAATTTCCCCTTCGTGCAATTACATTTTGGTTTTGTGTATCGGTACAGTGCAGCCTGTCTAGAGAGCAGACGACTTGCCAAAGTTGATGTTGATGGTCGTGTCCCCGCTGGTCCGAGGATCGGTAAATTCTTTGCCGCTGAGGTCTGTGTAGTTCCGACACTCCCGAATAGCGGAATTTGGCACCTGGACAGAAGATGAAAGTGCTGATATATGTATATCATATGTTTATGCTAATTAATTCATTCGTTCCTTCGACTTCTACCGTTGTCAGGGGACGCAGCCGCTGACAAGGTTCGCCACTTAATCTTGTCTTCAAGGGCGGTAAGCAAGTCCAGCATAGGGAGGGAAGGGGTCAGTCTATTCCTTTATGTTCGCCGGTCAGTGTTTCCTCTGTCCACCTCGGCCTGCCTCTAAAAGACCCCGAAGGACGGTCTTGGTGTGTCGTGCCGGGTCACGTGGTCAAACGAAATCAGTTTGCGGTATTTCATTGAAGGAGTGGTTCTTGCCATCCCACCAGCATGGTGACCACACTTCACACATAGTCATTGGCCTCACGTGCCAAGTAGAACATTCGGATCCATTTCCTCAGGCACTTGGTCTTGAATTTCTGGATTTTTTTCCTGTACTAGAAAGTCTTCCATCCACGAAGCAAGAAGAGAAGAATCAGGGACTTTACAGTCTGTATTAGCTAGCAAACATGATGGTTATGTTATGTTGGGTCATGTTTGGACTTTGCATTGCTGCTGTCATGGTAAACTGTAATCCTGATGAGAATTCTTGACATGCATCATTGGATCTGGTAACTTCTTCGAGCTTTTCTTTCTTCTTCCTTTTTTTTTTTTTTTTTTTTTTTTTGCTCATTCGGAGCACTTACACCTTGTACTGACCACAACCCAAAATTTAAATAACAACCGAAAATATTTACTTTTTGTAGAATATTTGTTTTGAGCATATGCATTACACGGTTGCGCTTTGTGACTTTAATGTAAAATTAAATTAAAATAGCAAACAGATAGGGGAATGGAAGTAAATTTAGAAGAAATTCACAAAAAAAGTGAAAGAAAGAAAGTCATGATGTTTTCTCAAACATTGCGACACCTTTTCAAGTTTGGTGTAGTTTGGGTGGTGGTGTTTCTTGACAGGATCGTTGCTGGCCTTGTTATAGGCGGAGATGAGGACCCAGCGTTTGGTGTCGGAGAGGTTGTTGCCACTGCAGTGGAGCAAGTTGCAGTGGAAAAATATGGCGTCACCTTCAAACGAGGACACACAGCAAAATATAAGATAACTTCTCGACAGTCTCTCGTGGTAGACAACCTCTTATTACAATGGATAACTTTATTCAGTCTCAGTCCTAAACTAGTTTACGTCTACTTTTGATGGTTGGCTGTATGGCTGTCTGGATGGCTGTCTGGATGTATGAGCTGTTGGTTTGTTTGCTTTAGTGAGGTGGGTGATAACGGACCGGGAGGTGTAGACTCACCTGGATCCATCTCCACGTACATGTGAGGGCAGCGAGTCTTCACCTGCTCTATTCGCTCAGGGTCACAGCCCTGTAGGCCTGACCTCAGACTATGGTCCAGGCGCCCCATGAGGTGCGAACCCTCCAGGACCTAATGACAAACAAACAAGCAGGAAGGAAGGCAGGTAAGTGGAGTGTCAGATGTACAGACCGACAGACAGATAAGAGGAACGAAAGTAAGAAAGTAAAGAATGCCAAAAAAAAAAAAAAAAAAAAATAAATAAAAGATTAATTACAGGGTTGAGAGGAGTAGAAACGATGAAAGTAACAAATATAAAATTCTCTATACCTCCAAACAGCCATTGATCTTCCCGCAAGGATCTATGGGAATGAGGACGCTGAGCATGTCGGGAAAGAGGCAGCCATTTTGGTACCAGTAACTGTAATTAATAAATTTGGGTTTTTAAAGAAATCGAATAAAACACAAACAAACACATAGAGTAGGCACACACACAAAGAAAAACAACATCGGTAGCAAGAATAAACAAATGCACACGTTTGCAGATACAAGCATACAAGCACACTCACTCAGTTCACACACACACACATACACACTTGCACGCACCAACACATGGCGCATGCGCACACTACACTTACACATGTAAATACACAAACACAAAGTTCCGGCATGAACGCGAGTGTACATACGTACACAACCCGGTACATTGACACGTGTGCCAAGTGACAGACGGTCATAAGCACTTGCTCCCTCATCAGGGAACCCTCACCCGTAATCTTGGTGCCACAGGTGTCTGCCGCCTACCCTGGGGGCCTTTGTCATCAGCTTGGAGTGATAATGGTAGACCTCTCCCCCAAGAAGCTAGAGAAGAAATACAACAGACCCTTCATTAACCTGGTCATCATGGCCTGGTGGCTACAACTATTATTTAGGGTGGATGGTGGGGTAGGGGAGCTCGCAATGTCGGGGGTTACCTGTTCGGCTGTCCCCGCGACCTTTTCGCTCCTAGCAATGATCCCTGTGACGTCATTTCCGGGATGACGCCAAATGCACCTCTCAGTCTTGCCGCCTGTGTCATCTAGCAGCTGCAGACACATGACACAGAGCAGCTCTCAGTGACAGCTGGATAAAACTGAGACATAGGCAGCTCTCACTGACAGCTGGACAAGATGGAGACATAATGCAGATTTGTTCTCAGTGGATACTTAGAAACATCAAGATCAGCTTTCATGGACAGCTGGACACACTTGGTAAAATCAGGTTTTAATGACAAACTCGAACTTCCTATTTCTCGTAATTGGAAAAAAGCACCAGATAGTTTTTCAGGACTGTTATCAACATTCTTATCTTTGCCATTTCGGTCATCATCATCTTTCTCGCTGTTCACGCCTCATTAATAGCTGCATCAAAAACAGTCGTCGTTGAAAGTTGTTGTCACTGTCCTGTCATCAGCCTGTCGTTAATTACAAGTATTTCCTCCACCATAAAGTATCATCTTTCAAGTCATCGCCTGTCACTTTATATAGACTATTTATATATTATTTATCAACATTGCCGTCCCAGCAAGCTGCTGCTATATCACCATCACTGGTACATACAGCGAAGAACGGCTTTACAAAGAGGTCTGTGTCCTCCACAGTCTTCCTCAGCTGCTCCAGCTCCTCTTTATCAAGAAACCCTCTGCAAAACACACACATGTGCATCCCAATCACAATATCACAATCTCTATCAACAACTGACACCTGAAATTCTTTATTTGTTCATGGAGGCATTTAAGTTCTCTACTGAAGGAACAATGAAAGCAAGGGTCCCGATGAAATGATCAATGATGTACAAAAAGTTCATAAACTTTCTCAGCAGGTTGCCGTGTAAAAATTTCGAGATATTTTTGTGAGGGCAATCAGCAGGAGGAAGAGAACATTTCATGCATAAAAAGAAACTTTGACACCTGAGCATTCTGGACTTGTCATGCCTTCTGGATTTGACATAAAACGTAAACAGCAATGATTTATCCCGTGCCCGGAGCAAGTCAATAACCATTGTTGATCACATGCTTGCTGACAACACGAAAAAACGGAACAAAAGATGTATTTTGTTTAGATATGTGTCCTATGGCAACATCCAATCAACGATTAGCAATTAGTGCCGTGCGCAAACCGGAAAAGGGGGGACGCGCGGATGTGTCTCTGATCGCAGTCTTTCATTGTGAACTACGAGGTTTCATAGTCATCCATAAATAGCAATTTTAATTCCAGAGAAGTTCTGAGTCTGAAAAAGCCACTTTTACAGTTGTTGCTTGCTTTTGTCGAAGAACTAATTCTAGGCAGTTATAAATACAACAGACCCGATAGCAAAACGATAAAATAAAAGTGAACCGAGACATTTCCAGAAAGTCCTGCACGGTCTGCTTGTGTCTGGCTTTTCCACCTTTGGCTATTCTTTCGGTGGAGAGAAGATTTGTCGGTTGCTACTATCGTCAACATATTTATTCTTGAGTGAGGGGAGCTGGATATTAGGGTGTCCAGTCACTTAATCCCCAGACACTTCATCCCCGACACTTCATCCCCGACACTTCATCCCCTAGACTTTTAATCCCCAGACACTTCATCCCCAGACACTTCATCCCCGACACTTCATCCCCAACACTCAAGAACAATTTTCATATCATATTGTTGAAGAACATTATATTTACTAGCTTATATGAACTTTAACTAATGTTGTAGATGTTCAAATGACGTTGAAGTTAAAAGCATGATTTGAATTTGAATTTCAATTAAATTTTTCGATGACTTCATAATTTTTACAGTTAAGGATTTAGTTTAGGGATTAAGTGTCTGGGGATGAAGTGTCTGGGGATTAAAAGTCTAGGGGATGAAGTGTCGGGGATGAAGTGTCTGGGGATTAAGTGACTGGGAACCGGATATTAGGGAGGGCTACAATCAGCGAGAGATGGACAATATTCCCAATAAGGCCAAAAGTCAAAGCTCTGACCTTTTGTAATCGGGTGGATGGGAGAGAGAACTATTAGTTGAAATTTTATGAAGTAGTGCTCATTTCAACTGTAATCTACAATAACTTTCTGAAGCAGGAACATCGTATAATTAACCAACACAACCATAAACCTAATAATTATGAGGGCTTTTAATAAATAATCTTTTTTCAAATAACAATAGTGTGCCGATTTATTTTTGTTAAATAATTTAGGTGCTTAAATAATTTATACAGACAGACTCCTTATAATGCTAGGAAAAAATTTCTTCTCTGTATTGTGTTGTTGTTGTTGTTGTTGTTGTTGTTGTTGTTGTTTTGCGTGTGCGCGCGTTGGAGGGGTGGTCCTAGGGCAGTAAGCAAGACACCACTCTGCACAGTTCTGTTTTTGCAAGGATTCGTTCCTGTATTAAAATATTTCTTGCTTGACAGTTTTGTAAATATTTATTAACGTACACCTTGCGATGTGCTAATTATTTGTCACACTTCTAAGGCTATCTCCGCTGTCACGGAGTCCATGTCTGATGCTGCACGCGCCTTCTTCCCGCCTGGCAACGATGATGGAGTTGACATTGTCAGCAGATGTTTTGCTCGTCAAGGGGTAGTTTGTAGGTTTTCACTGACTTACATATACCCCCTTTGGGCTCTACATAATTTACCTGAAATCCTATCAGCAAATATGACCACACACACTCGGCTTCATTGTCAAAAGTCCTTTGGTCGTATCGCTTGCAACCCATTTCGTCTTTGGAGTTTTTAGGCGTCTGCATCGGGAAATTAGATAATACTAACTTTTCTCCTGTACTATTTAATTAACTGATGTGAAAGTTTGTAACATTACTGATTTTACCCCCAGCTCTTCACATTCATATGTCTCGGTATATATATATATGTGGCTAGCAGTCCCCGCTGACGAGTGTGTACTGCGCATGCGCTGAATAAGTGACCATGTGCCCTCCTGCGCTTGATTTTATTCATAATTATTTCGGGAAGAGGTTGTGATGATATTGATGATATCTTGATGATATTGTGGTGACCACATACCTGACAAAGACGTAGCCGCGGGTGTTGAAGGATTCGATCATTTCCTCGGTGACCTCAAAGTTCCTCGGGTCACAGTGGAACACTGCCATATCATGACATGTTCCAGTAAGTGTCAAACTAGAGCACTGTCATGCCATCAAATAATGTAAGCAGTATACACAACTACCAGCCGTGGATTAGAAAATATAAACCATCAAGGAAATTAGATTCAAAGTTTAAATAAAAACCTAGCAACAGCGACATACTTAATAATTTGAAAAATATGATAATATTATATTATCAACATGAACAAAGAAAAACAGTAGTAGCAACAGAACGAAAGCAACAGCTGCGTAGAAACGAAACAAAGTAAGAGTTTCGTAGAAGCAAAGCAAAACAGCAGTGATGACAATAACAAAATAACAGCTGCATAGCAACAAAACAAAGCAACAGCTGCATGGCAACAAAACAAAGCAAGAATTGTAAAGAATCAAAGCAAAACAGCAGTGGCAACAAAAGCAAAGCAAAACATTTGTATAGAATCCAAGCAAAGATAAACATAAATGACAACAAAAGCAAAGTAACAGTTACATCGAAGCTAGAAGCAGCGCAAAACACCAACAGAAGCAAAACAAAGCAGCCGTAGAAGGAGAAACAAAAACAAAAAAAAAAAAAAGCCGAGAGACAGGCAACCAACAAATATAGTCCATATGGCGGAGAAAACCGAATAGATAAACATGGATGAGAAAGGTATTGGATAGCTATATCAAAGTGTAGAAAGAATGCAAGGCTGACCTTTCGGCTGCGCCATGATGACGATGTCGTGGATGACCTCTGGACGGCGTGAAGCAGTCTTTGAGTCTGATGACAAACCGACATATGCATGTACACATCCACATCCTGTCACGTGACCTCTGACATATGAGGAGATAAGGAGATAGCTCTGACTTTGCTCACGTGACCTGCGTGTTTACAGGTCTACGAGAGGGCCTTGTTTTCAGATGACTGGGGTGTGCTCAGTCCAAACTAAAGGTCGGATTTGATAAAATCTGAGTGAATAACCATCCCACTACCCCAACACACACCTCTTCCGTTGTAGGGACATGCTTACAGACATCGCCATGACCAGAACTCATAAACACTGCTGTCGAGTATTACAAGGATGAACTTATATTGTCAATGAGAGAAATTGGACCACGTGGTGATAATGCTCGGACCCAAGGCTCTGACCATTTGTGTGGGTGGAAGGAGGAGAGAGGGCTATTTCTTGAAAGTTTAGGAGATAGTACCATGCACAGAGCTAAAACAAATCATTTGAAAAGATTAAGCTCTCTAGTAGACATTTAAATCTTTTTTTCTTGGTGACACTGTAATGCTCTTTAGTTACAGTCTCGGTCAGCATAATACTGTTCTCATTTTCATGTTGACTACATCTGTCATTTCTTCCAGAAGTGTTCTTCGTGTCTGATTAAAAGTGAAGCAGAGCTAGTGTTTACTATTTTTTAAATCCCTATCCTGACTACTCATACCATGATTGATGTGCTCTACTAGATGTTAGTACAGGGTACTCAGACACCGACCGGGAAAGTGCACGCACTTTATAAAGTTTTGTGGTGGACACCTGCTACTCCCTTCTGTCCTGCTTTACAATAATGTTTGGCTGGTGATGACATTTTGTTTCACACAAGATTTGAGTACATGCTCTCTATACATGAAGTAGTCGTTCTTGTATTAGAAACGAGCATGGGCACATTGGTCTGTCTTTCTGTTTTACACATTTCTGTCTCTTTCCATACGTGATTGTCTGTTTCCTTGTGTAAATGTCTGTCTTTGTGAATTTGCATCTATCATGCATGTACTGCTTCACTAGGTATGTCTATCCTTTCTTCCTTCTGTCTGTCCATCTCCATTCTTCAGGCCACTTATAATTTTTCTCTGTTGGATCATTTGCTGTTTTCTGGCCGTCAGCACTATCGCCGGGAACCACAAAGCGAGAAACTCAGAACAGAGAAAAGATTTCACGGTTCGCTTCTCCTCAACCACCGTGACTTTGTCTCGTTTTCGCCACAGGCTGGAACCAACATGGCGGCGCGATTTCCCGGCATGCCCCGCGCCCTTAGTTCCGACCAACACGGCGCGCGCAAGATTAACGAGCGGGTGCAGACGAAGCGTGTTGACGGCGGTCACGCGCGGGTGGCTCGGCGTTAAGTGGACCTCAATCTTCGGGTGGTGTTTTCTCACCGGTGCGTTCACCCGAGACAAACCCGGAGCCGAAGTGCGCGTCATCGAGCGCTGTGCATTCTGGGACAACACCAATCCACGACACTCACCTGTACCCTTTCAACACTCTAATCTTTCAACTCCCTTTACCTCCTGCTATCAAAGGACTTCTAAATTCAGCGCATGCGTGGACGACACTTTCCGGTGTTTAAAGCTGGTGCCAGAGGAAGGTTGCGCGAGCCATTGTGAGTCGTCGTAGCTACTAACAGTTCAAGAATGCACTTACCAAAAACGAAGCGCATAAGCATGGGCTTACCCCTTCCCCGCTTCTTACCCCCAGCCCTCCTTTTCTGGTTTGTTCACAGCTGAAAACTGCTAGACGCTGATTGGATGTTGCCATAGGACACCAATAAAACCCAAACCGGATCATATGAACCACCAGCGAAGTGAGATTACCTTTTGTTGTAAAGGGAAGTGGAGCTGACTGTCACTGGTGCAAAGATACAGTGAGCTACAGTTAATTTCTGTTATTGTGAAATACGAGCTTCGAGGGATGCTTCTAGTGAGTGACTTGTGAGCTACAATTCCAATCAGTGAACACGCCTTGCACCTCAATGATCTTCATCGCCATCAGGACTGGTCTCACTCGCACTTTGTCCCCTCTTCTCTCTCCCCCTCCCTTTGTTTTTTTACTCCCTTCTTTCTTTTGTTCTCTCATTCAACTTCTTCTATATTATTCCTCTTTTCCTGTTCCAGCTTCTCTGTCTGCGCTGTTTCTATCTCTGTCACACACACACACACTTAATAATTACAAAATAAAAATAGATGATAAGAGATAAATTAATTCATATAAATGGTTTATAAATATGTAAATTTTCTGAATGAGGTATACAGGGCAGCCAGCAAGCCAGGAGTTGTAGTATTCAAGTCTGGACAAAACAAACACACTGATAAGAGTGTTGGTAGCGCGTGTAGACAGAATATGACGGATGACACTGATCTTGTGTAGTTTATCATAACGGTAGAATTGCCAGCATCCAGTCGGAATTTCCTATATATATATATCATGTTACTCTTGTGCTCTGATATTTCCATGGTTGCATGCACGGTGAAGATGGATAAAGATCGCCGTCCATTAGTTTTGGGTAGGCTACGGTGCAAAAGACTAGGTGGGGCTCTCTCTCACTCCGTGTGAGTTAATGTAGCTATTCATACTCGACAGACAGAAAGATATAAAGGAAAAATAAGAAAATAAGGTCTTTACATGACAAACAGACGCCTTGCATCTTGCATGTGCGCATGCATACCCTGGTGCATTACGCACACCATATGGAGCACAGTAGCTCACTTCTCTTTTTTTTTACTGAACTATTTCCATACGCCCTCGATATTTAAAAATAATTTATTAATTCTTCTTCTTTGGCTTCGCGTATTCTTGACGCTATCGAGCTAATTGTGTCCCCCCTGCGTGCTGCCTGCATACAGACTCACCATCAACGCGCAAATTGCATGCAAAAGATGGTAAGGATACTGATATAGCTTCGTTCTCCCCGTTTGCCTAAGGTCAGGTCAGGAGGGTCAGCCGCACTGCGCTTGTCAGATGGCTTATCATGGGCAACGAGGATCTGGCGCCATTGTGTGTGTTTTCGCACTCTGTGGAGATCAGCTTATGTGCGCCAATAAACAAACCACAATTGGTAGGATGCCTTACGATGTAACAAGCCAAAGTAAAGCAAAATCAAAATATACCCCTTTGACATTCAAAAGCACTTCCGATCCGGTATCGATATTAATCGAGGCTTACTTTGGGCGTATCGCTTTTTCACTCTTGAGTCGTATGATTATCGGTGTCATAAATGGCATAGCTTAGTTTAGCTACATCCACAAATCCTCGGAAATGTTTAGGCTCGTAGCTAGCGACATAACTTCTTATTGGTTCTCAAAAGCAACGAAGGTGTGCTGAAAAACTATTGCACGACTTCAACACGCGTGAGAAAGCTATGGATTATAAGATACCAGCTAAAGAAAAGACAAAAAATCATATCTTAAGAATTGCATCATATCTTTGTTCCATATTTCAACTTATAAAATGTAGTTTATAAGTAACATAACCAGAACTGCTTTCGGTTATAACCGGAGCAAACCAGTATATTCAAACTGCTGGTCGTTATGCTATCTTCGTCGCTATTTTAAAAACTTTGAGTGATATATTAATCTAGAAATCGTTGAGGACATTCTTAGTGTTTCTTTTACACACGGGATAGTGTTTATATTTGTATTGATGATTATACAAGACGATTTAACCAACAGCGTTTCAAATGCAATTCTTATTTGTGTCATTTGTCTTTCTCGTCTTCTCTACATTTTTTTTTTTTTTTTGCACTTTGTGAAGAATCACATCTCAAGCACTGAGTAATTCTTGCCCCCTCGGTATCACTTTTGAAGGCGCTGCAGCCCTACTAACTCCATCCACCTCGGTTCCTACAGCCATTTCCCCAGATCTGTGTGAATACCCTTCCGTTCTCGACAAGCATCACCATGCAAAGAAGAAATTATCCTGCCCTACACCTTACAAACACACACACATAATGCTCATAAAAAGTTACTCAATCCCCCATTCCACACACACAGAAGGATTGTACATGGACTCGATCATTATCGTTTACCATACTGAGCAAAGAGACAGCTGGGACTGCTTTTTAATTAGACGTATCCGTGGACTATCATGATGTCATGAGTCTGACCACTAAGTATGGTGATATTTCAATTATTTTTTTTATTATTTTCCTTCCATCAGGCCATAACATAAACAACACGTATAGCGAGTGTGAAATGATGAGCGTCGATTTGCTTGAGGGCAAGATCGAGTGTATTCTGCGTGAGTGTGTATGTCTATCTATATAACAAACTGAAAGAAAAGCATTTCTGTTTACTGCCAAAGCCTTGCAGTGTGGTGTACTCGTGTATTGTGGCCTTATCTATGAATCATTTCCTGCTCCGTCTTATCTACTTGTCATAATCATGCCGATGCACGAAAGTTGTACGTGGCAGTGTATGTGCAGCGAACGTGTACAGATTCGGTTGAGCATCTGTCACACACCGCACTCACCTCCCTTGTAGAATGTTACAGTTTACACTTATGAACCTTTCATAAAAAAAAAAAAAAAAACTGAGTTCCAAACTGTGCACAAATGTAGGAAATCCTGGATCTGAACGGGAGGAAATCTTTTTCCGAAGTCCTAGGCTGTCAGGTCTCGGCGAACCACTTAGCAGTTTATAATCCGGAACCGCGATACATTTCTTAAAGTCAACAATCAACTTGCAATAAATGTGTTTCTGAGTTACTTTTTCTTTCTTTCATTTTTGGAAAAAGTCCTCGGCTTCCATTTCTCATGACTTTGAGCTAACAAACTGAAAACAACAAACCATAAACTGGAGCTTTTGTACTTCCGACAACACGAGAGTTCGCATGGTCCTAGAGAGAATCGTCTGCAAGCAGTCAAGGAATAAACGTCTTGCAGCGGTCTTGAGCGCAATAAAACAATGCAATAATTAAAAAAATAAGCAGTTAGCTAGACAACAGAACAGTAATCAATGTGCAAACAAATCTCAACAGAAGTTACAATCTGGAGTAATTTTCACGCGAAGAAATGTATTTAGATGCTTGATCATACACCTCAAGTCGAAATGAAAAAGGGTAATTACTGTGTTCGATGATCTTCTATATACAGGGGACAAAAGACTTATTCACAATGCAATCGCCGGTCTGGCTGACCCCGTGCAAGCACCTCTACTCGCCACCGTCAAGCGGCGAAAGCTGGTTTTGTTGGGTAATAGCTCTCGGAACGACACACTCCCCAAGACGGTCCTCCAGGGAGGTGAGGAGGGAGGACGTCGACGAGATGGTTAAGGCGGAGAATCAGACCCTACTGACATGTTTAACCATTGTTGAGTCTCATCACGCCTACCGGCCATACCTGACGACAGTATGTTCCATACTACTATATACAATGTTTCATACTACGTACTATATAAGGATTTTTTCCTGTGGAATGGAATACTATAAGTTTGATCCTTTACCCTCGGTTTCCCTCATTTACTAACCCCTCACGTGTAAACAACTCGATGTTCAAGTAGTGATGTAGTTCCTAGTGCACTTGTCCTAATATTTGCAGTCTATATTATATGTTACTAAATGAAACGTAAATACGGACAAGCAAATTGTGAGCATATTATTAGATAGCGGGAAAATAACGATTTTAATTACAAGGGGCCCGGAGAGGTCGAAAGCCCCGATCGAGGCTCGTGCTGGCTCTCGGCGGCCATGATATCGTATCATGTTAAAACAAAGGTGGACATGACAAAGAAAACATAAAACGAAGGTCATATACCTCAGTGTGTCAGATTGTGACCTAGGATATGTCGGTTTGTTCCCGAACCCCTCCATGGGTGGTTCCTCTCCAAGGCCGCGGCCATGACATTGCAGGCGCCCCAGATAACCTACATCTCTGGTTCTTACAGCACTGCTACTGCTGACTGCTGGTCCATGGACAAGTAGCTGTGGGCGTCTCTTACTGATCGTCTCCATTTCAGTTGGGATCGTTTGATCTCGGAAATACCGGCAGCTCCAGCACCAGCTGTTTCCACTGCGTTGACACACAACAATGGCTCCCCCCGAGGGTATGTCGACCTTATTCACTTGCACTGTCGGTAAAGAGGCCGTGTAGCATCCACATTTAAGCAAACTTCGTGATTTAAAAATAATAAAGAGTTATCTAACTGTTGGGAAAATATGCACCCTCAGTTAAGCACTAGATACTGGGTAATTCAATGCTGTCATTGATAGTTCAGGGGCGGTTATAGTCATTCCTCATGATTCCAAGATGTGTACTTTCTTTTTCTTCCCGCCCCTCGCAAAACAGACAGAGTATCAACACCCACAATCACACAGAAAACAAAGCACAGACACTCACATTTAAGCCATTAATCAAACCAGAGCTAAGTTAATTTATGTTTCAGTCAGTCCGTCCGCAATATTATTTTGTGTGATCCAGTCCTGCTTCCTTTCAATGCCCATTCTAAGCATGATAAAAGATTATGCACCTTCTAAATATCCTATAGAGCTAAATGTAACCCTGTTAAAGCACTTGGTGTACAAGTCATATTTATTACAGTTTACAAAAATAAAGTTCTTTCTTTTTGAATACTCATTGTAAAAGTGTTACGTCTCATCCTCTAAGCACAATCTGAGAGCATGATGAAGAAATTTATTTCCTATTATGCAATATTTGATTTTTAATAGCAAGCTTAGGTACTGCATCTGGCTTTGCCTGGGATGACTTTAGCTGCTAGTTCTTCTAGCAGTGATTTTATTGTCAACATTTAATCTATATTTTCAGTAGAGTGAAGCTTATTTGTGTGTGGCACTAGTGTAGTGAACCACATGTGCTCTTGATGTTCTAGCCCAAAGTTGAAAAGTTGCCAGCTTATATTTTGCAGCTGGGCCACAGCATTTCCAGTGAAAAGAAAGAAAAAAATTGAGGTGGCACCATCTGTCAAGTGACTCTTGCTCCCTTACTCCTTTTCCCTTTTTTTATCCTTATCTCTGTTTTTTTACTGGCTAAATATAGGGTATTCTCTCAAATTACAGCATTGTCCCAAATTTGCTCTGCCAGTAGATAATGCCAGTGTTTCCATTTTGAACTACTGCTAACATCTCAGAAAAGAGAAAATAAACATGCTTTGGGGCAACATACACCAACCAAACACAGTCCATGACTAAAGCAAAGACAGCAGGAAAATCCCTACCAGTTTTGGTGAAGATTGTGAAGCTTTGTGGATTTGCTACATAAATGCACAAACATCACACCGGCTTTATTTATAAGATTATGATTTTTATCTTTTAGAAAAGGACGCACTGTCGCAGTGTTAATAAAGAACTGCACTAAATCAATCTAAATAGTTTTAAATAATTTTTTGTTGGTAGAATTGTTTTCATGTCTAATAAAAATGTGAAGACACTTTCTTTTTCAGTATTTGACTGTGATCCTTGCAACTTTGTTCTTACTGATGAAATGGTGGAATCATACAATGAGCGAGGCTACATACACATTAAGTGAGAACATTTTCTTCTCTCCACTTAACAGTTTGAGAAGCAAAAGACAAAACATATGAACACAAGGCTGGCACAAGGCTGTGCTGCATGTAGGAGAAAGAATTACTATGCCCTACTTCTTCCCCCAAAAGAGAACCATTTATCAGCAAAAATATTGGAATAATTTTATGTATAAACTTAACTCTATTTTCTTAACTGGAAATTTAAACAATAAACTTGGGCCTGCATATTATCATTAATTTGGAAAGAAGGGACAAAGTTGAGGCTGGCATGTGGTCCCATCCATCTCAGGGTCTGCCCCCACCAGCCTATTCCCTATCCACCGTTGGTGCCCTTCCCCTGATTTTTGCTGTTTAACTGATCACTCGGATGATATGGCTTCACTGTAATAATTGAACCGAGAAACTAGCATGGTGAAGTCACCTACAAGTAGAAGAAAGATGTCCTGCAAATGTCTTCTTCGAAAATGATATTTTTCCTAAACATTATTCATCCCTTAAAAAAGAAAAAAGAAACAGTAGGCCATTTTTGCATCTCATCCCTCTATCACTGTGCCCTAGGTGACTGCCTAGTTCATCTAGGGGTAGAACCGCCCTGGATACATCTTCGCACAAATTTGCTAACAATCAGGTTTGAGGGACAGAAGGAAAGTACTATTTTCTGACACTCAGAGTTTGTTCCCTTGAATCCTGAATGAACAAAATGTTGCTTCTAATGCTCTGTCCTTCTATAAAACCCTATTCATCTGATATTTCTGTTTTATTTTCAGGGGTTTTTTGGAGGAAGAGGAATTGGCTCAGCTAAGGAAGACAGTTGAAGAAAGTGATGAGTTTTATAAGCAGTGCTATGGGGTAAGCAAACCAGAAGTAGGAGCTTAATATTAATTATTAACTAAAGTTTACTTTTGAGCACTAATTATCATTAATTGATAGTAATGTTATTAGTTTTTTTAACATAGAAAACAAGTATGCATGGTTTAGCTAACTTTATTAAGTCTCATGAGATAAGATACAAATATCTAGGGGCAACATTGACTTCAGGTTTCAGATGGAAAGGGTTCAGAGAGTCGCTTGTGTTTATGGAGTCATCCAGGAAATGATGTGACAGGGATGATCGTTCGGTGTGAAAAAGTTGTTAACACTGTTGAAAAGGTACGAGATTTATTTGTGACATGATTCAGAAATTGTTGCTGAGATTTATAAGTATATTTAGTGATAGCTGCAGAAATCATTTTAGCTCCAACTAATTGTTTTAAAACATATGTACCTATTGTTTGATAAGATCAACAGCAGCTAGCAACTTGATAATACTTTCATATGAAAGAGCCCATTTCATTGCAAGACAAAGGAGTTTCCAGAAAGGAACTGGCAGAATCATAAATATATAGAGCAGAGAAGGGAAGAACATTATACTTAAATAAAATTACTTAAAAAATAAGAGCAGCTATACTTTAGGACAGCCACAGCCAGTCCTTATGATTACTGCTTCATACATGGTGAAACAGTACCATTGCTTTCCTTCCTCTGGTGTTTATATAATTGCTATACACCTTGTATCATGTGGTGTCATACTCTTAACCTTTGCCTCGTGATATTCCTTTCAGCTTCTTGGTGGTGAGGTGTACCATTATCACACCAAACTAATGACAAAAGAGCCAAAGATTGGAGGTCAGCACATATGGCATCAAGATTATGGGTGCGTACTAAAGCTTACTTCATGGTCACGAGACCATCGTTGTTTTATAATTATGAAATAACCACGCATGAACAGTTTATATAACCAAACAAAATGAAACACATCAACGCCCTAAAGAACTCGGGGGGGGTAAATTAAGCACATTGAGTGGAGAGATTCACAAGATTTTTTTTATTGTGAGCTTGAGTTCTCCCTAAACAGTCTTTAAATTTCCTAACTTTCTTTATATTAAATCTGAACAGATATTAATGTAAGTCAGGTCACTGTAGAGGTATTCCATAATTTTATGTGTGTAAAGGTACTGGTACAAAAATGGCTGCCTTTTCCCTGATATGCTCAGTCTCTTCCTTCCCATTGACCCATGTCGGAAGATCAATGGATGTCTTGAGGTGAATATTTTACAGCATGGTAAAATAATGGTTATATTTACTTTCTGACTATAACATTTGCTATCACTAAAGCTATGAGATTGTTCTCACATAGAAGAGGGTGTGCTGTCACTACATAACAACACAATCAAGGATACCTGACCACAACCTGGCAGTCATCAATCACATGGTTTTGGGTCTAGAATGCACACAAATTCTAGAGAAATACAGGTATTATAAAATCTGCATGACCATGCAAGAGAAGATTTTTGCTATGGATGTATTTGCTTTATGAATCATTTATGTCTTTTGTAGGCTAACATACATGGGATCTTTGTGTAACTGCAGGTTTTAGAAGGCTCACACAAGTGCGGTCGCATCGATCATAACCTGACGGCAGGCCAGCAGGGCTGTGATCTAGAACGACTGGAGCAGATCCGGAAAGTCTGTCCTCATAAGTATGTGGAAATGGACCCAGGCAAGTCTGTATTCCTGAGACCAAATTATCCACAGCCAAAATTAGCCCTGGACATAAAACCTTACTTCCTTTCTCTCAGCCTCTTTCATTCTTTCTTATTGAACTCTCTTCATCTTAAATGCTGATAATAATAGTAAAAGCAAAATCTGTACAGTGTATGCTTGCACTCCTAAGGAGCATGCTCTTAATGCTGAAGAACAAGAACGAGACATGGGCAACATATGAGTGACAGATGAACAAACATATGAAGGGATAATGTTGGGGATAAATCAAGCTGGGATATATTGGACTATCCTTGTATCAGTATGGGTTTAGGTTTGTTTGACACAAACAGGGTGCTAAAGGAATGTACCCATTAGTGTGAGCTGCATAATACCATGGTCACACTGTCATGGACACACATAGAACAAATGCATACAAGATGTCCCCATGTGTTCTGTCATTCAACAAAAGATAAAGATCTGCAAGGGAACTTTGCTGCCCAACTCTGTTTTTTCTGTTGAAATTAAATAGGAGTGATCCATGGTTAATAAACAAAACACCGATAATCTCC
The DNA here is from genome assembly GCF_003073045.1 of Pomacea canaliculata. Classification (NCBI taxonomy): domain Eukaryota; kingdom Metazoa; phylum Mollusca; class Gastropoda; order Architaenioglossa; family Ampullariidae; genus Pomacea; species Pomacea canaliculata. The sequence continues at coordinate 20,369,374 of NC_037600.1, forward strand.
CTTTACTACTAAATTTATCCTTGCTTTCTGTCAATGGCTAGTTCAAAAACTTTGTTCCCAAACAGAAAATATCTCCACCAAGCAGTAGGATTATCTCAATACCATCTACACCTTTATACACCTTTTACCCAGCATTCATGACCCTCTGGGGATGTTATTACATTCTAGTCCAAGTCTCGAATCAGAGGAATCTACTTCGAAAAGTCAACATACAAGTCTAGCAACAGAGCTAGATCTGTTAACTTGATTATAAGCGAATATAGCAACTGTCAGCACTTAACTTTAGGATGATGTGCTAGATTCTTCTGGCTGATCTAATCTCTGATGGGAATATTATGTGCACATCAAATCCATATAAGGAACAAGGGGATTACTTCCCCTGCATACACTGTGCCACAATTAACTTATTTATCCACTGAGGAATTCCCATTTCACCACCAATGAGAATAGATCCCTTTAAAGTGTATCCCCAGACAGGAAAGGAGCAGGTCTCCTGTATACGTCAGGGTGTTGAGTCGTCTGGCTCATGCCAGGCAATCTCAATTGCACATGGAGGTGGTCAAGTATCTCCTATAAACTGGTGACTCAATAAGTACCACATACAAATAAAATTATTTAGAAACTTCGTCTTACACCAACAGATAGTTGATCGATTTTGTTTCATGCATAAAGATTATACACACATGCTTATCTGTACAAAGTTTCCGTTAAAATCCATAATGCATGAAGTATGCAGTTATTACATTATATAAACCATAGATAAAGCTGATGCTGGTTCTACAGAATTGGTAAGAAATAACCTTGACTATGATTCCCAGGTTCGCACATGCAGTACACATCTGTAGCCTCTCCAGCTTTCTATTTGGGAATGACCTAACATTGTTCAAACCATGTAGTGAACTCTGTTTAGTACTAGTTTGCCCAAATAGACTTCATGATCAGTACAGTTGATTGAGACTCACATGCACTTATACATACAACCAAGAATGAAAACTCTTGAGTCCTGACACACACTCTGACTTGTACTTCCTGCTTCAGTCCTCAGGAGTTTTTAGGTTATCTGGCCCTTAACTCCTAAATAATTAATCAGGATCCTTTGAACTGTTTTTGAAGGATTCCCATCTTATGGCTAGAGCTTATAATGTAGCTCTTGGTCACATGACAGATCTGTCATTGTACACATGGTATTTTATACAGCATTTTACAGTTGCATGTATCTGTCTTCACAGGTGATGTTCTTTTCTTTCATTGCAACTTGCTCCACTGTAGTGGCAACAACCGCTCGGACACCAAACGTTGGGTGCTAATACCTGCCTACAATAAGGCCAGCAATGACCCTGTCTACAAACACCATCACCCCAACTACACCAAACTATACAAAGTAAGCTAGCACATTCCAGAGATAGGAAAGATTACTTTTTTTTATCACATAGTAACTTTAGTGTCAGGTTAGAAAAAAGGGCTACATTTTAGTTCTAAACATCTTCACAAGTTTTGAAAAGTGCTTTAATGCGACGGATGGGTGTCATTTAGACCCTGTGCCTGTAAAGCAGAAATAAAACCTCAAAAGAGTTCCCTTTTAAATTTGCATCTGATAAATGAACCTGACAAAGGTTATGAAAACCTTTCGAAATATTCTAGAACTATGCTACAGAGTCATATTACAAAAGTAGGATAATCTTTTTCCATATACAAACTTTGTTTCACAGGTGCCTGATTCTGCTATTCGTGAATGTCGCAACTATACGGATCTGACTGGCAAGGAGTTTATGGACCCTACCACAGACAAAACAACCGACGTCAAAGCAAAATAGTTGCCTTTAAAAACAAAAAATATCTGCATGTGATGTGGGAGAATGTTTTTATTTCCATAATATTGTTTTGTAATTTGAAAGTTATGGTCTATTTTTTTAAACAAATAATCTAAAATATACTACTTTTTCCTGCCTTTCTGAATATGGCGGACCCTTCTTGAAAATAACTGAGCATTCGAGATATGCATTATATTTTAAATGCAGTTTACTGTTCAATTTTTAAGATATACTTCTATTACAATTTGAGCTCTTAGTATTGACTCAAAGAATATTCCTAGAATAGAAACAGGTACAAGACTAGTGTAGCATGCAAGCAGCTTTTGAAAAAAAGAACATTTCAGGAAATGGCAATTTTTTTTTTTTTGTCGTTCGCCTCTTTCACACTTGGAGACCAGCTCTTGATATGAAATCGGTGGTCTTCTGCAGAGACTCCACCGGCCCGTACAGCTTGTTGTGCAGGGTCTCCGACTGTGGCCACGTCTCTTTCCTCAGGGTACGGAGATTCCTACAGTCCTGTAGGATGTGTTCTACAGGAAATGGCATTTCTTTCTTCTTTTTTTTAAAATCTTTCTTGTCACAAAAGATGTGTTAGCTTTAACAGCTTCTTTAAGATGGCTATACAATATATCTTCCACCAGCTTCAAAAGTAACTATTTTTATGTGGTAAACAGAAGCATTTGGCATCAAATGTCTGCATCGTCATTTAAACACACTGATTTTGTGTGATTGCGCCTGTGGTTATTTTTCATGAACATTTGTCAGCTTAAGAGACACTGAGCAGAAATATAACTTTTGTTTTTCTTTGCACTGAATATCATGGAGCATGGTATTATTGTTAATAAAAAAATTTATGTTCTGTTTTGCTCAAAATGCAAATTTACTGCGAGAGACAAATGGATAATGCTAAAAGTTGTAAGTGTGTATATTCAGGTCCGTATGACTTTTTAAAACTCTTTGGACTGTGCTGTTATTGTCATCTTACATCTGTAATGCATGGGACAATCGTAATCTTGTTACATGCTTATGGTAAATGGACTATTTGAAAATAAATTGCTGAACTACTGGTTCTCTGTTATTGGCAGCAACTTTTACTCAGTTTTAGTGAATGACTAAATCATAGATTGCAGCACTCTGTTAGGGAAAGTATCCTGATGACAGTGTAATGAGGGCTACCCACACACAAGATTTACAAGTTATTTCATGATATACTGGTCCAAGAATGTGGAAGTATGCATGGGATAACAATTATAATTATTGTTGAAGAGTTGAAGCAGAAAATAAAAATTCATGCTACTTTTATGTTGCTACGCATCCTCAAACTGCAGCTATACATTCATTCATCCCTTGACTGGTAGTAGCTACTAGGAGGAGCAGATGAGTTACCACGTAACCCACCATACGGTACACATTCGCACAGTGAAGATAATGCTGAACGTGTAGCTGTAGTTGTTGGAACCTTTATTATGATGATTGCTTTCTGTGACTAGTGTAATCACCACCTAGCAGGCAAATTCAATTCCACCTCAGAGGCTGCTGGTCGAGATTTCCACTAGCAGTGCTGTGACTTCTGTCTTGTTCCCTCCAAACTTTTCTGTACTGATTTTATTAAAACCACACTTCTCTCCTCTTTCATAACTGAGTGGGCTATTCTACCATGGGTTAGGGTTAGGTATTAGAAAACTGCTGATTATGCTGCAGGAGTCTGCCTTGCAGTTGGTTGCAGCTCACTTTTTTCCCCGGGCAGCACCTATTTCTTCTATTGGCATGGGCTGGGTGAAGCAAGTCACCCAAACTCACCAGATATTGTTTTCTGGTTTGCAGCATGTCTCTATATGTTTATCAACATGTCATGTAACTGTGTGTACACTGAAATTTCTGTGATAATTGTTTAATGCAAACATCTATGCACAGCCACGCCTTCAAATCCATGCACTATACACACACAGACTTGCCATCTGCTAAAAATATTTTCAGTGCAAATCCTGAAAGCATTTATTAATTCTTACAAAGCATAAAATGCTTCATGACTATTCTTGACTCTGGATTACATACATAAAAATATTGAGTACAGACATTCTTTCTAAAACAATTTAAATTATGAGATGACCAAGGTGAAAATATCTGATTGATCCAGCTGCTAATTTTTCTCCCTCCAGTGATCATTCCAATCTGACCTTTACTTTGTCAATCAATCACCTGTCCATGAATGCAAGCATGCCAACTCATGACACAGTAAAGAAACTTGCAAATATATTGAATGCAGACTAGTCAGCCAATACCCAACAAAGAATACTCAGTTGAATAATATATTAATCACTTTTACATCTCTTCAAATAACAATTGAAAAAAAATTAATAGTTGTCAACACAAAGAACTTAATTTGGTGATCTACTATAAAAATTTCATAATATGGAATAACTAAAGATGAAAAACATTGTATTGGTCACTTACATAGTAGCATGAAAAATGCACAGAAATTATAAATGTGGCACAAAAATGTAATTTATGTATGAACACTTAACTGCTGTAATGGGATAATATTGAATGTAAGTACATTGATTTGTACATTAAAGCCCCGAATGCTTGAAAAAATTATATGAAGTGTGTACAATGCCCACAGAACACATAGTATCAAAATGTGTATTTCACAGACAATTTAGCAGTTTAAGCAAGTATATGCTCTGATGAAAGCCACTGTCAAGGATATGTGAATACTTAAAAAAAAAACTGGTTTACTTGCATTTAGGTTTTTAAAAAAAAGGAACAAAATTATAAATTAGTGGCAACGCAAACATCAGCATCTAAAGCAATGATTTCAGCTTTTGCCCAACACCATTCTGTGCACAAGTAGAAGGAATAGCAATGCAACACAGTATCATGTTAGCTGCAGCTTCAGTAAAAAATAACAGTACTCACCACTGCCATTGTATGTGTATAGGCATGCAAACATATATGCCCATCTGTTTGTATACGCACTCTCTCTCTGTCAGAAACATACCTTAAGTATACAAAATTATCAGCCTTTTCATATAAAAGAAAGTTTTTTTTCATTAAAATGAGTGTTTGCTTCTATCTGGGCTAGTCAAATTGACATGGCTATGCAGTGCTGTGGCCCTATGCTCCTCAAGAAGCAGCAAGGACTAAACAAAACTATGCAGTGTAGGATCAACACATTTCTGTTTCCAACAGTTCAAGCAAACTTTGGCAAATCCTTGTGCACTCTGGCATCCATAACCATTGCACTGAGAATCCACACAAGAAATGGCTGGATCCAAAACCAATAGCATCCAACTCTAAACATACCCACAGAAGTTTGTGATACCAATGCAGTGCCAATTCCTTCTGCTGTTTAGCCGTGGCTGCACTTCCTCATTACAAGCTTGTCCACGCATTAGCTGTTTGTCCTGCCCCCCTTCTTTTTTATTTTTCTATATGCGCATATCTTAGCCCTGTCAAGTACTGTATGAATGTCAGTCACTTGTTCCAAGATTCGAACTTGCACAATTTCTTTTTCACATGACAGAAACCACAAGATTCTACTAAGAAGGAAAATGCAAATTTTGATTTAGAAAAAATAAAAAGCATGAGAATCCCAATATCAACTGGACCTTTCCTTTTTTCCTGCCATGAACACAGTGAGCATCTTGCCCTTCTCAAAATCTACGGTCAAAATATGCGTTCAAAGTGCTGGTCTGGATTTGGTGGCTGTTTGGGTGGTTGTTGATGTGGATGAGGAACTCGCCGACGAGGAGGAGCCAGATATTCAAACATGGAAGTGCCATGCCGCGAAAGCATTGGAGTCAAATCACAAGGCATTGGGTCATTCCAGAAGAAGTCATGGTTGAGGGCACTGTCTGTATCAATGCGTTTAGTGGGGTCAAGAGTCAGAAGTCTGTCTAAAAGGTCAAGGGCATACTGGTCCTTGATATAATGCTTCAGGCGCTCTTTCACTTTGCGCTTCTGTCCTTTTGGCAACTCCAATTTCCCATACAGTTCCAGATTCTCCACACCCGGCCAGACCTGCAATAAAGAGAAGACAGGAAAAATGCTCTTTAAAAAGTGTGCCACCTAGATTCATAACATTAAGCTGATGATTCTGTTATGCCCCAAACTATTTGCAATAGGTTACTAAAACTAAATCAGAAAATAGTTTTCACATTAAATGGAATGTACAAAATAATTCCACTTGGATACAGATATAGAATTAAAACTGTACTTTGTATTGTCATTTTTTTCTCTTGTAGTGTAAATCCATGGTAATAGCTGTCTCCACGAAACTCAGATGTCTAATTTTCTATTATATTAAATAAAAAAGTAAAGCAAAAAAAAAAAAAAAACCCTCTTGCTTAAAGGAGAAAATCCACTGAAAATAATCACCAACCAAAGCCCTAGTGACTAGGGCCTAGTCTTTTCCTTACTTTTGCACAGTGTGATATGATATATTCCAGCACTGTAAACCAGTTTGAGCATAAGTACGACAAAATAACAGCACACGTGTATTTGAGTGGGAAGTGTATGCGTGTGCGTTTGTGCTAACTCACATCTGGTGTAATGGAGCCACACAGCTGTGAGATGAGCTGCAGCTGGTGCTGCTCTGTATTGCCCTGCATGATGGGACTGCGGGTCCACATCTCTGCCATGATGCAGCCAGCACCCCACTGGTCGATGGCTGGGCCATAGTTACGTTCACCCAGCAGCAGCTCTGGTGGGCGATACCACAAGGTCACAACACGATTTGTGTATCTGTTGGGCATCCCTGAAAACAAAGACAAAAGATTTAACTCAACTGTAGCAACACACAAGAAATTCCAATGTATTTTCATGCAGATTTCATTCTGCTTTTAAAAGCAATAATTCTTTGCTTAGTAAACCAGTTTTAAAAAAATAAATGTTTTAAACAGCTGCAGTTATAGTGTCAGGACTGAGTTAAAGATGGAGAAAAATGACAAAGCTCTTTAAAGTCTTTTTTTAGGTTTAAATGATTCCCTTTTCATCACAAAATTTAAGAATAAGGCATTTCAATATTTTTTTGTAGTGAAACAGTGTACTCCTTACATCCATATACATTCTGGCAATGAAGTTTTATCATTTTAGTATAAAACAGAAGGGGAGATAAATATTGAAAAACCATCGCAAAATTTGCTTGCAACGTTATCTCTCTCCCTTTCTTGCAAGAAAATAGACGAAAAAGGACCAGTTAACATGTAGGATCTGCACTGCATGATATATAGATAAGAAGAGGATTATTTGATTTTTGAAAACTTGTAAGAAAAAAGTGAATTTGTTACATATGTTTTCAGTGATGTCACTAAAATATGATTGTCAAAAAAAAAAAAAAAACCAAAAAAAAAAACCAACAACCCACATACATTTAGCTTCACATTCTGTAACTGAAAAACATTCCTAAACTATTGCAAATGAAAACAAAAGAGATAGACATACAGATAAAGAAATTAACGAACATCAATACCAGAAAATACTGTAGAGAGAAATATTTATGGAAAGTCTACTGGATACACCAAATTTTCTTACTGATTTGCAAAAAAAAGCAGTGTGTCTAGAATGATTTGGGTAAATAAATGTTGATTTTTGCATATTTTGAAATATAATCAACATTATTATTTTCAAAGAAACGTTCTAACAAGACATGAGTCGACTGTCGATTTGTTGATTTTTTTTTCCCATTGTAAAGGGACCCCTTAGAAATCTGAAGAAGGGGTCCCTGGGACCCTAAAGAATTTAGCCTTAGCAGAAGCTCTGTGCCACATTTGGTAAAGTGTACATACCCCACTCCCACCTTTAAAAAAAAAAGTCATACCTCAAGTAATCATACCTTTCATACCTTTGCAGCTGAAGGCACGAGCCAAACCGAAGTCTGCAAGCTTGAGCACCCCACTTTTGGTGATAAGGATGTTTGCAGCCTTCATGTCACGATGCAAGATTTTGTTGCTATGAATGAAGAACAGCCCATTCAGAAGCTGCATCATAACTTTTTTTATCTCTCCCAATGTGAACTTGACGTTGACATTGCTAAGCAGTCCAGCCAGGTCATGCTCACAGAACTCAAATACAAGGTAGAATGTACTCTTCCAGCGATTATAGGGAGATGCTGAGGACAGATATTTGATAATGTCATCAGTTCTGATGACCACAGTTCTTCTCTGCATTGTTTGTAAAACAAAGTGGGTTATTATGAAATAACAGTAAATGAAAACACTGAGACTAAGATGAAATTGTTTTTCTCCTAAAACGGGCTAAAACATAAAGCAAGGGGAATTCCTTAGATGAGACTGACTGGTATGCAAAATATGACTTCAGTTTATAGAAATAGTTTATACTAGGAACAAAAATATTTATTAAACAGTCTAGCAATTACACAAGGGTAAAAGGGAAAATGTAAGGACGTGTGTGAAGAACTGGAAGGACCGCATGGCAAATATAAGGACTTATAAGGCCTTACGGCGAAAATTCTCTACTTGTAAGGATAGGTAAGGACCTTGCAAACCCTGCATGACTGATATTATCAGTCAGTGGTTATGCACAAACTCCAGTTAAACATTCACTTTGTCTACATAGCAATTATGACAGCTTATGGCATACTTACCTTTGGTTCTACAGATTTCAAGTAGCTCAACAACATTTTCATTCTTTAGCAGCTGTAGGATTTTAATTTCACGTAATGCAGTGATAGGAAACTGCCAGTAAAAGAAAATTTACAAGTTAACAAAGCTACATCTAAACAGAACTATACTGGTAAGCAAAATGCTTACACACATTAAAACGCATTTATGAAAGGGTTTCTTACATCGTTTAAAATGATGAAAGTTGCAAAAGTTGCCTACTATTTTCATGGAGACAAAACAAACTTACTGTGTAGTTTGCCCCCCCACCCCCCCTTTAGCATTTTTTAACATGGTATAAATTCATGCACATTAATGAGATAGTCTTGTGAGTCAAAGTCCCATGCAAGTAACATTTAGAATAATACTAAAACCAGTAAGCAAGTATATCTAACACCAGATGTGTAATGATTCTGTACAGATATGAGATAATTACTGAGCTCAGGATAAAATCAGATAGGATAATCAAAATTACCCCTTCTTTCTCATTTTCCATGAGAACCTTTTTCATTGCAACCAACTTTTTGGTCTTTTTGTCCCGAGCCTTGAACACCTCACTAATGATGAAACAACAAATAGGGATCATTGTAACAAAAACTGTAAAAACAATTATGGATGTTATGCAGTTCTTCATATTTGCAGCAATATTAGCCAATAATCTAGAAGAATTTTGATGTAATAAATAACAGGGCAGTTAAACTGAAAAATAAAAAATGTTACCCGAATGTCCCCTGGCCAATTTTTGTAAGCTTCTCATATTTTGTTTCTTCTTCACAGAAGGGAAACTTCAAGTCATCGTATTTACTCATTGTAGTAGTGGTTCAGTAATGAGCCACGTTTCTTTCTTTACTATGTGTGCATCACTCTTACGTAGTTTTTAAGTACTGTTAATGGAAACTATGCTCTGAATAACAACGCCACGAAAATAACAAAAGCAGCCACATGGGTACGCTAAACTATATAATAATTTAGAGTGAGAGGAACTTCCGGTATGCCGCCCAGATCACTTATCAAAACAATATAAATAAAAGTTTTCATTTATACTAAATTATCAATTAAATACTCTCAGAATAGTCTCAAACTTAAAAAACGTACTCATTATTTAAAAAACTCACGAATTCGATTATAATGAATTTTGTTTAATGATGTCTACGGCATGTGTTGTGAATGAGGATCGGTCATTGCTACCCTCTCCACTCCTATACGAACGTTAGAAGCGTTTCACACGTTGTGGGCGCATTTTAATTGCGGCTTGTATTTAATAAATAGAATATGCTGTTATGAAGTGTCATAGGAACCGATGGACAAGACTGGGAGGGGATAATACTATCCTTTTTTGCACACCCCCGCACCCCGGCAACACGATACAAAGGTATAGATATAGAGTGGTGTGTTGTTGAGAATGCGGGAGGGGACGGCTGGTAATTAAACGACTTAATGGCTTTGGGGGAATCATTTTATGTGGCCTGTGCTATAGAAGATTTCGTTGACACTTAAATCGTTACCAGTTATTTCCTAACGATCCGTAAAAAAAGTCAGTGTTCAGTGAGTCTCCATCTGCAGAGAAACATTCTGGAAAAAAGTGTTAGAAGGCTTTATAGACCAGTGATGGGGAACTTTTTTCCTCCAAGGGCTATTTTGATATTTATAACATCATTTGCGGACGATACAAAATTATCTACTTAAAAATTAGCTTGTTATATTTAGTCTAGCTGTAGTTTTGCCAGGGTACATGTGTTAACACTTTTGCAAGGTGTACAGTCCCAAGGAAACATATAATGAAGCATTTTTGACAAATTTTGACAGAATTTGATGACACTCATTTTACACCATGTAAAAAAAATCATGTTACAGAAACTAAAACCAGAGAACTCGTCACAGATGGCGGAGGTAATGAAGCACACCAGGAGACTGGACTAATGACGGACGACAGCCAAACCCGAAAGGGAGCTGGCGCCCCGACAGCGGATTTACTGAAGCCAAGGCAAAAGTTGAGGGTGGGGTGCTGGAACGTCCAGACTTTGTACCAGACTGGCAGGATGCTCCAATTAGTCAAGGAGTTTGACAACTACAACTTGGACATCCTGGGAGTCAGTGAGGTCAGATGGACCGGCACGGGAAAGAAGAGACTAGCGTCAGGACATACCATCTTGTTCTCAGGACGATCAGACGCTCAGCACTCTGAAGGAGTAGCTCTACTCCTCAACAAGAAAACGGAAAAGGCACTGCTGGAATGGAAGCCTTATGGACCCAGGCTTTTGAGAGCAAGATTCCGTTCAAAGTACACCAAGCTGACAGTGCTAGCTTGCTATGCACCAACAAATGACTCCGAGGCAGAAGACAAGGATGCTTTTTACGATCAGCTCCAGGCAGCCTCAGAGAGCGTTCCAGCCCACGACATGTTGCTCATCATGGGCGATCTCAATGCCAAGGTGGGAAGTGACAACACCTGCAGGGAGCATGTCATGGGAAAACATGGAATCGGAACCATAAATGACAACGGAGAGAGACTGGCAGACTTTTGTGAAGAAAACAACCTACTGATTGGAGGCACACTCTTCCCACACAAAGACATCCACAAGGCAACATGGACATCACCAGATGGGATCACAAAGAACCAGATAGACCATGTCATCATCAACCGAAAATGGAGGAGCTCACTTCAAGATGTTAGAGCCTACAGAGGAGCAGACATTGCCAGTGACCACACTCTTGTGATAGCCACAGTTTCTCTGAAGCTGCGTCGATCACGAGGAAATCAGGCACGTCAGCAGAGAGTGGACTCAGGCAAACTGAAAAATATTAGACGACTTCAATCGAGTCTTACAGGAATCAGCAAAGAGGTAAAGAGGATCGCAAGAACCGACAAAAGAGACCACATAGAGAAACTGGCAGATGAACAGAAAATGCAGCAAGTAAAAAATGACCTGAAGACACCGTACAAGATAAACAATCAGCTAAACAACGGGTTTAAGAATAGTGATGTGCCAGTGAAAGACGTGAACGGTAATGTCGTCGAGGGAGAGGCAGGAAAACTACAGCGATGGAGGGAACATTTTGAGTCGGTTCTGAACAGACCAGATCCCCATCAGCTTGCAGACATCCAGCCAGCAGCTATAGACCTTGACATCTGCACAGATGCACCAACCCTGGAAGAAGTGACAGCAGCAGTCAAGACAATGAAGAGCGGCAAAGCACCAGGGGCAGATGGAATAACAGCAGAGATGTTGAAAGCAGATATAAATGTGACAGCTCCCAAGCTGACTGAAATCTTCAGGCAAATTTGGGAATCAGGGCAGGTCCCTGTTGCGTGGAAGACAGGGCTCATCTTCAAGTTACCCAAGAAAGGAGATCTTGGAGACTGCAATAATTGGAGGGGCATAACACTTCTTTCCCTCACCAGCAAGGTCTTCAGCAAGATTGTTTTGTCAAGACTGACGGCAACTCTTGAGAAAGACCTCCGACCACAGCAAGCAGGATTTCGCCCTGGGCGATCCTGCTCCGAACACATCTTCATTCTGCGACAGATTCTGGAGCAGAGCAACGAATGGAACACACCGCTGTACATCAATTTCATCGACCTGGAGAAGGCTTTTGACAGCATCCACCGTGAGTCCTTATGGAAGATCCTGAGGCATTACGGAGTCCCTGCAAAACTTGTTCAGGTCATTGCAATGCTGTACAGCGATTTCAAATCCCAGGTTGTCTGTGACACGGAGCTCACAGACCCCTTCAACGTCAGTACTGGGGTGAAGCAGGGCTGCATTCTGTCGCCGTTCCTCTTCATCCTGGCCATGGACTGGATCATGAAGACTTCCACCGACAGTGAGAGGAGAGGGATCAGATTGACCATGACTATGACAGCAACAACAACGCTTGAAGACTTGGACTTTGCTGATGACATTGCCCTGCTGTCACACCGCCACCAAGACATGCAGGAAATAACAAATGCCTTCTCAGAAACAGCTGGAAACCTTGGCTTGAAGGTCAGCACAAAGAAAACGAAAAGTATGAGAGTGAACGACAGAGTCCAAGACAGCATCAAACTAAATGGAGAAGAGATTGAGGAAGTTGACAGTTTCTCCTATCTTGGGTCCAAAATGTCAAACACCGGGGATGCGGAGGTGGAGATTCGAGCCTGACTGGCCAGCCAGGCCTTCGCCTCACTCAGGAGCACATGGAAGGCAAAAAACATCAGCCAGAAGATCAAGCTGAGAATCTTCAAGTCAAATGTGATCAGCACCCTCCTTTATGGATCAGAATCTTGGAAGACGACCAAAACCATCAGTAACAAGCTTGACGTCTTCCAAAACAGATGCCTCAGGCGCATACTTAACATCTTTTGGCCAAACACCATCACCAACAAAGAACTCCACCGAAGAACTGAAACCGAGTCCATCACCACGCAGGTTCAACGAAGGCATTGGCGATGGATTGGACATGTGCTCCGCCAGCAGACAGCAGACCTCTCCAGAATCGCCCTACGATGGACTCCAGACGGCCGAAGAAAACGAGGCCGCCCAAAGGAAACTTGGAGAAGAACAGTGGAAAGGGAGATGAAAGGAAAGGGCTGGACATGGGGACACCTAGAGCGGGTTTCAGCCGATCGACATCGGTGGCGGACTCTGGTTGAGGCCTTATGTGCAACCTGATGCACGAAGAGGAATAGATAGATTGGCGGTTTCTTGCATTAAAAACAAAACAAACAGGAAAATGCCTATTTGCATGTATTTGCATGTAATAAGCTTATTTATGTTCAAGAGATCGTCTCCCTTTTGAGCGGCAAAACACGACAGACTAAATAGTTCATTTATTGCCAAGTTTACTTTCGTGAAGATCAGCTCCACAACCCTCTTTTGCACCAAATAAGTTAGGTCTGCCATATTTGACATGCTCCTCTTATACAGACCTGATCTTCTATTGTACAGTCAGTTAAAGACTAATGCTTAGGGCACCTCACACTGCTCCTATATCAATGATGTCATAAAGTGGAATGTCTTGAAAGTAAACTGAAAAAAAAAACATTTTAAGTTTCCTTTATTGTGGCATTTTACTTCGATTTTCATTAAAACGTTTTGCATACTGGACTTATGAATTTCTTGCCCCTTATATTTACAACTCCTGTGCTTTTTTCCTTCCTTTACCTTTTCTGGCTATTCTTCTTGTTAGGTACTTTTAGTTTAGTTTAATCCTCAAGGAGCATAGGGCCACAACAATATACATGTAGTTTATTAATCTGTTCTTGGCATTCTACGTAAATTGATGACAGGTAACTGGTTTTGAAAATTGTGAGTTTTGGTGACTTTTTAAATTGACTATTATGTTGATTCTTACTGAATAATCTATATTTATGTGTTTGTGTGTGTGCACATGCACATATATATATGTGTGTGTGCGCGCAATAGTTGTATTTCTGTGAAGTACATACACATTTTGATGGGTTTTTAAAAAAAATCTTTTTTTGAACTTTTTCTTTTTAGGCTACTATGAGTTTTATTTCATTGAATCATAGGTAAAAATAAGTCAAAGATTCTGACAATATTGGTGTGACAGCTCCACTCATTTCTTGTATGACATCTACAAACCTGTAGTATAATCTGAGCATAGTCTGCTAGAATTCCACATGGTCTGCTCCACAAACCTCTCCTAGGATTCCTCATGGTCTGCTCCACAAACCTTTAGAGAGAGAGAGCGTCTGATATTTTCTGGCTCAGATTCGAGCGCTTTTTAATGAATTTCAGGTCTGATAGGAATCGCAGCTGTAATATTGCTTGCTTGTCAATCTTTCAACAATTTTGTATAATAAATGCATGTCCTAAAAAGTCTATGACCTTTGAAAAATTTAATGTAAAAGCAGGATCCTTATTGGGAAAGGGTAAAGGACCTATCAGAAATTATGTAAAGAGTAGGGTCACGAACTTGTATTGCTGGATTGCTGGCAGATGATTTTTTCCATTTTACTACTAAAATGAGGCAGGTGTGTACAAAGCTTCCGGTTTAGTCACATTCATTGTTTAGGCAGACAACAATCCACCTATACACATCCATGGCAGGGTTATGCAGTTTGAAAGACAGGAGAAATTTTTGTTACTACTGTTGTTAATGCTTGTATGAGTGCAGCTTAACTTCAGCAGTTTTTCCTACCATGGATGCCTAAAAGACTGGCTTTGACTGACTAGGGCTGGTGGCAGCAAATATCCCAAGAATTCATACAAAATGCTACTGTCTGGTAGCCACAGCAGATTGGTAATACTAAGAAATTTGTTGAATTCAAAAGAAGACAAACAGACTGTTTTCAAGAAGACTGGATTTCTTCATTTTCCAACCATTACTTCTACAGAAAGTTAATCCTTTTTTTTTTGAAACTCATTTAATACAGGTGTATCAACACAATTGAGCTATAGAGCTATGAAGACATTTGTGTTCTCTGGTGTGAACTGTTAGGAAGAGTTATAGACATCTAATTACCTTAGATTGATACAAAACATCAATCAAGATTAAGAAAATAAAATTGTCCGTCTTGAGATAATTTTTACCATCTTCAGATCAGAATCTAGCTAGTAAAAGAACTGTCTTTTCTGCCTGAACAAGGTTTTCATAGTTTGTTCCAAATATAACTACATTTTCAGTAGCTAATTCTTAGCCGTCAAAGCCATCTTTGACAAGGTTATACTGGTGTCAAATTTTAAGGCTACCTGAACCACACTTGAGATTCGAAATAAGTCTTCAGCAACATGTCCAATACCTCCTTTCCTTTGTTGTTCAACTAGTTACTCTTTTCCATCAAAGTCCATATGCACATTCTGATTGTCATATTTTATTTAAATAAGATGATTTCCATATTATATAAAAACGTTGCAAAACCAGAAGATTATAAGGCACGTTGCGCATATACGAGCAGCAATCAACCAGTCAGCTTTGTGCAGAATTTTATATGACTTGTGCTTAATATCTTTCTGGAAAAAAGTGCTCATTTTTATATTTAAAAACAATTGTTCGGTCTTCGTGGTCTTAAGCTCAGACAACTCTTATAAATCTGTCAGTTATGAAAACTTTATATTTCAATATATTAACACTTGACATAGTGGGAATCGACAAACTTGCACCACACTCTCACTCGCCAACATCCATATGTAGGTATAACAATGCATCCATGCTCTCTCAGAAATGAGTATTCTCAAATAACTTGCCTTCAATTTTTTGAATTGCAACAACCGAATTATTGGCACCTGTAATCTTTATAATAAATTCCTAGCATAAAAAATAATAATGCAATCCATTTGCTAAAGAAGATGAAATATAGAGGAAAATACACTTCAATATACAGCACCAGTTTCCTCATTTCAGGGATTCTTTTTACCATGGTGTCCACTGGAATAAAGGATTTTATACAGAAGAGTTTACATGACATCTAAACTACAAATATTTAGATGTTCAAAAATATTAGTTTTTAAAAAACATTTAAATAAGAATGAAGACCAGACACTTTTGGCATTTCTTTTTAACACTTTGACTCCATACATGTCAGCATCTGGAAGGAATCAATAAAATCTCGAATCCTAATGGCTATGCATATTTAACCTTTCTGGGGGAGAGAAATGAATCGTTGACTGAAACATAAAAATGGTATTTATTTACAGAAAAGTGTACAGCAGAATTAACTAAAGGATTGCAGCATTCTAGACAAAACATTCTCAAGCATTAGGTTTCCACAGACTGTGGAAAGGTATGGTTCTATCATATAGCAACAAATAATGCCGTAAAGGCAAAGAAGCCAGCAAGCAACATGTCTGATCATAAATATTTCACAGAAAAAGACAGAATCAATTTATAAAGTCCCAGCCTAAACAAACTTTCCCACAAAATGTTCCCAAACGCCTCCAGGTTCCATGTAGCCCAAAACAACATCATCAAAGGTGAGGCAGCATTTCTTGTCAAAAAATACCATGGATTCTTTGACCACTTTTGAATGGTCTACTCTTAACACGCATTACATGCTGACCTGACAGCTTAATTTATCTTTGGCAGTCTCCTTTGAGTTCATGACACTCCTTAAGATGTACAAACCTGTGTGGTTTTTCATGAGATCATATTCCTTGGTTTCTTGTAATATACATCTGTATCAATCTATATTCAAACCCTATTGATACTGTCCACATACAATCTAGGCAATAATGTTAAACTCCACTAATTTAGAATCTATAACTCCATGTTAAACAGGCATAAACCTAATTCTTTGATACCAGCTGCCATCCCCTCCCTATCATTTGTTATTCACCTTCAAACCAGGTTGTGGAGTAAGTTTGTACTACAGGTTTGCTGATGTTCAATTCTGTAAGACCACAATGATGACTCAGCCTCCTTGAATGCAGATATACCACCACATGAAAAATATACTGTTCCAGAATGAAGGCACATATTTAGCTAACATGCGTAGCATGATAGTTGCTGCAATCTGTTTGATACAAACTGTTATGTGTGTACATTCATGAATGGATATCCAATATTAATGTTTGTAATGCACACCTGCCATATACAATGTCATCAGCATACATTTCTGGTGTGTCTACTACACTTCAGTACCATGGTCATCAGGTTTCTCCAGTTTTTCTGACAGTACCATCAGCAACTGTTCAAACTTTTTCAGGCGCTCTTCACGAGGAGCCCCTGCTCCTTTGGAGCCCCACATGAGCCTCAAATGGAACTCAGTCTTCATCACCTCTTCCAGATCATTCTCCAACTTCACTTCAGACATAATTGCATTTCCTGCCACTCTGCACATGTAACTCTGTGATGCAATGGTCCGCCCAATGTCCAGATGTGAGAGAAGTAAATCAAGACCAAAGATACGATCACATGCCTCCCAGGTCATCAAGGAGGAGCACATGTCAATGTCTCGATGGAGCAACTGGGCAACTGGATTAACATTAGGGATACACACATTCTGCAATGGAAGAGTTCTGTTGCCCTCATTCAGCAACTTGAGAAGTGGACGAAGTTTTGTATCAAAGAGGTATGCACTGGTGGTGTGGTTCTGTCGTAGAATAAGCCAAGTGTCTCGCAGCCTGTGAACCTATGACAAATTAAAAAATTAAGAGAGCTATTAAAAATGTCTTCAATATCTGTAAGAATAACAGCTGCTTAACAAAGTGATTAAGATTTTTAAAATCACAAAAAGTCTTTAAATCTGGAGAAGTATAGATTTAACAGTGAGGCACAATGGATATGGTGCAGACTTTGAAACTATTTTATTTATAACTAATAAACTTGGGCATCAGATTTCACAAATTTTAAAAAATAATATGAACATTTTACATGAGACTGCAAATAAAAAGTAAAGAATTATGAAACTGGCTTTTTTAAAGATTAACCAACTAATGACAATCTCAAACAGCAGTTTCTGGAGCCTTGTCAGTTGGAAAATCACACTTAAAACGGACGAGTCAAAAGTAGTAAACAAATCTGGACCAAGTAACAGGTTTATTCCTCAACATTGTTGAAAGTTCATGAGATTGTATGACTACTCAAACACGGTTTCCTTCTTATATGCACTCCTGCAGAGAGCATACAAAACTACACCTCAGACTGCAGTATTTTTTTTAAGCTCGGCAGGTTTACATTACAGATAAGCGTATGACTGAAGATCTAACATCTGTCTGACTAAACATTATAATATTTATAATTTATACACAACTTATTTGCCTTTCCTTCAGGATTCTCTCATGATCTTTACTTCATTTTAAAACTCCAGAGACACTTTCATAAGCTTTTCTCACAATTCATGCAGCTATGCAAACCTGTTATTCAAGAAATCTTGAGAAGTCAGGATAGCATAGACTAACAGGGTATCATAGCATGCCTCACCTGTGGAGATGAGAGAGCTTCCATGACAGAAGAAAAGGTGAACATGTTGCCTTTAGTGCTCCATAGTTCACCTGCTGTCTGTATCCACTGACTCAGCATGTGTGCCCGCTCCGACACTGAATTGCATGTCATGATGGTTGTCATGACAAACAATTTTAAGCATTCCCACCTAAGGATTAAAGTACACATGATTTTTAAAAAAGTCTGTAACAGAATATGAAAACCCAGATAAACATCTTTAATGATTGTTTTAACAACATAGAAACACATTTTATTCATCTGCTTAGGAGGAAATGTGTTACCTTTTTAAGGATACAAACATACAATTGTATAGGCACATGAATAGCTCCTTATGCCTTTGTTTTATTTTGCACTAATTTTAACAATTCAATCATTTAGCCAAGATTCTAAAACCATTCATTATGTCTTTTTTAAAACTTTGTCATTAGTTTGTAAAAACAAACTGTTTTCTAGCCTACTGGCAAAAGGGATATTAATTTACCTTTCAATAATATCACTGCGTAGTTGTTCTCCTTGTGGTAGGGTAAGTAACTCTAATCCAGATGTTACTCCAACACCAAAATCATCCTCATCAAGAACTCTCAGAATGTCAAAGTCTACTTTGGTCAGATGACCAGCTATAGCTTTTGCATTGCTTGACAGCAGAAGTGATTTTGTCTTTACTATAGCTGTTGGCTCCAGAAGTCTGCTTTCTGCTGGCAGAATACCAGACTTATAACCTGTCAGGCTGATTCTGGAGCCCAGGTTGTGGCCTGGCATAGTTATTTTATGATTGCAGAGGTAACCAAGCTGGTACATATTATCAACACTTCTATCATCTATAATGTTGTACAGAGAACCTTTGCCATCACTGCTGACATAAGATGGATGCTTTGAATCAGACAACTGTCGTGCTAGTGAATGCTTTGTCTGCTTTGATTTGCTGGGTAAAGTGTAAAAATTTTTGCTGATGTTGTTGCAATTGATATCACTGTCTTTGCTGCCTTGGAAAGAGTGGCTCTTCATGACTCCTGGACTCTGAGGAACTGGGATCCTCAGACCTGATTGACTGTGACTCTGCAGCCAACTTGGTTCCTCTGTGACCTGTCGCAAGTCTGAATAGTCTCTGCCATCATCCTCATACAGTTCCTTATTTCGCACCACTATAACTGGTCGCTTCTTATACTTAATGGAGGGAATGCGACTTGGTTTGGGAGGTGGAGTTTTGGTTAGGTTGCTTTCTGAGCCTGCTGGAGTCATTCTGCAAGACTGAGTGTAAGACAAGTTAGCCTTTCCTCCACCACTGTCATGCACAGAGTCGTCATTTAACACAGGAGCACTCCCAGCCCGCTGGTGGCTAACAACAGGAGGTGGAGAGGTCACAGGTGATGGAGAACTTTCACGGCCAGGGCCACCTGGTGGGATGATGTTAATGACAGGCAAACTGCCACATCTATCCAGTGATGGTGATCGACTGCGATCCATCTCCACGTCATCAATGTTTAAATGAGGCTGGCTTCCTGTCCACTTGAGACCTCGCCGATTCATTGAGGGGCTTGATTTAGGACTGGTCAAAGGTGAGGTAAAAGGGCTAGGCTTGGGACTTTGACTGGGTGTATAATGGCCACTGGTGTCCAAACTAAATAATGATCCGTATTTTGAATCGTAGTAGCTCAGTGGCATAGACCGAGCAATTGGGTTCTGCAACACTGCACCAGAGGCCAGAGTCACTGGTTTCTGCCGGCTTAGGTAAAACTGAATTAGATCCTGAATGCTGCTGAATGAATCGGCTTCAAACTGGTAGGATATGCTGGGTAAGCTACCTGGAGCGCAGTCCCCCACAATAGCATTGACCATGAAGTGAAGAGCTACTCCACGCCAAGAACATGTCAACACAAAGTCTCCAGGTTTGGAGATACTGTCTCTCACCAGAAAATCACCGCTGTTTA
The DNA here is from genome assembly GCF_003073045.1 of Pomacea canaliculata. NCBI lineage: Eukaryota > Metazoa > Mollusca > Gastropoda > Architaenioglossa > Ampullariidae > Pomacea > Pomacea canaliculata. The sequence goes on from NC_037600.1 coordinate 20,389,621, forward strand.
CCACAAGAGCTTCAGCTCGCTGACGGGATATGTTGCCATGATACCATGCTCGAGACTTAAGTTCTGAAGGGTCAGCATTCAGTTCATGTTGTAAGTCCTGTTGGAGTTTTTCAGGGGAGGCTATCACTGCTGGAAAGTCTTGGTAGGATGGCAAGTTACTGGACAGGCTACAAAGAATAAAAAGGGTAAAAAAATATGAGTGGGCAGATTATTCTTTGATGAACACAATTTGTTAATATTTTATCCCTATTATTTAACATTATTGTGGCATTTTAAGCTTTGCGATTTTGTATTTATTGACTTTTCAGTCTGAACTATGTACTCTTAATAGTTACTTGTAATTCAGCAATTTGGTACTGGTTTCTCTGAAGTTCAAAAACACATGAAAGACACTCACTGTGAACTATTTTGCTGTTGCAAGGAAAACACACCACTGCCAGTTGGTTTTCCTGAAAAATATAAAAATGTATAAATCCTTGACCTTAAAATGGCTCACCACTAATTCTCTGTTCTTAGTTCCCAGTCAAAACTTTGGACTGGTGCCTACAGCATTAATAATGATGCTGTGCTGACCACACTGTGATAATGACCTTTCAGGTTCCATCACATCAACAGCTGAAGGATGTGTGGCATAAGCATTAGTTTTCTTCTTGTTCATAAAAGTACTTCAAATGTATAAACAATCTTCCACATAAAAATTTGACGACCATTATTATAAAAAGAAAAGAATAAATCTTGCAATGGGAGATAATGATGTGCTTTCTTTCTAGTACTTATGTTCTCGTACAAATTCAACTTTCTCCAAAGAACCTCCTTTCTCTCTTGAATACACATGTGCATACATCTATGTAGGTAGTGCGTGCACACACACACACAATGTATATATATTACCTTTCTCATATTTTTCCCTAAGAATCCGTAAGCTGGAAACAATCTTTGCCCGGTGTGCTCCATTCTTCAGCCCCAGATCCTTTATCTCAGCTTCAGATGCATAAAGAAGGTCCTGAAAAAGAGAACACAAAATGTCAGCCCTTGCATAAGGCTTGAAAAATGTCATGCATTGACACTTTATTATTTTACCACCTTTAAGTCCAAACTTAAGACGCATCTTTTCATAATGATGACTTCACTGTGACCCTGTCCTGACCATGAGTGTGCATAATGTGTGTCTGCAATTTACTTTGTGTATGAGTGTATGTTGTAGAAGTGAGCGTGTCTGTTATATGTGACTATTTATGCATGATTGATGATGATTTAGTCTATGTATGATTTATGTAAAGTGCTCCGAGCAAATTTTTGGAAAGGTTCTACACAAGTCCTCATTATTATTATTTTATCTTTGCCTTAACATTCAAATGTACTTGTGGGGGAAAGATATACAGTCTACAGATAAGGGACAATAACATGAAAAGGTCAGCCACACTAGACAATTGGTGAACTGATTTCTTTAACATTCCCCTTCTCAAAGTGTCTGTATATGAAGAGAAGTATTGAATGATGATACCAGTATTTGTAAAGTACATTTCTTTGTGTGGATGCTATCTATGAGCTGCACAAGAAAGACTACAAACAAATCGATTTTCAACCATACAAGAAACGTAACCATCAGTAAACAGAGCAAATATTTTAATAAGTGGATGGAGATGAAGAACTGAGAAGTGAGCAGAATAGTATGGTTGATTATGGAAGATGATTTTAAAGATAACGCTTTGAGGAGACTGGCTGAGAATTTCAAACAGTGAGGGTGAGCCTAAAAGGGAGTGACAATGAGAGAAGGAATGTGTGAAGGGAGGAGAGAGAGAGAACGAGAAAAAGTAACTTTGATTATGACTAGTCCTTATGATGTGTAAATTCCCCAGAATCTTTCATTTACAATGGACTAGAATATCCATGACAGTCCAGTGGCGCAAAGGTTAGTGCTTGTCACCAACACACTGAAGGTTGGCTGTCCTCAGTTCAGATCTCACTGTTCTTTCTCTACATGTGGCAGTTGTTTGCAGGGCTGGGTGTCTTGCCATGATATAACCTTAGTTGAGGGCTATGCATAAAACATTGTTCCCTGTACCCCCACCTTCCACAGCCAGAATATCCAAAATAAAAAGTTCCTTTCCAGGTATTCCATAAATATGTGTCAAGTTGTGTTTACATTAAATGGAGGATTTTTATGAGGACAGACCAGAATATGACACAGTTTTCTAAAGTGAAAAGTTGCTACAGAAAAATACTGTACACTGGTCTACAGGTACACTAAAGGAGTTGGTAGTTTACTCAAGACTTATTTTGTATAAAAACCGTGCTAAACAGGATACATTTCAGTTCTTTCTAAAAATAATACATACAAAAATTAATATACATCTAAACACACATCCCATTGAATATCCTTTAAAAAATACAGAACTATAAAACCTTTTTTTCTTATTAAATGTAAATAATTACCACTCTAATGACTTTAATTACTCATGTCTCTAAATGACTGCCTGGAATCCGCAAAAATAGAGAACTATAAAACTCTTTTTTTCTTATTAAATGTAAATAATTGCCACTCTAATGACTTTAACTACTCACATCTCTAAATGACTGCCTGGAACCCGCAAGCTAAGAAATAGCAATGGTATGTAAGATAGCGCCGCAGGGCGAGGACTGAGCTGCTGGTCACAGACACCACACAACTGCCTCATCAGTCAAGTGGCCGGAACTGCAGGGGAAGCCATGGCCCCCAGCGATAGACTAAGACACAGGCGCGTGTGTCAGCCAGCGTTTCCGTCGGACTGCCAACATCCTCGACTGCTATCACGTTCCAAGGAGGACAGCATGAATGCGCAGTTGTTCGGCTGTGGAGTGCGTGCGCGTGAGTTCATGAAAAGTCTGTCTCAACTGCTGGGCACGGACAGCCAGCAACTGTTGTGGACAACAATGCCACAGCAGCGTTAAATACATTAGCAAACTTGATGGGGAAGGGAAGAAGCTATACAAATGAGATCAGATTACTGGGAAAGGAGGGGGAGGATTCGTGTTTTACGCCGTGCCAGCAACTTATATCACAGCAAGGTAGCCATTCAGAGAAAGAGGAACGTGCCCGAGACGAGAGCTGAACCCAGGACAGCCAATTACTTTCATGCATTGGTGACAGGCGCTCACCATTCTGCCACCAGACCACCCTATACTTTTACAGGGTGGCCAGTGTCTCATACATGGCAACGGTGAATTGAGAAACTGAAGCTTTATCTCAGCCTTCAAATCCAAATGAGAAACTCACCTGCTCCAAAAGTGCTGCTTGTAAATGTGGAATAGTCTCTTACTCTTTTTTTTTCTTTGTCGTGCCTGGATTTTGGCCCGATGGTTCTACAAACATTTCGTACGGTTTCCTGGAGTGTACAGGTTTCCTTCTGCCGTGTTCCTAACTCACGTGTTAAAACTACCCTTAAAACGAACATAAATTTAGTGCTAAAGCCGAGCATCTTCCGCCACTGAAGTATTGCACTATACACTCCAAAGTTGTGGAACAAAATATTAAGAAGCTGTCATTTCTATAAAAAGAAAAAAATTGAGACTCTAGGGGGTGGGAATGTTTGTATGGGGGGGGGGGGTTTGAAGGGAGGGGGGGGCAATACGGTATAATCATCTTGCTATGTTACTAGTATAGAGCAATATTTCTTAATAAGAACTTGTCAAGGCATTTAACAGTATACTGACTATACTTCTACCCAATGACTCACCGTGTACCGACTAATAAGATCCGGGTTCTAGGCTGCCATATACTGATGGTAGTAACATGAGCGTTTGTTACGTCAGAAATTATCGCCTGTTAGATACATATGGCAACGTGCTTATCTTGTACAGCAAAACTGTTACTTGGTGTTTGTGACAGACACCAGTGTGGCATACAGTCAGCTGGGTAATAAATTACAGACATCACTGTACTGTTACCTGTCCGCGTATATTGTGTGACATCACTGTACTGTTACCTGTCCGGGTATATTGTGTGACATCAATGTACTGTTACCTGTCATCAGTGTGACGTCCAAGCCCTGCTACCTGTGTGGGTATACTGTGTGACGTCATTGTACTGCTACCTGTCTAGGTATATCGTGTGTGACGTCAACTTACTTCAACACCGCCGTAGCTGCCGAACAAAGGTAGGTAAGCTTGCAGACCAAGGGCCTCAAGCCAGGTGGGAATGGCAATGTGTCTGCCGGCCATCTTCTGTCTCGCTCCCCTCTCCAACACCAACCTGCAGGAACACAAAGAAAACGCGTGGTATTCATTATTAAAATAAGTATCTTAATTTACTTGAATTACCTGGATGAGTCAATCGAGATTGAATGATAACAGTGGGATTAAACGACTGAATGGATAAAAGAATGTTAAAATTAATAAACTGAACGATCGAAACTCTTTTTTTCCCAGAAATTATGTATTTATCAAGTACATTATGATAGTCAATTTGATTGCCGATTTGTTGTCAGATGAAAAAGACGATGATACCACAGTTGTATACACAATCCCCCCAGATTACCTAACCCTCTCAACCGCAACAAATTGGAGGCAACTAAAAAATTAAAGTGGAAATGTGAGAAGCCTTTTTCGACTGTAGATCATATAAATGCGAATACTGCAATGCCACTCTCGACAGGATGAAGATTTATAATAGGGTCATGAAAATTTACTCTGAGCTTCTGCTGTATCCATCCAGTGAGATGCTGAGCGTAGACACAAAATGTTTGAACATACTGCACGGGAGACAACTTATTTCTCAGCACATCGATGACTATGAAATGACCTCTCTTGCATTATATTCTTGGCGTGGTATTTACAACCAAAAGTTGAATCAATCCGATAAGATATTGAGGAATATAAATACTCTTGCGGCCACCACTCATCTCGTCGTCAAATACATTTTAAATCATCCCTTTCGTAAAGGTCACCTTTTCCAAATTTATGCAAATTAAAAAGGGCGCCATCGTGTGTTCGCACATAACGACGACACGAGGTGACGAGGTGCTGGCACGGGTGACAGGTGTTTGCTTGTCACTGGCACGCGTCTTCAACGATTTTTTTTTCTTTTGTCAAGGTAGTGACTTGGAGATGTGCAGTGTGTAATGACTACCTGTAACCGGGGAGTGTGCAAGGTGTGTACATGTCGGTTATAAGTAACATCCAGCGGACAGGCAACATGTCAACAGCACCTTACAACTAACCAGCACCAACCACACACACAAACAAATAAACAATTGAAGACACCTTTGTCTCATCATTACACGCACGTGCTCCCGCTTTCTTGAATGCTTAACCCAAAACTTTTTGATGTTCCCCCATCGCAATTTCACAACACATTTCCATGCACCATCGTCCAAATAATACATCATAAAAACGACATGTGTGTTATGACAGGTGTTCAGGTAAGTGCGATCATCAGTATAGTTTGTTCTGCTGCTCTCTCTTCTCTGTTCCCTCCTCCCACTACCACCACACACCTCCGATCCATACAAGCCACCGTGACCTGACAAGATATGTTTCAAACAAACAGTTGAGGACCTCCTTGTGTGGCTGGAAGTTGGAGGGGGACGAGAGGACGCTTACATGGCGTCGAGGACAATACCTCCCGCCCACCTCACCCCTCCTTTGGCCCCCGAGGTGGTTGGGAGGAAAGCGGGAGGGGGCGACACAAGCCGGGTCTCGCTTAACACTAAGCCGATCACCACGACCACACCGAGAAGTCCAACCGCACACACACGCGCGCAGACGAATAAGCAAGGATAAGCAGTGATGTAGTTAGCGAAATCGTCGACATGAGATGAAAGTTATACCTTGTTGTTGCAGTCGTGAACTCTTAGCAAAAAAAAAAATCCTCTAAAACTCGCGGGAAAAATTTTGCAAATGCCAATTTACAATAAACTTCTCATCTCTGCAAATTCGCTAAACATGTCTGCTATGATGGTTTCAGGTGACAAACTCATCCATCACAAGAAAGAGATCCCTGCTTACCTGACAAGACACATGTAAACGACTGTAATTACCTCAACAGGTTGCCGTTCTGTGGCCCACGATGCTCCATCCTCCGGCACCAGTCTGCGACACTCACTGTGAACTCTGACCGGAGACACAACTCTCCAGGTGAAGACTCCTCCTCAGTCTCCTTGAAGCCATGCAAACCCTTCAAAGTTACCGAGAACAAGTCGCTTGTAACAACTTCCCTTTGCTTCGTTTCATGCGACTGTAAACTATTTCATAAATGTCATCTTCCTTTTCTCCTTTCGTTTCTTCCTACGCCGTTGACATCCTTGCCAAGTGTAATGAGATTTAAACATTGATGCACAGTTTCGGAGGTGGAGTGAGAAGTAGTCATCAACACTCCATTGTCTGTTTTATGTGCGATGCCGTCCCCTCCCCCCTTGTACTCCTCCGAACTCGTGGTCCATAAAACTTGCCTGTCCTCTGACCTCCGCACTTGTCGCACATACAGCGAGGGTGGCTGGTGTGAAAAGGTGATTTCCTCATTTGCTGTAGAGGGAGGAAAAGTGGAAAACTGCAACTGAGAGCAGTGAGGTGTCACGTGGTCGCTGTCCTCACCATGCCGGGAGGGTCAGTTAATAGGATGATGTAACACAACGCGTTCCTCCGAGGTGTCGTTAGTGTATCTCGTCATGGTAAGTCTGCATTTTATTTCCAGAATCCGAAGACGCACTGGCAAGCACCAGTTGCATTAAAGTCTCACACGGCAAAACTGATTTCTTATCTTGATGGTCGGAACTTTGCCAATCGCCAAGTGATGGATAAGGTATTAAAATTAAATCGACTGGGCGAGGAGTGAGAATTTACAGGTGTGCTCTTACATCTGAGATAATCTTTGACCAGACTACAAGCGCCGAAGAAGAACTTAGTTATTTTTGGTGGGCTGGCAGACTTTCGTTTTTGTTTTTATTTTTGACAATTCAATAGGTCCATAGGTAAGTGGAGTCACTTTTCACACAATTTCAAAGATCTGGCAAGCAGAGGAAGTAGTGTTCACTGAGGTGCTGGCAGCAAATATGTCAGTCTACTATTCCATGACTGGTTCTGCCAGAGATGACATGTAGACAAACAGGTGTGCAGGTAAACGACGTGCTGAAGCTGCTGGACTGGTAATCCATGACGTCACAGTGTGTCGAGACATCACAGGAATATGTTCGTACGACGATTTCGAGAACATTGATTTGATCGTCGTTGCGGTGGTAGTGGTTTTACCCAGTTCCCGATGAGTAAGCACATGACAGGACAGACTTGCCAGCTTGCTAGCACTTTTCATGGCGTTCACTTCTGTCTGTGTCGAACACTCTGAACAGTTCAGCGTTCAGTACACGTGACGTGCAGACCCACACACGTAACACATTTCCTCGTCGAAGCTCGGTCCCCTTTTTACAAATCTAACCGCTGCAAATGGCAGCTGCACTTGGTGTACTTTTCTTCACGCAGCTGGTCTGGGTCTCACAGCTGTGTGCAGCAAGCAGCCACAGCTTCTGTAGCGCTGACTCAGTAGGCAAACCTTGGCACTGCATGCCTGTCACCTTTCGTGACGACTCGTCCTTCAGGGAGGGGATGGGGAGGATGGAGGGGAGAGGTGAAGAGGGGGAGGGTGATATATGACGGGCTGTGGCGATTAATCCACTTTTTCCTGCCTTCTCTCTATCCAGGTCTGTCTCTCAACGCGTTGACAAACGAAGCTCTCTCGCCCCGCTCCTTGTCACTGTGACAAGAGGAGATTCGGCGACTGGCAGTTTGTCAAGTTCCACCGATGCATCTGACAGAATTCACACGCCAGTCGTGCAGTGAGTGGGTGGGTGGATCTCTGAGCACAGCCAAGGGTTAGGAGTCTGGATGCTCCCCCACAACTACCCCCTGGTCGCTCCGAAGCAACGTACCTCCGTTGTCGCGATGCACTCTGACCTTCCTTACCTCCCCACCCACCGGTCTTGTCTCCGCTGTTCCTGGCGAAAATTTTGTTGTGGTGTCTGTGACATCAATGAACAGCTGACTGTGGTAGGTAGGCAACCAAACGTCAACAGATGAAGACGACAACAGATAATGAAAAGCGCACTCCGAGAGATGAAGCTAAGATGACAAGGCTCGAGCCAGCAACGACAACTCAGCCCTAGGTGGCGCCCCTTTGCTCGCTGTCTCACTCCTGCTCTCAAACATCTGCTTGCCAAGCATTCGCGAATTTTTTTTCCTTTTTTTTTTTTTTGAGACGAGTCGCACTCGCTGCCCACTTCAACCGCTTGCGGCAGTTTACGGACGATTGTTGACCGCGCCGACAAAGGGTGCCGAAGTCAAATTGTCTTCAGCTGCGCCCAGTCCCACGACGAGGGGCAACAGGGCTGAAGCCTCGAGCAACCAGTTCTGGGAGGCTGGACAACGAAGTTTACGGCCACAAAAACTCGTGAAATTCTCGCGCTTGCTGGTGGAGGCGAAATCTCCTGCGCAACCAAGTACTCCCATCATTTGTGATGACAGGTTTGTGACCTGTAATGACAGGGCTGTAACCTGTCACCAGGCAGCGCAGATGATCATCAACAAGTTGTATAAAATTGCATTAAACGCTCTGCTGGCTTCAAGTCGCGGACTCGACATCTGTTTGGGACCAGAGCTGTCACGGCAAATATTTGAAAACATAAAATATAAAACATCCTCCAGGAAGGAAAGCAAACGTACTCCTAGGGTTACATCGGAAGTCAATGGCAGTTTCTTCCGTAACTTGGGACACGCCCAAGCCTGTAAGTGTAACCATTGCTGTCATATGGCAGACGAGAGCTGATGCAAAAATGCACTCGATGAAAACGCAGAATTAAAAATTCTTCTAAACCAACAGTCACTCTCATTAACCCTTCAAAACATGTCCTCGTCCCCCGAACTACTCGCAAGTTGCTGCTTACAGCATGCAGCAAAACTGCGGTGCAGCGAAGACATCAACTGAAAGCTCGTGACCTATTCGTGACCTCGTCATAAAATGCAGCGACTGCAGTATGGTAATCCGAAGAACAATGATTCTGTTTCCTTTGTAGTCCTACTCCTAATTCGGAGATTTTCTTAGGTTTAGAGGTTGATAGAGGCTTGTGGGGTGGGGGAGGAGGTTGAGGACCAAAGAACTTGCCAAAATCGTTTTGGGAGGGCAGTAGGGGTGGTGGTGGTGGATGATGGTGGCAGTAAAAGGAACTATGACCAAACTTTACTAACAACACCTACAGATGTCAGCATTCCTACTCTTTATAAGATTTATAGTTTTGAAAGTAGTGCATGTCCAGTCAAAAACCAAAAGAATAAATCTTGAGGGACTAAAATTCCAGTCCCCCCTCTCACTTGCACGTACGTACAAACACACTTACGCATACACTTAATATTTAACTGAAACAGTTATAACTAGCATTACAATATATATTAATTAAAGTCTAGTAGCAGGTGTGATCGAGAAACCATCGTCAGGGTGGCAGGTGATCTTCCAGCCATCGACTGAAGTTAAAGTAGTTGCACTTCGCAAACACGCACGCGACCTCTGTCACAAGCGATCTTGTCAAAGTCTTTGACCTCACATTCCCTGCCCTTGACTAGCAGAGAAAAGACATGAGGATAGTAAATAAAAGACACGACGACGACAACATCAACCCACTCAGACCTGCAGCGCCGCCATTGATTATTTGCCCCTGTCACCCTCCAGCTCGTCACCGCCGCCAGGTTATGGAGGGCGAAGGTCAACGAACCTAATCGCTGCGGGAACGAGGAGGAGGGAGGGTCATGGCGGTTATCTGTGACGTCACTGGGGGAGGGATGTCACTATAAATCTACCTGTGCACCGTACAAAGCCTCGCATAGGCTGAAGCTGACAGCTTCGATTAACCACCTCAATTACTTTTTGTCGATGCAGTCTTTTTTATTTTAATCATGTTTTAGTTGATTGTTTGTTGTCTGGCATTAATTACTGCGTGTGGTTATAATTGTATGATGTGCATGCTTTACACAGTTATGTCGCGCCGACTGTTAAACTCGATTCGCCTTCCGTGGGAACCGCATGTAGTGTTCAACCGGAAGGGAACATTACCAGAATTACCAACATTACCAGGCGAGCTCCAACAACATAATAGGGGCCTTAATCCTTTGATGTCGTCTGCAATCGTTTCCCTGAAAGGCCACAGCTAATACTTCCCGACAAGACCAAACGGAAATAGACTTCCCGCGCATGCGTGTGGTCTGGACGAAAGGGGAAGGAGGGTGTAAAAAAAAATATTCATAAACAATTTTCAAAATCATAAATGTTTATATTTTACTGGAGTTAAATTAAAAGGACACACGGAGGAAAACGACAGTCCTACGCTGACATAAATAACTTTATTGGAGAGAATAGAATTTTTTTGGTCCAGCCACCAGAGGCTCTGAAGACTGACAGAGATGCTACATGGCATCTCACACCAAAGAGAGTTCAATATAAAGAAGTGTTCTTTCCTGCCTTATTCATCCTAAAGGCTGACCTGAAATCATTTCCTTTACCAAGACTTTCCGATCATGTCTGACCAGTCGTTTCCGATCACTGTTTTTAGTCGTTCAAGGTGGACAATTCAAACCAACGCTGTTAAATCGAAACTGAGTTTCATTCTCAGTCGGTGTCCAACGGTACAAAATAAAACTGTCAAACAGAATGATAAGAACGCCGCCCTCGTGATGATAATTCTGTCACTGGGTGGAATGACAGTAGGTGTGTGCATGGTGCTGTGTCAAACCACAAAAATGTCAGGTGCTGCCCTCAGCCTCAAGTGACTCGATTGTCTGTCCAGTACCAGACGTGAGTAATGCTCACGCCCCTTGCCTAGCAAGGGGAGATAAACATTAGCGGGATGTGCGGAGCCTGCCACCATCACGGAAATAAAAAGACTCGGTGTGAGAGAGAGAGGTAGTTGAAAGTACTATGAGTGTGAAGTCAGGAGAAGCAGTGTTCCAGCGACATGTCTGGTAAATGTCGAGTCTTTATGTGCTACCTGTAATTTGCGATGCATTCTGGGAAGAGCCTGACAAGCTATTGGTAGGTTACCGCCCTTCCCTCTCTCCTTTCACCCACTTTGCCTTACCTGTACACAAACACCAAAGATAGGTAATGTGTGTGTGTGAGAGAGAGCATTTGCAGCTACCTGTTCTAACAAATGTTTCAGGATGCACACATTAGACTTCCAAAGTGGAAACAGCCTGTACAACAAAGGTGGGTGTGTGAGGGGCGGAGATGGAAAACGAAATGAATGTAGTCGTGGTGGTTTTTGCAGGAAAGGCTGTGGTGTCTCCCTAGCACAAGCCTTCAAACTGTAGGAGAGTAATGAGAAGTAGGCAATGTCAACTTGCCTATCCTGATCACATGACACGTGGAGTCACGTGGATAAACTTGTCAACAAACTGCGCCGGGTGGCCTGTGGTGCTTGCCTGAACCACGACAACAACCTGGTAAAAGTCTTGTAGCACCTGCTTCCTTCACCTCCACACCCTGTACTGCCTTACTTCGTTTATCTACCAGACATACACCGCCTGCTTTATGCATCTCAAAGGCCTGTACCGCCTGCTTCATGCAAGTAAACAACACGCACCGACTGCATCGCAAAAATAAACGACCTGTAGCACGTGCTTCATGTATGTCTCCACCAACCAATCTAACAGTTTCAAAGGGAATTAAACAATAGTAGAATGCGTGGTCGCATTGGAACCATGTATGGTTTCCAAGTCACTCATCATCTCGAGGATTAAGTGTCCAGACAACAAAATAACAGACTAAACTGATTAATACTCACTGTTTGGAAGGCCCGATAGCTCAGTGGTGAAACGAGCACAAGTCGCAACAAGAAGTCGTAAGGTCCTGAGTTCAAATCTCTTCTCGTATCTCAATTACTTTGTGACACCTGTTCACTTGGGGGCGGGTGGAAGCAACAGTTATTTGCGATTATCAGTTTCCTTTCTCTTGATCTCCTTCCCTTCCTCCCTAGAACGAATATCTCCGCTAGGTGGAAACACTTTCTTCCTAACAAACCAGTCGAGCGCTGGACCGACAAAACTGTCGTCTAACAGTTTCCAAGTCTCGCGATGTGTCGTCTGTCGTGTTGACACGAGGTCAGGGACACAACAACTCACCTGGAGTCTACACCTGATGCACCCGGCTTTGGAGGGAACGTGTTCGTCGTGGAGGAGCTCAACAAAAATATACTTGACTATCCCACGGACTGGCGGTTCAGCTATTCTTTAAACTCTTCCTTTCTTTTGCTGGTTGTTATTTGGGAGCACTTGAGGATGGAAGGGAGAATAAAAGAGAAATGTTATTATCATCGCCGTCTTGCCAGAGTCAAAATAATTCTCATCTCCCTCTTCGTCCCTTATTTGTTTGGTTTCTGCTTAGCCTGTTTACAATTGGACGAGCTGTTTACGATGTAGTTGATGCGCGTGGTCCTTTTACTGTCAGGTGTTTGTCTGCAGTTCATCGTGGGAATAGACACATCCCGTGGTGCTCAGACATTTTCCCCTGTAGCTACTCCCCGGGTCCTACTTTCCGGACATTTTGACACTTGACAGTCAACGAATGTCTGAAATAGTTTCCATGTTTCTTTTTCTGATGCCAGTCTTCGCTGTCAGAAGACCACCCAGGCATTTCTCTCCTTGTTCTCGCAAAAACTCGGCACAACAAACTCTTGGGGGCAAACTTTGTGTGACTGAATATTTGACATACCACAAACTTGACAAGCATGACTTTCGTCTTTGCCTTATACTGTAGTTCCTTCGTGTGGATTATTTATTCCATATGTGTTTATCAACAGTAACTAGGTTAGAATATCGACAGTGCTTTCTCACAGTCCTTTAACGAAAAAAAAAATCTGACCATAGAATCCGTAGAATCTTTGGAATTAATGAACAGTTTTATGTAAAGATAAGAAAGAGTTTTATTACTTGTGAAATTAACGAAAAGTTTTGTGATATAGGAAATAAATATTGCAAAACAGCCATGAGATATATTTGTACTCTTCTGTGATCAGTTTGGCTACAGAAAAGCCTTTAGTTGCATGGTAGCATCACGGTCACGTGACACCGTGCAATGCAAGGGAGAGTTGCAAGCGCCACCATCCCTCGATGTTGTCCTCACAGGACAGTCGGCTGTGCATGTTCTGTTATGTCAACCTACGCGCACACACACCATTCCAAACGTCTGTCCACAGCAACACAGGACGAATGAAGACGGTGGGCGACTTGTACCTGTTGGCTGTTGGACGACTTGCCGGCTGCCGGGTAGCGTCAATGTGTAACTGAAACCTTTTCCGGGTAACAACAGTCAAGATGAGTCGCAAGAATGTATAAAGCTGCTCATTAATTTCATCTGTACATAAAACTGCTCGTTACTTCCATAGTACTTAAAAATGTCCGGTTGGCGGGTGGGCAGAGAGGAACTGCCAAAAAAAAAAAAAGATGCACACATCCGCTCTCCACCAACTTGAGTTATGACTGAAGATAACCCTTATGGGCACCTCGGGTAAGGCAATACCCGTGTTGTGCTGTAAATGTTCACAAGGCGCCACCTTCTGGCACAGCAGTCAATCACCGAGCCTCCTTTTCGTCCAAACGTTTTTAGCAAAGCATGTCGGAGGGAAAGAGGAGATAGCGCAGTGTTTGTACAACGCCTATCGCACGGCTCAGCAATCAGCGAAATTACCGACACTTCAGACCCAAAAACAACTTGTTGTCGCAGACCTCACAATTCAACCTTTTTTGATTAATTAACCGGCGCGTAAACACTGCCGAATTTGTCTGATAATTTTTCCGATAACAACTTTGGAACTGCGGCTCTTTGTGGTGGTGGGAGCTGCCAGCAACGCACCTTCACTAACTCAGAAGTTTCAAATCTACAGTTAAAAAAAAAAGAAGAAAAAAAAAGAAGATAAGACTAAAGAAGATTAAAAGAAACTCTGCAACGAAAGGTGTTTCGTGTGTGTGTGTGCGACAGGATGTTGAAAGGGAATCTTAGAATGAATGGTTCGCGTGAAACGAAGGTAAGGCTTAATGGCTGTCCAGTTTTTTTTAAATTCTCGGCACAAATCTGTGTATTTGTGGGAGTGCCATGTTTTACGGTTTCTCTTTAAAAAAAAAATGTGGAGTTGGCTGCAGCTGTTCCGGACACGCTAATAAATAACCGGCAGTTTCCCCACGCGCAATTACGTCGTGGGTGCGCGGCGGCCATATTTGTAAACATGCAAACGGCAGATGACGGAGTAAACAGTTTTTTCGCCTTGCTCGTCCAATTCTGTGCAGTGCTCGAGAAAATACCTGAATGATGAAGGCTGTCGCTCGGTGTATTCCAGTAAATCAGCATCGCAAATTAAAAAAAAATCCATCTATCATTTGGTGTAGTTAGCACATCATCATCATTAACCTAAATGATTTAAGGTCATGCTGACTAATTAGCACATTAGCATCAGAATCTAAGGCCACACGAACGATTTAGCATGCTATTTTCACAGCACTAAATATCTGTTGTCACGCAAAAGATTGAGTGGGTCACGAACCTAAGATGATCTTTGTTGCCCAACATGTTAGCATCATGGTATCGGTTGTCATGGTGAGTTTTTAGCACGATGGTAGCAGGATGTGCCGACATGCAGACTGTTTAATACAAAAAAAAAAAAATCGGAAACTGCTGTCACACACATCAACTGTCACGAATCTAAATGTGTTTGACAAACTTCACCACACATACACTAGAAAGTGAGCAGGGTATGAACAAGGAGGACATCGGTACCCACGGGTTAGCTCGACCTCCGCTCACAGCCTCCAGTCCATGCAAGTCCTATGTAGCTGTGAACCCTACCCTGAGTTAACATTTTATATAAAGTGATGTTTTATGTTACCGTTGGCAGACAAAATAATTCAATGAAAAGGATATTTTGCATTGTATAGTACTGTATTTTGTATACCACATATATAAATAAATATTGATCCAAGGAATGAAGTTTCTTTTCAAAACTGTCACAAATATGAGCACATGGAGATGAGATCTGGATTTAAAAAATGTATAATTCTCACTATTTTGGTGATGAGCAGGCATGTTACTACCGGTGCCTCAGCTGAACCAGACCGTACTACGGCGTCCTGCCTGAAATACAAGCCATGCCACCCAGCCAGCCACACGACCAGTCACCCAGCCGGCCGGCCAGACAGTGTACATGGTAGGTGAGGCAAGCTTCATGCAGAGATCAAAGCAGTTTATTCCTTCTTGATATTTCCGAGTAAGCAGAGGCGACAGGCGGAGCAGCTCCCAGAGCCGACGAGCAGATTACAATGGCAAGAGTGTGGGCTAACGGGAGCAGGGAGACAACTACGTAACCCTTCCAGTAAAAGCGTGAGGAGTTATGGATCGTGAATCATCGCTGTGGGATACACATCTAGACACGGCGAATACATTAACAGAAAAATCAAAGGTACACTGTGTAACAAAAGTCTTCTTTTCTGAGCTGCTAGCCCCGCAAAAAAACAAAACAAAACAAAAAATAAACAAAACAACAACCAAACAAAAAACTCCAAAACAAAACAAATAAATAAAGCTAAACTAAACAGACAAACAAAACTACACTGACCAGTGAAAATAGTCTTAAGATAAACGCTAAGCTCTTTATTTTCCAGAGAATATTTTTGTCTCGTGTAACAACATGTCGAGGGAATTCATTGTCAGATGATGAGCATGAATGCACAATAACTCGAAGGATAGTTCGAATGAAGGGGGATAAAAAAAGACAAATAACTCAATGGGAACGCGAAACGCAGAAGGAAAGCCATATAGTGAGAAGAGGAGATGAAATAAATAAGAACAGACGCATTCATAAAGATAGGGTGAGTCTCACACAAACACAAACACAAGGGAATACACAGGCACACAAACAGGGTTTCTCTCACACTTACACATACTGCGGGCGCGAACACACACACTCAACAGACACCCTCACACACTGAGAGAAAGAGACAAACAAACACACAAAAATAAGCAGTCAGACATGCACGCAGACACATATAAACCCCACCACACACACACACACACAGAGGCATGGAGGTAGACACAAAGCTTTGACTTCTGAATCAAAGCAAAGCCATAAAAAAAGTTGCACTACTGTATGGACAGGTAGAGTGCCGCACCTCGGCAGGTAACTTCCCTGGTACAACTGTTCCTCATTATACGTTTATGTCACATCGTAAACATTCCAATTAACATTATTTTCTTGTTTTTACAAAATTTTCTGGTAATTTATGAAAATTGCTTAAAAAACTAACTCTCACACACAGAGGGGAGAGAGGGACGGCGGAAATGTGCCTAGAGAGGAGGAGAGGCCAGTAAAGTTACACCTGCGTGCAAGGTGCTTCTCAGTGACTCAGGTCTTGCTTACCTGGTCTGTGTCTAACCCTACCATCAATCATCGATGCATTTTACCAAATATAAATTAGAGCATCCACCAAAGTCTAAAAGAAATCCCCAATCTCAAAGCATCAAAGACTGGAGAAGACGAACAGTGAACGATGGTGGCGCTGAACGAAGGTTTCTACAGAAGTGCGAGGTGGGCCTGGTGTGAGGAGCTCAACAAATCTCACAGGACCTCTGGCTTCCTGCTGGGCCCCTGCCTTCAAGACTGACAGTTCTCTTAGCGGCCATGTTCTGTGTCCAAAATGCATAAAACAGACGCAAAGGCGGGAGAGCTGAACATACGGGTTCTGCGAGGAATAACCCTCCGCCTGAAGGGTGGCGCCACAGGCTTCATCCGTCACAGGGGCCAATACTGCGATATTAACTCTGTGCAGCCGTTGGCTCAGACTGCTTCGAATTAACGCCACCGACGCCGTTTGCACCTCGACTCGGGTTCACCCCGTTGCTTCCCATCGCAGCCTCCATCTTCTAACGCCTCGGCTACTGGCAGTTATGCCCCTTTGAGAGATATACGGGGGAAGGATCCAGAATTTACGTGGCTGGCCTGCGGACCTTTGGACTCCCTTTGTTGACATTGGCCAGATGTTTGCTTGTCCGGAACTTTTGTGGGAATTTCCTTCGCGTAAGCGCGTTGCACAATAAAGAATAACAGCGAAATCAGAAGCAGGTGAGGTTGTTTACAAGTTGTCGGGAAGGATCCTAAGGTAGGAAAGTCGACAAACTGCAAAAGTCTGGAAGGTAACCGACTCCTTATTAGATACTCCAAGCTGTGGTTTATATGGAGACTAACCACATCTCGTGTCCCCCATGCACCCAAAGTGATCTTCATGCGTGACGGTCTACAGGTCAGAGGTTATCCACCAGCCTGCACGCCGGTTACAGCCTCGTCAGGAATTTCCGTCCAGCGGCTGCATGACAGAGGAGGTGGGATGGATATGAACCCCAGAGGGAAGAACATGAAAACGAACCATCCCAGACCTCAGAAGAGTTCTGAGGTTAAAATATCAACATTGCGATAGTTACAAAAATCCTTTGCTAGTTTTTTTTTTATTTAGAATACCGCAGGTAGAGTGATCCAAGTCTTTTCGTCTTTCACAAACTCAGTTAATAACTGTCATGTTTAAAGGCTTAAACTCTCACGGAGGCTAGAGCATCAGAGACTACAGGGTAAGCCCATCAGCAAGCAAGGAGGATTTCTACAGAACTGAGAGCTGAGTCCGCCTACAACTCTCAAAGACCTTTCGCTTCCTGCTGGGCAAAGGAGTTAGTTTTCTGAGATTTGGAGAATTAGGTTTTTTTTTCAGTTTTTTTTCCCAAGTTGCAATCGCTGTATTTCAAAGATGTATGAGTCTTGGTGGTTTTCTATTTCTTTAAAAAAATCTTTCCTTCTGCTTTCTCACTTTGTAACGGTCCTCTGTTTTCTTAGCCCACAAAGCTGCTTATAACTACGAACATCTGAGTTTGTATTTTATTGACTTCCGTTTCAGTGGAAGTAAATCATCAGTCTATTTCAACTTATGTGGATAGAAGCACAGGAATACGAAATGTAAAAAGTTGGTTGTAGGAATGAATAGGTTTTTCCCTCTCTAGGCTCCAAGCCATTAATAATCTCAGAGCACAGTGCTTCCTCCTCTCCCTCCTACCCGGTTTATATTCAGACTTGTTTTCCTTTTTTTTCGTTTTTGTGTGAAGTCTTTTATACAGCCGAACGGTCCAGACTTAGGATATCACAAACACCTTCACGGAAGAACTCATTGGAAAGCTCCACGGACTTTAGAACTAGTCCAGGCAATAATTGTGTTGGTTTTTCATCGTCAACGACGAAAGACAGGGCAGCAAGCAAGCAGACACACACACACACTGGCAAAGAAAAGTTCAGTTAATCAGGTGTAGGCGGGGTGGGAGGAAGGACAAAAACTCTCCTCTAGCACCTGTGCCCATTCAGAGGGAAAGAAACAGATCCTTTCTAGTCTTCTGGAATTCCCAGCAGCAAGAGGCGAGTTTTTTGAAGTAGAAGGAATTTGCACAGGAGTCGTGGAAGAGACAAAGTATGTAATCCCGTGACCACAAGCTGTACAGTTACTTATAAGTGCTGTATACATGTTTATATAAATAAATATAACTTAGAGTCGTGATGGTGTGTCTTGATTTCAAAGAAATAGTCACACACACACACATACACCTTGTTTGTTGGTATAAGGGTTCTTCAACCTTTATTCCTTCAGCCAAACACACAGATCGACACCTTCCTGTATTTTTATTTCTTTGTTGTTTTTCTTGCCCATTTTTCCTGATGAATAAATATCTACAGCTTTGTTCCAGTAAGGTTTGCACTCAAGCTTAATGCTCGCCACTAAAGAAATATTTTCAAACTTTCTTTTCTTCGTCTTCTTTCTAATCCTTTCTCTTTTATCATTTGCTATACCCAGCAGCCGCCTTAAGAGCGTTTCTTCGCTCATTTCAAGGGCCACCACTTCAGTCAAGAAGCAGGCATCATCTCGCATTTATTCCCCTTGTCGTCATTCTCGTCGTCTAGCCTCTTATCTTGGCCGCCCCGCCAACAACTGTTTGCTAACTTCAGCCTCTCAGCGTCCTGTCATTACTTTGCCTGTTCTTGCATTCATCCTTCGCTGACTTGACCCCGGGTTTGACCTCATCCTTTCTTGACCTTACCCAGTAATAATCTCATCCTGCCTCAACCTTGTCTCTCCTGACTTTATCCTGTCTTCAATTTCCGCTGTGCATTTCCCTTCTGCATTCAGTTGTTTTCTGTCAGTTAATACTTTTTCATCCTTGTGTCGCAAACATTATTCTTATCTATCGTGTTTGTCTACCTGCCTGTTTGTCCTTTTTTCTGTTTAAAAGTGATGCGGACGCACGCACCGAGTTACAGGGCCAACAGCAGCAACCTCGTCACATCCGGAAGTGGCAACACTGTCCTGCCGCTCCCACAACTGCGATGCGGATAGTGGGAGTGAGTTATCTCGCCTGGCTAGCCGATAAGGTCCCTTGGCACCCAAGCCAGAACAGGGTTAGCATTATTATTATTTTTTTTTAGCGGTAGCTGAGAGCGACTCACACACGGAGATGACGCCAGGCCATGCAAGGGTCTTCACTGATATCACGAATATTAATCCTCTCTGCTGCTGATGCCCTCCATCCTTAATGATACCCGGAATGAAGGAGCCTTCAGCCCCCGCGCTCAGCCTGAATTCAAAACAAATGTATTTGAGGTCTGGGGTGCAGCTCTCTGTGGCCCTTTCCCACGAGAAATAAAGGCAATTTTGGTTCAGAAAAAGTTTTTGGGGGCAGAATGTTACGAATAAGCGCCAGGAGCACCGGATTTTAAGGACGGGTGATTGCACAAGGGTCTTCAGAAACATCAGCTAATGATTCTATCAAGAAACTGAGGGCGAACTTCCTCCATTTTACAAATTAGTTACTGGTACACGGGACAAGTGCCGGCAGAATGTATCATTAGTGTTAATGTTATAAACATTTATGGGGGTGATTCCGGATAATTCTTCAATCGGGGGACAGAAATACGGAGGGTGTGACGCCTCATCACATGCTGGCCGCAGGGGCAATGAAGTCTACATGTGGAAGGTGCAGCTCCTAGCCACTCCCTGCCTCGCCTTTACCTTCCCTAATAAATCAGATCCCTATTTTTGTTTTTAGGACAAGTGCGGGGTGGGAGTGGAAGCGGACGGTAGGTTTCTTGTCAGACACCAAAGAAGGTCTCGAACCAGAGACCCACAACATTATCGAGCTAACGGCCAGGGGTGTGTTAATTCCAGATAAGGTGAAAAAATAAAAATAAATTGCAATATAGGATTTGACAGGCTGTGGAGAAACTAAGATGTGTTAGGAATCTGGGCGCCGCAAGACGACAAGGATCACCTCCTCCAAGTTAATGATGTCTCTCCCTGCTCCATGGTTCATCACGCGGAACTGCAGCATCTGCATGCACGACCAACTGAGTTTTCCCCTCGTGCAGCGATGGTGCACGACAAACGAGCTTTGCACTGATGTTTCTAGAGGCTCCCACGATATGTTGCTACTTTTTGTGCGCGTGATAAACACATTTCTTTATGTACTTGAAAAAAATGGGTTGATATTTGGGAGCAAGACAGCGGGTTTCATGTCTACCATCAACAAAATGGGTTTCCTAATAAGCTTGCATGACACACGGGGTTACTATTTACATGTGCGATTAACGGATTTCCTGTCTGCGCGCGTGACAAACGATTTCCTTTTATTGCATAACCGCACGAAGTCGCGAGCCGGAAAATGTGATTCTCGAAAAACCTTGCAGGAAGACATGGGAATGTTCTCAACCTTCATATATTTTCCATCTTTACCCACAATTCACTTTTATGAGCATCCTAAATTAACAAAAAAAGTTTGGTCATTACTAATAATATTTTCTATTTCACAAAGCACTGACTCGGGACCTCAGGGTGAAGCAAGGTGAAGTAAAAGTGAAAGACTCCGCCTTCCTGAGAAAAGCATATACACACAAAAAATACAAAAAAATGGAGGCTTATGATTTCTCTCTGTAGGGAGCTGACTTATTCATCATCCTGCTCCATGCCTCCATGACAGAACAAAGGAGAAAGTCGCAGCTGGAGTCTGTGGCGCTTCATTGTTCATTAAGGTAAACGCTGGCAGAACGGTTGTTGTTGACACCGTATGTCTGTCAGAAGTCTATAAGAACGGTTTTTGACATCACATGTCTGTCAAATGTCTATAAAAAAGGGTTAAAAAGCAACAGAATGTCAAAAGCGGGTCAGAAAAAAGTGTTGTTTCATTGCAATCCGCCAACAGGACATCGTAAATATGTTACCCTTTCATTCGAATTGTGTTTCCACACCCGTCGTCATGTAAACTACCCTCACCCTCCTACACATGTACCTATCGTCACCGTCTGCTTCCAGTCATTTGCCAAAAAATCTGTTCCACTATGACCTTTAGACCGATCATCACAAGTCACCAGGTATAGGCAAAAGGGTAATTTTTCCTACCTTTCCTTCCCTCCATCTTCATATCTTACGAGAGAGGGGATCAACTGACCTTTGATTCTCCAGATTTTTGTGATGTTTTGAAACCTTCTCTTACAAGAAAAGTACACGATCAACCTTTCGAACTAAATTGAAGCCCCAAGGGGTTATTTAAAAAAAATGAGGTTGGAAGCCCAGACCATCAAAGTAGAAGACCTTCTTCAAGGGCTCACTTTGGCAACTAGCAAAGTAGAGAATTATCACTTCCAAGGGTTTGTGAAGGCAACACCTATGATGGTGAAATGGTTATTTCGTTGAAATGCTTGCGCTGGCAGCCGACACGAGTAGGGTAACCGTTGGCCGAGAATAATTTCCCCGCCATGCTCGTTGCCGTCAGCAAACTTATCATCCGCATCGGCGCCAGGGTAGCGAACGGGTACATGTCAGCGCAGGCGCCAGCTACCCGCCAGCTAATCTACTGAAAGGAGCGGGTGTCTGACATACTGACTTCTTGCCTCATATATTCCTGCAAAAAATTAATACTACCAATAAATATAAAACCACGGCCGGCAACTAATGAAATCTGCTCACCCGTGTGTGTCTACCTCAGCATCTCTCCTTCCCACTCACTCATCTGTCTAGGACAATAATTTCAATACAGTTCTGCAGTAGAACCATCAACTTTGTCTGTCCCTCAGGCTCTCTGCATGAGTTGATAGGTGCCTTTCGTTAAAGAAGATCAGTGCGAGATTGAGACTGAATTGAAATCATCGAGTTGAGAAATAATAAACAATGTGTTCAAACAACTCCTATACTGTCAAGAATATACATTTTGCTAAGTTCAGAGGTTTGTTGAGAATTTCATTTACTTGCGATATTTTTATTGCCAGTAATGTAATTTTTGTTATGAGTTATGACCAGCGATAAGAAGAAAGACGAGATAGTCAAAAACGAAAGGGGAAAAATAAAAAACAGGAAACCGCAACATATTAGAAAGCACAGGATGTAGGAGGACAGATAAGGAGGACAAACCACAGACTGCAAGTGGGTAGGAAAGCACAGTACATGTATATCATAAACTTTCAGTAAAAACTTGCTGATTCAATGTTAAGAGAGAGAGATAAGGTAAAGAGAGAGATGGAAAGACAAAAAATGAGAGTGAATGAAGACGGAGAGAAAGATTGAGAAAAGTATATATGTAAAAAGAGAGAGGGAGGAAAGAAAACAAACAAGAGAAACAGAAAAGTTCGCGCAATGAAAGCCAAATATACAGAACCCAAGGGTCAGTTAACGGTCGGCGGACTGGAGGAATGAAAGACAGCGGGTTCCTCACCTCGTGTAGCCCCACTAGCGCCACTGCACCACTCTACTGACAGTCGGAAGGCGGAGGCGCAGCAGCCCACGACACGATGCACACCGGAGACTGCACGGCACGGATGCGGTCGCAGCCGTTGTAACGGCGGCAGAAGTAGGACCAGGTGCGCAACGTGCAGCAGTCGCACCAGGGGGCGCTGACGGCGCCCGGGGTCACGCGGCCCGTGACCCGTGTAATGAGAACATGGGCAGAGCTGCTTCTTGCGATGAAGACAGACATGCACGCCAGCACACACACGTACATGCGCGTGAGAGCATGAAGATTGCCTCAAACATTACTTACACGCCAATCCTTGATTGTCTGCGGTCGAGGAAGATGGCGCTTGTGACAGGTAACTCTCTTTTCTCACTGTGTGGGTTGTGAGGTTCATCGCACATCTCAGAAGGAGGCTGCGAGTTTGTTTTTTTGTGGAAATACATGTAACTGTTTTTTTTTTCTTTTAGTAAACAAGTAAGCTAACCATTTTTCAGTATCACTCTTTAACAAATAATAACTAACGGTTATTAAGACATATTTTTTGACTCTCTTAAGTCATCTTCATTAAGATGTGTACGCTGCAGCGATTGGCAGATTTGCGATGGGTTTTGAAAACGAAAAAAAAAATACAGCTGGCATGAAAGAGAAAAGACAGGAGCCACTGAAGAGCAGCTCTTGGGAAAAAAAGAGTAAAGTGTTCTGGGTCTCCAGATACGTTTCTTTGCCCAGCTGCCGAAAGGAGGAGACGAATCGGTATGTGGGAGGTGCCCAGGCTAATGACCTTCGACCTCCACCCAGGTCTAGAGTGCACCTGGGTTCTGACAGACAAGCCGCTGCACGGAGGCCTCTTAAAAGGAAGGAAGAAACAAGCGAAGAAGGAAAAAAAAAAACGAGGAAAAACTAAAAAAAAAAATAAATAAAAAAATAAGAGACTAAGTATTATTAAGTTCAAAGGACTGTAAATATTGCAATGCAAGGATCATTTTGTTACATACACACTTTGCTTCTGCTTGTTACTAGAATTGCAGCAGCCTATGGTAAAATGGCCAAGATCCCTCGTCCCGACATCGCCCACGAAGCAGTGAGTGGTTCACAGTGTCTAGGAAGTATAATAAGAAAGGCGCAATCTCTTTGTCCTGAAAAATGACTGAGTCCATTTCTACTAAACATTGGCTGGGTGGATAGATACAGACCCTTACAGGTCTCGAACCACCGACCTTCTAAGCCAGGAGTGGAATATTCCGACATTATTTTTGACAAAGTATTTTTAACGGTCAAAATTCTTTTGTCGATAGATACCAAACAACAAATTGTGGCCACACGAAAATAAGGCTTTTCACTGAGGATTTACTCCAACAAACTAAACGTTTCTCTCCCTGTGAAAGTAACCTTCGTCTACGGCGGCCCCCAGGCGTGCTGACAGGTGTGTGAACACAAACCATCCGTTAAACTAACCGAGTAACAAGCAAGACGAGCGTACAAAGAACGAGTTCAGATTCCCCGGAAGCTGGAGTTTATGAAGGGTTACACACCATACCCGTTAACCTGTGAATTATGTGAAGGAGAAAATATTTGGTGAAAGGCACGCGCAAACAGACTTTGCTTTGAAAAATATCTTACCCTCCTTTTTCTTTGTGGTTGAAGATGGAGAAATGGATAGCAAGCTCCGCGGTTCTGTTAAAGATCACAGACTGAGAGGCTTAAAAAAAAAAAAAATCCCATACCCTCCCCAACCCTTCGTGCAAAAAAATAAAAAGAAAGAATGGATTAATAGATAGATGGAACGAAAGATAAAACAACAAAGATTGTCAAAGACAGACAGACGGACTGACAGTTAGGTCTTTATGCAAATTTGACAAACTAAACAGACGTGAGTTGTGACAACTTAAAGCTCACTCTAGTCAGCCCTCACCAAACGACTCTTCTTCTCACCTGGCAGCTCGCAAAAAAAAATGCAAAAAAAAAATCCCAGAAGAAGGAACAGACCGCAATAACCAACAAAAAAAGAGAGAACGTCTTCAGTAAGAAAACAGCACCGCGGACTTTTTTCTGTTTCTTAGCCCCAACCGGAAATGAACTTTTTTCTTCTTTTCTTTTCTGAAACTTTCACAAAAAGCTTCTCTAGGTCGGGTAGACAATTCAAGTCTCGTCGGACGGCCTGTCAGTGGGACGTTTTCGCTCCTTGCCGAGGTTCGTCATCACCACCACCCGTCAGGTCTCGCGCTCACGTGCTCTCACTCAAACGTCAGCACTGACGCTCCGTGCAGCCTGTCTCTCTCTCTACCTGTGACTGACGGCAGGTTCCAAAGACAGGACACCTTTTAATATTGTTTCTGTATGTCAGTTCTTATCACACCCTTTCCTTCCTTCCTTCCCCGCCCCCACAACTCAGTGCAGGCATCTTTGTGACGGTTTTAAAAGGGTAGCTCGCACGCGCATGCGCGGAGGCTCTGCTGCTCGACACCTGGCCATTTGTCTCGCGGAGTATTTTAAAACCTTCTGTTTTTGAGAAGTTTTAGTGGCAGGTGAGTCGATTAAATCTATCCCTTTCTATTTGCCACAGCCAGTTCCTCGCGAAATTGCTTCCGTCAGAAAAAATTAGAGAAGCTTTTGTGTAGCTTTTGATAATGAAGGAAGGATTGGTGCACTTTGTGCCATTTTCCTCGCCGGCTATTTTTAAACTTATTTGTATTTGAGAAGCTTTAGAGGAAAGGTAAGTCGATTAAATTTGCCGCAGGGACATTCTCACAAAATTGCTTCTTTAAAAAAATTCAAACAACTTTTTGCTGTGCGTTAGTGTAATTTTGATAAATAAGGGGACATTAGTGTATTTTGTGTTTTCAGAAAGTTTGGTGTTAGTGAACATTTGAGATTTGTGAAATTAGTGTAATGAAATTATGTGTAATAAATGTAATGAAAGAGATTCTTTGTGCTAGTGAAGGCAGGCTTCCTCCATCTGCACCCACCGACTTCACTTGAAGTACACCCTGTCATGTTGATCATTCTTTCTTCCTCTCAGGTCTGTCCCTCTGCCTGCCTCCCAATCTTTAAAGGTCTACTAGGGTGAATTATTTTGTTAATGACCGGGTAAGCCTCAGTGCAAGATATTTTTTACAGCCTGGAGGAGTACTTCCCTCCTTCCTTTTTCAAACTACAGACTTGCAGACATGACCATTAAGAAGAAGGTATTTGCAAATAGGGAAATAATCGGTACATCTCCAACATTCTTTGTTGTCCTCTTTACGATGATTTGTTTGCTAGTTTACAGGGAAATTATTGCTTGGAGGCAACACGTGATGAGCAACACTTAGGGGTACTACCATCTTTTTAACCTAATGGTACTCGGGTATTGCCATCTGTTAACCTAATGGTACTCGGGTACTGCCATCTGTTAACCCCGCGGTACTACCATGCACGTGGCACTTAAAGTTGAAGACTTGACCACACTTCTGCTGCTGTTCCTTGCGGTACCATGGCAACAAACCCTCACCAGGTCCCATTAATTGACAGACCTTCCGGTTTCGAGGTTGCACGGGGCTACACTACTGTAGGTCAGGAACTTTTTTCTGCGTCGGAACACTGGCAGAGAACAGGTCGGCGCTGAGAACTTCTCTGTCGGTTGCTGTGCTGGTGCTGGTGGTGGTGTTCAACGATGCTTGTTGTTGGCGGAAGGGAGGTCTGGAAGTTGTCGGTGGGTGCATAATGTGATGGGCAGCTACAGATAAGGACACGAGCGCCGAATGCTATTACACGTTCTTCTGTGCGTCTCAACTGCTGATACCTTCGATAAGAACTAAAGACTCCCTAAGCCGGAAGTGACAAGTTAAAAGACCCGACTGTTCAAACAAACGAAAGAAAAAGAATCGTCTTTAGTCCGGAAATAGTACGACACTAATTATAGAATGAAGGCCGGGCTTATCTCCGTCCTCTTCTCATCTAGCGTTTACATCAGACAAATCCTTTCTCAGAATTCTCTCTCTCTGTGGTTTGCTTTTTTTTTCTCTCCTAGCTATCTTCCAACCTCCTTCGTCCTTCTTTCTCTCTCTTGGTGTTCTATCCCATCAGGCCATTAATGAGATGTCCATAGCCCCAATAGTTCATAGCTCGTACGGAAGGCACACCAGAGGATGTCGATCGTTGATTTTTTTATTTATCCCGAAGAGGATAAATAAAGCGAATGAGAAGGAGAAGAAGAAGAAGAAGAAGAAGAAATGTCTCAGGATTGGAACACACGCACACCCGCACGTACGAACCTGCATCGTGCAAGTAAGAAAGGTAACACCTCCTTGGATTAACTCCCCTACATCATCTGTGTCTCTGTCTCGTCCCACATCCAGCTTGAACATCCGATCTTGCATCAAACCAGGGACGCAGAGGTGGGTAGGAGCAAAGCAGGGGCAGGTAAACCCACTTGCCTCATCAATCACATCGCCGTTCACGGCAGTCCTCTAACTCGTCAGAGTTTACAAGCGCGATAATTGATAACTTAACGACCGAACGATAACTTCAGGCCCTCGGAACCACGGGATACCACCACCACCACCACCGCCAACGACCGTTTTCTCTCTCAAGTGTCTCGTGGAAAAGGCAGAAGCCGACGATAGAATGATGCTCCCGAAGAAGACTTTCCCAAGATCCCGAGGGGGAGAAGGGGTGGTTGGGGACGACACCCGAGAGCGCTACTACCCGGAATGAATCACAGCCTGGGGATAGTTTGAAATCGGACAGCCTGTGAAGCCACCCAACCTCTGAAAGATCTGTCCCCCCCAGAAGCCGAAAAGTGAGGAGGAGGGTCGGCTCCTGCGGTTCCTTCTTGTTTTGATGTTAGACCTACCCCCTTATACCCCCGGCTTTCCTCCCTCTCCTTCCTGTTGGAGACTACAAGGAACTCTCGGCGACTACAAGCCCACTCTTCACTCTCCCATCATCCTCTGCGGCAGCAAGCTGTTCAGGAAAGGAGGAGGGTGAGGAATGGGAAGATGGAAGACAGGGGGAGTAGTCCCCGCAAACTCCAACAAGCATGCGAGTTTTCTGGTTCAATGGCGTGTCAGTTTGTGGATGCAATTAAGGTTCTGCTACAACGAGCGCCACCTGCAGGACTGGCTCTTTCTTCGAGAGGTCTGGGTAAGAGGGAAGTAACTCACAAATGTGAAATTATCCCTTTTTCCCGCCACTCCTTTTAAAGGGAACAGAACTGAAATCATAGAGTAAGGAATAAAAAAATTTTTTAAGTCGGAATAAATGAATCATAGTACAGCATAACACAGGGTTCCTGCAAGAGACAAAGGTCAACCTGCCATCGTCCGGCAACAAAGAATGGTTTGACCCTGGAGGATGAGGTAGGATACTTGTCGGGTCACGTGGAAGTAATTAGGGAAGCCTGATCATTGAGGTAGCCGGCACTTGGTGAACTCCTAGACCCCTCCACGGACCAAACCATTCTCTCCAGCAGTTCACCTTTACACGAAACCAGCGAGAACATAGAAAATGGAGACAAAGAAGGAAAAATATCAATGAAAAAGTTATCCTCCGGTAAAGTCTATGTTTCCATCTTAACCAAATAATCACACACTCAGGAAAGGTCACGTGACTATGACAATTTTAATGCGCAGTGTCGTACAATGTAACCCTTCCCGTCATGCTGTTCAAAGTCAACGAGAGACCTGAGTGAACATCCCACTTCACTGGGTTTGGCTGCTCAACCAAACAGCAATCAACTTCACCCAAACTTTAATTCCCTCAAGAGCAGAGCAAACAGACATTCCCACCAACCGCCTTGCTCCGGCGTGTCTCGTACCTACGTCGCCAGGTGGACGTTAGTTACATCATCACGTGAGGTTTGGTCGCAACGCACAGTTTCATTAGATCGTTACGTCGGTACGTGTAGTCAACGTCGTTGCTGTCGGTGCTCCTTTATGACAGTTTCAAAAACCAGTTAATCTGTCTGGGGTCACGTTAGACCGTCTGGGATAATGTCACACAGTCTGGGGTCACATTAGACCGTCAGGGGTCATGTCAAACAGTCTAGTGTCACGTTAGGCCGTCTGGGGTCATGATACACAGTGTGGGGGTAATGGTACACAGTCTGGGGTCAAGTTAGACGAGTGTTGTGCCTCTCATTCTCTGCCTCGCTACCTTGTCCCACGATGCACTGCTGACAATGACCCCATGATCCAGTTCCCCGACCAACAGGAAAAAAAATACAACAAAACCTTCCTCGTATAAATCTTGATATGAGAGCAAAGGTCGTTGGCCACGACCTGTAGAGTTTAGTAGAGAATACAGACTCTAGGTCAGGGTATAATTTGTAGGCAAACAAAGACTCTACACATTCTATTCTACATCCCCCCTTTATCCTCCAACACACAAACACCACTCTATGTACTTTAACCGCGGCTCACCTGATAGGAAGGAGGAAAAAGTCCAGTCACCTGTCACTCACACCAACCTCAGTGTCTCCCGTTGTCAGGTGGAGCTCGGTGCGGCTGTTGTCAGGTAGCGTGGCTGGGTTCGAATCTTCTGTCCACACACACACACTGCCAAGGATTCATCCGATTACCTAACCACACACCCCGCGGTTAACTCCTCACCAGATCAACAACTTTGACAAGGTTTACTTCTCTTTCTTCTCTACTCGTGTCACTTGGCACTGCTAATCACAAACAAACTTTCGGAGTTTTTTTTCAGGAGGAAGAATGAAAGAACTTCAAGAAGCCGCTCCAAGAATCCCGAAATGTCAGGGAACTGATTTATTATACTATATATTTTTGTCATGCAGGCACGGACAGACAGTCAACACCGAGCACCAAACGAGAAGTTGTCCGGGTGACCAGCGCACGCAGGCATAGCGCACGCGCAACGGCGGGACACAACACGCGCGTCTGGTCTCGGAAAGTCTCGCCTCCCGCGCCGTGCGAATAACGGGACCAGCATCTTCTGTGCAGTCTCGTGCTGCGCGCGCAGCCTGCTCCCCCACAGCCCTCCCCCCGACAGTTTTTGCACGTCGCCGCGCGCGAATGCTCACACACGCACGAGCTCGGACACACACACATACACGACTGCTGAATTCGACCCAGATTAAAAACAGACGAAAACCAAATCCTCCACTGACGCTGTGACCTACTTCCCTTATAAGTGGGTCAACGGACTCCTAATTAAAGAGACGAAGGTCAGCTTTAGGAGGCTGGCTATATTTACATCCTCGTGAGGTCGGAGGGTCACGCTTCGTCATCAATACGAGTGTTGTCTGCTGGGCGCCGCAGTTAAGCAGCTGACATCAAATAAATATTCGGGGGAGGAATTTCCTTTTTTATTATTAACAGCCTCGCAGCAAAGCACATTGTGGATGTGGGATAAGCAGTCAGTCACCTTTTTTGTGGGTAAAGATCATTTTCATGTCACGTGGAGTTAGGAAGGAAGGTCTGATACGGAAGAGATTGCTGTGGCTTCTGGGAGTGGGGATCGCTGAGCGTGAGAGGATGGGGATTGAAGTATTTTTTATTCCGATCCAAAATGTGAGTATATCACAACCTGGCAGCTGGCCCTGTAATTGGAGTGGTGCACAAATAGTCTTAGCCTGCTGTTACTTTTTGTAGGAGGTTGGGCCCCGGACCCCATCGGAGGTAATTGTAGAGGAAGGAGAGAGCATGAGAAAAAAAAAACCCCACCTTTCTCGAATGATGTGTGTTTTTTCTTCACAAGATCAGGAGTTTAATCGTGTCAAGGTCTAGGTTACGACCACAATACTTAGTCAATCTGACTTATTTCAGGGCAAAACAGTTTTTATCAGTTGCCCTATTTATTTTGTGAATAAACGACCCACGAAAACATCTCATGGTTATCAGGACAAGTAGGAGTTGGGCAACCGACAGACATTTACCATCATCCAAACCCCGAGCAGACAAAGGACTGGTTGTTGTACTAATGAATGGAGGAGAACAACACGGAGGGCACCGACAATGCCGTCCCTTTGAGCGACAGGAAAAGTCTTCCGCACAGACTGTAAACACTGCGACCTCGCCATCCCCTCCCTCCCACGTGTCTCACCCACCCGTCAACTCACCCTACACACAGGCGCCCACACACAGAGACCCTGACTGACATGGGAAAACAAATGGAGACAGATGCTGACAACCGTACAGAAAACACACTGAGCAAAACAGATAAATAAATAATGGAAGTCAAAATAGTGGAGCGGCGAGGAAAAATGAATAATAACCTAGCAGTGGAAAAATAAACAGTAAAGCAGCGAGACAAATGAATAATGAACAATGGAAATAAATAATAAAGCAAGAAAAATAAATAATTAATGCACGAGCGTCAACAAATAAACATAGAATCGTCGAGCTAATTTCACGAGCTATAGCAAATTTAAATAAACAAGCGGCGAGTAAAGATAACTCCACAAGACATAGCAAGGACTTAAAAATAAATAATAAAAATATGAGCGAGGGCATGTTTCACCCGACAAGACAAACAGGTTCGGGTGTGTGTGTGATGAGCATCTCAAAGCAGTTGCTCGCCACCCGCCTCTACTGCCAAGCACCGCATCACCGCCGAAGGGTGCGAAGTAATTAGTCGTGCCACAAGCCCTGGAGGTGACACAGCCCTCACCCTGAGCCTTATCCTCCCCAACATCTGATGAGACGATGAGAGAAAGATGGCAGAGCACCACTGACTCCTCCATGCTTCCTCTCTCTATTCTCTACCCGACAGTACCTCGCTCCTTGCCCACCGCTGCTAACATTTAGTTAGTACTCGTGTTCCTACCAGCATCCTGCAGACTTTTCCTCTGATCGTCTGCTATTACCTCCATCGACAAGTTTCTGTTTGTACTGCGCGAGCTTGCCGAGACCAAGGAGTAAATTAGTCTCACACCACAAGACGCCATCTTACAGCTGACACCAAGGGCAACAAACCATCGGATAATAAAATTAACTATCTCTAATTAATCCTCGCTGTCATCTCTAATGACTTCAGGAAGTTTGGACACGACAGGGGGAAGTAAATCAGTTACAAAATTTATTCTTTAAACCTACAAAATTACCAGAATTACCGGCAACCATCATTACTACCTCATTACATGCGTAAACCGTCAGAATTCTCTCCGTCTTCATTAATACATAACTTTAGAGAAATATTTACATTTATTTCTGTAATAATTAGATCTTTACTAAAAGATTACTTATGTTACCCTTAGGAAATAAGTACAAATAAATAATGTTATCCTGTATTAAACCTCACTACCATCTTGGGTAATCCTTTGGAGTTACTACAGCTATATAGTAATTACATAATCCTACAACTATATAGTGATTACATAATCCCACAGCTATAGAGTAATTACATAATCCTGCAACTGTATAGTAATTACATAATACTACAGCAGTTCGACCTCCACAACCCTTTGGAAGTTTTTCCGAACTTGAAAACACTAGGAACGGAAAAAAAATGCAAGAAAATATTCAGTAAAGATTTTTTTCTTTCCTTTATTTTGCAAAAAAATTGAGTTCTTCAAGGCTACCCTCGTAATCTCCTAATCTTTCGTTCTCGTTTTTGTGTCTGCTGCCAAAAGAGCCGCGGAAGCCGACGAGGGGTGATAAGGCCAGTCCCGTGACGTAAGGCGAGGTAACCCACGTCTGGTGCGGGTTAAGGCCCTTTGCTGGTATCGGCCCCTGCCGTTGCCTCCCGATAGGCTTACAAAGCACTGATAAGGGGTGCAACTCGCCACCAGGCGGCGCTCTCCCAGGTGGAAGTAACAAACCCAGACGGGACCGACGCTGGGCATGCGCAATAATTTTCATCGTCCTGGCGTCGGGGATGATTCGGATTTTTACCCTGCATCGTTAACCTCAGCAGTTGCGGTTGTCGTTAATGTAGTCGACGATGCCAGACGCTGGAGCCAAATATTGGATGAAATCGTCTTATCGTGAAATAGGCCGTCAGCCTGATAGGCGCCGTGAGTGAAACTTTCTTTTCGATAAAGCCGGCATCCGGGAGCTAATCACAATGATTCGGAAATTTTCTCCCGAAACTGACAGCAGAACGAGTAATAAATAGAAATGTCATATTCCAAAAAGTATTATTGTCAGATAGGCTGCGTATGGAAAAGATGATGAAGCAGGAGATAATGATGATGATGATGATGATGATGATGATGATGATGATGATGATGATTGACAGCTACCAATCGCAAAAATGCGACTAAAGTCATAGTCGTGCTTTTAAAAAAAAAAATCTCGTTGCTGTTTCCTCTCCCTCCTCACAGTCGACGCCTCGTTTACTTTCGAGGCGAGACTAATTAAACCCTCGTAATCTTCTCCAAACAATTTAGAAGCATTAACATGTTTAGCCGCGGCAGGTTGGAATTCCGGAACTCGTCAACTCACAAGTCGGTAATGACCGAACCCACAACATCCTGCACGTGCCCCTGTGTTACGCTTCCTGTCACGTGGTGCCGGGCATGCGCATGCGCACTGAGTTTTAGCCGCAAATGTGGAGAGAGGTTAATGTAAGCTCTGACGGGTTAACGTCAGCAGGAAGTGTTGTGCTGAAAAATGTCGCCGCGGCTTGGCTGCCTGCAGAAATGAGTTATTAACAGAGAATTTTTTTCTTTTCATCCTCCCGACAACGAGGTTCGTGTTGCCGCCGATGTTGTTTGACGGCTGGATGTGCTCACTCCATGCAAGTACTTCCGGAAGTTGCGCTGAGGCTGATGGAGGACAAATTGTTGTTGCTCTGGCGGTGCACTTTCAGAGTTGACCTCTTATACAATTCGTCATCTGACCTCCTGACGACATCTACAAGGAAGGAGGGAAGGAGTAGCATGAATGAGTCGTGGTGTCTGGTTTAAGATTTCGGCCACTTCGTTCAGTTCGTGAGAACTTTCTTTCAGTTATTGAGCGATCCTTACTGGCCTGAACTTGTTCCAGACAATCAAAGACATGCTTTTAATTAAATGCAGATCAACCACAATTTTTTTAAAGTTTGTCCAAACCTGTAGCCGTCATCACGAAGATGGCTGCTTCTACAGACATGAATGATGTGGCAGACGACTTTCATTAGCTTTTTTTTATTTATCGGTGCAGATAGAGAAAATTTCAGTAAAATCTTTAGAGAAGTATGTACTTCAAAGAAATACAATTGGAACCGACATTGATGAGGGATTCCAACAATTTCCTGAACCAGGTTCAGACCGGATGATTTGCCTAATTAAGACAATACTTAATAGGTGTAACCGCTGCTTTAAAACTAAGCATCCTGATTATTTGTATCTGAAATTGCCATCTGAATGATTTGTGTGAATGAACTTGTTATCTTTTACATGTTTGTGCGATTAATTTGTGATTTTTTTTTAAGTTTTCTAAATAATTGCAGCTTCATGCGATGTTATGGGTGTGTGTGTTAAGATATGGTTTGTGGTTCTGGCTAGGTCCTTCTGACTTCATCTGATCTGGCAATTAAAAACTATCACAAAATCTGTATTTTTTCTTTCTCCACTCGTGTATGCATATTCGTTCAGGCAGAGGTGTGGAAGAATGTTTGCTCACCTAGACTTGTGGACAACCCAGATAAAAGCAGCAAGGATGGAGGTTTTCAAGCCAAGCATGTCAGAAAGCATCTCTTGTCAGATTAACACAAGCATCAGATAAGACCAACATTAATTCTCCAAGTCAGAATACAATTTCTTGCCAACCCTCCATCCCACATGCCAACATCATTAAGTCGCTGAAATCTGGATTTGTCCGAAACATACTGAAATTTTATTTCAGCCTTCAACCAAACACTTGAACGCAGAACATCGGTCTGCTGCAACTTAAAACTACAATCTGAAAGGTAAACAGAAGATGAACCTGAATCTGACGATTAGAGAAAGACAAACATCTCAGGTGTCTGTGTCGTAACAAGGACATGTTTATTAGCTAGAGAGGCAGGCGGGAATGTCTGTGGAGCTGGCAAATCCCAGTAGCTCTGTGACAAATACCACAGGTGTCTTCCAATTATGGCGCCAAGAGCCCCTGATACCCCGGGGAGGAATGGTGAGACGAGAGATAAGATTGTCTTAGTGGTATATTTTTAGCACCTGGGTCCGCCCTGAGGTGTGCGACTCACAATCTGCAGGTAAAGAAATCACAGACGCACCTTGCAACGTTCCAGGTGGGCAAAGTCGTTATTCAGAGACAAGTCGCAGGCACTGAAGTTCTCGGTTTGGACTTCCGGGAAAACCGGAAGTTGGAGGATGTGTCCCTAGTATAAACCAGGTCCACATCATCATAGTCGTCGTCTTCATCTCTTATAAGAGAAACAAGGCTGCAATGGAAAATTTCGCAGCAAAGCAGTGTGCGAAAAGAGTATAATTACAATTATGGAAAAAGGTAAGTGCAAAACACACGACAATGGTATCCTAGACACACATCGCTTTTATCTATTGGCAGTGTCTTACTTTACAAGCTCATTGTACCTGCCACGTGTACCTCACTTACACCTGCCACCTGTGAGTCGTGGCCAGTCGCACGCACTCCTGTAATTCTGTAAACAGTTTGCCACCAGTAGCACCAACACTGGCTATTCTCAGCTCTCCAAAGCCGGTGTCGAGTGCTTCACCTCCACAGACCTCCAATCATAATTGTTGTTTATACCCCTAACTTCATCCCGGAGGATCAAAAGCTTTGACC
Organism: Pomacea canaliculata; assembly: GCF_003073045.1. NCBI lineage: Eukaryota > Metazoa > Mollusca > Gastropoda > Architaenioglossa > Ampullariidae > Pomacea > Pomacea canaliculata. The sequence continues at coordinate 20,425,096 of NC_037600.1, forward strand.
TTTCACCCCTGTCGCGTGCCAGCGAAAGCAAAACAACACACTGCCGCAGAGGGTGTCCCAGGAGCTGGCGACTCTCACCTGCCGAACACCTGACGAACCGCCATCATTAGGTGAGCGCCGACAAACCTCAACCACGGCACAAAGGCGTGGCTAGACAATAGATAAAATAAACGGATGATGTTACTGTCTTGACTACATCGCTGACTCAAAAACAAATTAAATAAAAACAATAACAAAAGAAGGAAAGATTGTTACCATAATCATTAGGAGGACGAATACAGAGAGACAAAAAGTAAACAAACACAGAAGACGAGAGGGTCAAAATATGGCGAAGAGCTTTTGGTCGGAAGACTTTGTGGAAGCAGACAGAGGCTGAGGTGCAATCCCACGCCTGGGTGCAATAATGGCGTGGCTAATGAAGACCAGATGCCAGGGGCGCCATCTTGTGTGTGTGACGGGTAGCACAGCTGTGCTTGCACAATAAAAGGTCTTCTTACAAGAACTTGTTGTTTGTGAACCAACCCGTCAGGTGCTCAGTTTAATATGTGAAGTAACATGTCGGTCTTCACTCGCGACTCTTGAATGTGTATGTACTTACTTATAAACAGCTTACTTACCATAGGTACAGTGACTTTATTATTTCACACCTTTCATGTGAAGATAAACCTGACTCGGCTAATGAAAGGCCTGCTGATGCTAGAGGTTCGTTGGAATCACAGAGGTCTTGTGGGAGTTTCTGTGGAGTCAGTAACGAAGGCTGTGTCATGGCTCATTAACTTAGACAACTCTAATAAAGCCTGACCCCTGTGAAGATGACTGCTGCTGACACGGTGCTAAACACCAACAGCCAGCCACTCGCAACCAGCCAGCCCATATTTCTCCATAACATCCTTTACGACTGAACCAGCGGGGGGTTCTTACAAAGACAGGTCATGAACACAAAGTTCAAACCTCAGATTACCGATCGTCAAAAACTCCCTCCATACCCTCTCCCTCCAAAACAAACAAACAAAAAAAAACCAATTAAAGAAACAAACAAACAAACAAACAAAAAAACAAAAAACAAAAAACCCCAAAATAAAAAATAAAACAAACAAACAAACAAACAAACAAACAAACAAACAAGCAGGTTTATATTTACGAAGCAGACTAGCAAGCCAAAATCCTGTTCGCATCTATGTGTGCAACGAATGAAGCAAAAATAAATGTTGAATACCTTAAAAATAATAAAAAATAAATAAAACACGGAAACCAGAATTTGCAGTTTCAGGTCTGGCTCACTATCTTGACTCCGACGGGGTGTTCATGAGAATGCATTTACTCTTAATAACCCCTTTCTTGCATCCCCTCCCCCGTCTCTCTCTCTCCCTTTCCATCCTTCATTTCTAACGGATAAATCAGTTTCACTTATCGCACTATTTTTTGGTTGTAAAAACAGAGATTTCAATACCTCTACCATAAAAATAATAAAAACAACCCACGAAATGTTGGAAGATGGGAGTAGAGGTATGAGTTGAAGGTGGATGAGTGTCTTGCCATCATGCCGACATCGCAGTCCCCCCCCCTCGGTGTAAAGGTAAAGATTCCTGCGTGTCTACGTCTCGCTATCAGCGCGAGATTCGGCGAGATTCCACAAACAGACAGGTGCCCGGCCGCGATTACTACCACAACACAGCCTGTGTTGACTCTAGGCAGCAAAGTAAACCCACATGTAATGTCAAACAACAACAAGAAAAAGTAGCTGATGTCACCCAACACTACAAAAATGGAATCAAGTATCAAAAACAAATAAACCCAGAAATAAATACGAGTCACAGAAGATCGTCCAGCACCATCAGCCCTCGCATGAAGACTGTATTTGTTACACTTTACGGTTATATTGTAATATTGTATAAAAATGTTGTGATCAAGATAAAAACACATTTTTCCTTACAAAAACCTCTACAGGTTGTGGTTTGATGGAGTTGGTGGAGTTGGTACAAAGAGGATTATTGTTCCTGTCTGCTCACGTGCACGATTGCACGTGTATTTTTCTTCATCTTATCTTCGTTCGTTTCTGCAGTTTGGTTTAAGCAATTTATTCACCTTTCCGTCCGTGCAGAAGGAAGAGGGCAACAGGTATAACATTATTACCTAAATGTCTAGAGAGGGTTTATTCATCCCCCTCCACAGACCCCTAGTGACGGCGGCACACAGGCAGTTGCTATGTGGGAGGGCAGGTGAGGGTCAAGGATGAAGGATGATGGCGATAATTGGGTCAGATAACGATGAACTATGGAAAGGCTCGGTGGATAATTACTTTAATGGAGTGAGAGGCTTCTAATTGGCATGAGGATTAATGAATGTCGGGAAGACGTGAGTCAACTATGAACTATTACTGGGAAGTTGGTGTGTGTGTGCATGTGGGTCTGTGTGAGAGAGAGAAAGATTAAGAAGAATACAGATAAATAGATTATGCAGTCTTGAAAATAATTTCAGTATTCACAACTCAACCGGAAATAGAGACGATGAACCGGGCTTAAATATTTCCTCGAGGGATACAATAACCTCCCTTGAGACACTTTATGCCTGGACCTGTAAGTCATGGAAGTCAACATGAGTGGCTCACCGAGTCTAGTGTATGACATGTGTAAGGCGGGGCCCAACTTTTTCCTTCCATTACTTTTCCCTCCTGATAAATGGTAGGCAGGGGAAAGACGAACTTCCACCCAGCAAGCCTCTGTTCCACTGTTGTGCACACAAATAAACAGGCTACAAAATCTCAGAATGGAGACTAAAGTAAATCACGTGGTAGTCCACTCTGTACATGGACGTACTTCTGTGGATTTTCCACCGCTAGCTTCTATAAGGAGTTCAAATAAAACTGGCTTCCGGTTTAGTTATAATTGTCAAGAGGAACAGATGATGTTGTGGAAATACGAAAGCCCAAGCTTTCTGGTCTGTTGTGTTTTCAGTTTATTGGCTTTAAGCCGTAAGAAGTGGAATTCGAGGACTTTTGCCAAATTATTTTGTAAAAAAAGGTAACAAATTTATTGCAAATATATTGTTGACTTCAAAATATTTATCGCCGTTCTGGATATTAAATTATTAAATGGTTCGCCAAAAATCTGACAGCGAGAGGCTACTAGGTGGTCCGGGCAGACAGCCAACAGTCCAGAATGATACATCCGGGTTCTGTAGACATTTATCTTCCCCTGCAGTCTCGATTCTCCAGATGTATCGACCTGACGATAGGCTTTTTGGCTCTTCCCGATCGCATTTCCTTGCTGCATGCCCACCTCCTACCCGTCCATCCATCCACCCATCCACACACACACACTTTCATGACTCAAGGCAACACACAAACCGCTGATACCAGACGTGAAAGGAGTTCACTATTGGAGGTCGGAATCTTATCTCGCACACGTTTACCAAAGAGAGGCTGGCAGCTGAAAATGCAACCGCAGAGTTCTCTCCCCTCACGACGCTCTCCTCGACAGGAGACGCGTGGGTTGTTTTGCCATATTGCGCATGCTCAGCAACTCCGTGAGTAATGGCTGCACGTGACAGTTTGGCGCTCACCTGATGAATGTGAAAATCTATGAATGTCAAAGACCACGTGGCCTCCTGCCTTGACTCCTGTCTCCCTGCAGCAACGCCCTCTACCCACTTCCATGACATCGTCGCATTTTTTTTTTCTCTACAAAGATAAAAGTCCCAAACTGGGTGAAACTTGAGAAAAAAAAAAAGATAAATAGAAAGTGAACTCGGGTAGCAGCGTCTGTGGGTGGACACGAGGGAAAAAAAACACTGAGTATATCGACCTTGCAGGGGTATTCTAGAACCCGTTATCTTGACGAATGATGTAACAAACAAACAGCACGTGACACAGTGTCACTTTCCAGACTAAAGTAAAAGACATGGCATGTCTCTTTCAATGGGAATAGCAAGCACCGCGAGGTAAACATGTCACTTTCAAGGAGTATGGCAGGCCGAGAGTGGCATGACACCAGTTTGTGTAACCCGCAGAAGGAAGTTGAACCCGGCATAAAATCAAACATTATTTTACTCTCGACTATCCGCACCCCCAGTAGCACGGCAGAAAGTGCAAGCCATATATTCCCAGACTATATTCCCAAAAGCGGGAAACCAGGAATAAGGGGAGAGAGAAAGGTGGGCTGAAGATATTTTCGTCGTTTGCGTACTCCCCTGAGGCCTCAGCTCTCCCAGTAGCCTCGACCCCTTCAACAAGTTATTTATACTTTTACACTGAGGCAGATCAAACAAATAAAGTAATTAAAAAATAATACCCAAATATTTCATCGTTTCATTAACTAGAGCAGTAAGAGCTCAGTGCTCTACATCGGAGGAAAAATGAGTTTTTGTTCTCAAGGTTTCTTGAGCGAATATTTTCTTCCTGAAGGCGATGCGCATGAGCGAGTCTTATCCCACGGACATGTGTATCTGGACTGCTTGCAGACAAATTTTCCCTGTAGACTAAAACGAGGCCAAAGGACAAATTCGCTTCCGGGACGATGGGAACTCTTGTGGAACAAAAGCTCAAGCTTTTTGTTGGTGGTCTCAAGTTTAAAGAAGCATAGTTTGTCTCTGTCGATATATCAGGAAAGTAGTTCTTTTCTTTTAAACTCGTCCTGGACACGACAAAGACCATTATCCCCAACTTTATTATTGATTATTTAAATTAGCTAATTTCTAAAACGTTTTGAATTACATTTTGTATCCATAGCACGCTGACAAGAAATATCACACTCTCCCTCCACCACAGCTGTCATACAATGCCACCAGCTGTCGCATCCCTGGGTAACGGCCACAGATGAAATGCTTGCTGCTGTTGCTTTGTTCCATCTACCCGACACCCCACACGTGCACGCATACACCCGATGTCATGTCAGTCATTTCCCATCTGTGTAATGACCCGGGCTTCAAATCCACCTTCCAGTCTTTCATTAGCAACAAAGGTCCCATTTGAAAAAAAAAAACCCAACAGGCACAGCGAATCATCATTGGTGTTTAGGAAGGGGGACCCCACCTGCAATTGTCAGGGGTATAAGGGTGTCATTAACAAGTTGAAAACTCATGATTAGTAGTCCTGTATGAACAGCCTCAACTGATCTTAAATGGTAAATGAACAAAACCGTGGTTGTCACAAATGCGACCTTAGGACACACTGGATCCTCTGTAACAAGTCGTGTATCCGGTGTGTCCCTGCTTTACGGCCTAACTGTAGATTCGTTGTGCAATTCAGGAAGATGTTTTGGGGTCTAACACCCTCGACAACAACCCAGTTTAACAAAGGGAGAGTTCTGACACACAATGTGTGTGTACTAGACATTAACTTCAAGTGAAGAATTAATTGTTCGTGGCATGTTCCGTGATAAAGCACGACTTTGTCTCTCTATGCTGAAATGAAACTTAAAAAAATCGCCTGTTTCTTATTGAGGGTTTTAAAAGAAGGAATAAACATACTACGCTATGTTTACACATATGTATATGACAAAGGGTTTGATCTGTCTGGTGTTTCAATGATTACTACATTCAAGTGTATTGTATTTGTTCATCTTTGCATGCAGTGTGTTTGTGTGTGTGCTCGCACGTGTGTAAAATACACTACAATGGCCATCAGACACCGAGCCCTGATATGCACCCAACCCCACCCCACATATTGTGGGAATGTCAAAGGAAGAATGCGCTCACGTGAAGTGCTGTTCACCGAGTGCCCTCACCTCGTCCTCTCTCTCCATCCCCCCTTGTGCCAGCGAACACGACACCGACATCTTCGACGACTGACGTAAATGGATAACGAGGGGAGCAGGGGCCACCCACACCTCTCGTTAGTGGAGTACAAATTACCAGGAGTGAATTGTCTCAGCAATATGCGCGACAATTATTTACGCAGTTTCAGTAGAAAGTGTCGGCGGATGTGAGATTCATTCTGTGGTGTTGCTGTGCGATGATGCCCGTTGACTAACGGTTAGCCTCCTTTTATGACCTGATGTAGGTATGGGTGGGTGGGTGAGGTGGGTGAGCAGCATGTGCGCCAACAGATGTAGGCAGTACCCGGCCCCGAGGTGCGGAGCACACAGGTGTTGCATTGCTTTTGTTCTACATGTAGATATTCCACCTGGTGGGCGGAAGCTGTACAATATGGAAACGCTGTCTCTGATGAGACTAGGGAGCGAACTACATTCCTTTCCTGATTTGTGCTGTGGGTTGTTATTATTAATGAGACAGCTAGTACCATGCGCTACTTAGTTTAAATCTGAAGAGATACATTACCACTCAAACAAGTGACCTTTCCCTCCCACACATACCCTATATATCTCGGGTGTTTTTGTCGTCTATATTTCAAATGTTATACGAGTCTGTGTACTTTTTGTCTACGCTTTTCTGTGCTTAGAAGGTGTGAGAGAAAGAAAGAAAAAGTGATTTCAGGTGCAAGTCTATCACCTACCTCTGCAGCTCGTCACTCCGCGAAACCTTCATAGCGCCTCCCAGAAGAGTAAAACCAACAACAGGCTTGCTTGTACTCCCCCTCGTCAGCACTCTCTATGCACCCGAGAACAGCTACCACCTGGCGTGCTCTTCACGCGCATCGCTCTCCTACACTGACGTTGAAACCCACCCGACACCACGGGACTCAAACTCTACATCTCCCGACAGTCAAGGGAGGTACTTAGGGAGCCACTCGTGTCCGAGACTGGAGGAGCCCCAAACTACTGAAGACTGTCAACCACAAGGGTTGTCATAGCTCGAGGCAATAATCTGTCGCAATAAACCTCCAAACCCCGACTCGTTTAGTCAACTGCACCCAGCCAAGTGTAGGTCACGTGGTTTCTGAATTAAAAATAAAGCACTGAAAAATCGGTCAAGCTGTCGGCGGGTTCCACTCCCCCCACACCACCACCACCACCACCCACTATACACTCCGATGACAAGCCACGCGTGACTCCACACGAGTTCTGACTCGACTGATTGGCTGATACCACACAGGGCGGGTACTGCCACCCGCCCCTCATCAGACTAATCGTCTGCAGTTCGTTGGTATCGGTGAAACGTCGCGCGCTCTATCTCATCCTCAGATAGAGGTTATCACAGGTCGACGACAGAGAGAGAAAAAAAAAATCCTCGGTCTTCTAAACAGATTTGTCTAACTCTTCAGTGCCGCGCGGCGGAATTAGTCGTCTGTCACCCGGAGCGTCAACTACACTGCGACCGCCTGTTGACGCGTAGTCATACAGCCACGACCTTCGACACGCACAGGTGTTCACGTCACGTGACCCCCGGAAACACGCCTCCTTCCTCCTCCCTTCCCGTTGTGAGTGTGCTGTGGTGTTGGTCTGCTGTTGGCTCTCATTACCAACACGCTGCACCCAGCTGACACGAAAACTGACATCTAGTGCTGAAACTGACATCTAGGGCTGAAACTGACATCGTGTGGTGAAACTGACATCTAGGTCTGAAAGTGACAGCTTGTGCCAAATTTAGACCTAGTGCTGAAAGTGATGTTTTGTGCTGAAACTGACGAAACGTGTTCTGACACGTGACCGATTTTTGTTTTCGAGGAAGGGGAGTGGATCGAGGCACGTGCGGGTTCGATACCAGCACGCCACCTGACACGTGCACACCTTTTCCAGTTTTCCCTTGAAAGTCGTACTTCCGTTACTCTCAACCACCCCTAGAGAGAAAACACCCCCAGGGGACGACTGATGGTAGATAACCAATCTAATCCCTCCCACCTGTTGCTCTCCTTTCCCCACGTGGAACTTCCTGTCGCCCCCTTCCCTCCTTCTATATAACTTGACTTCTTCAACATAGCCACCCGGTGTTATGAATCACGTGCTCGTACTCCATCACCCACTCATCAACATCGCAGAAAGGGGTGGGGAGGATTTCAGGGGTAGTGAGTTTCAGTTTCAGGGGGTAGTGAAACCCTGTAATAGCGGGAGTCTCTTTGTAGGCCATGACGGGACGGAGCGAGGTATGTGACCTTGATCACGTGACCAAAGTTCAGACTACGAGGAGCGAGGGCTAGACTGATTAATGCAGTCGCGCCCTTTTTCTCCAGTCCATTCAGTAGCAGGTCAGAGGTATGAAGGTATGAAGCCGCCCATATTTCCTTTCATCGTGGAAGGCGGAGAATGTAAGTGGGTCCTAGACGGAGGGAGTGGATAAATGCTATCCCTCCCAGTGTGTGTGGCGATGAAAGTAAGAGTCCAACATCGGTATTCCAAAGTATCAGGCTCTCAAATCATAATTCTAAGAATTTTCCGATAACAATGGGCGTTTTTTTCCCACGATTCTAATGGGAATAATGACTTCCGGTATTCCTGAATCACTATAAGCAGGGCCGTGCTTAGGGGCAGGCGGACGAGGCATCTGCCTAGGGCCCCGCGCTTCAAGGGGCCCCGCGCTTTTGATTAACCTATTGACGAACGTTACAAATAAATTAATCGTAGGCTTATGTTGTAATGTGTATGGAGCGTGCTGTCAATGATAAAAGACAAGATATCCCTGAGGAAAAAAGTGACTTTAGATCCCAACTAAAACCGTGTGATCGTGGCGTGAGGGCCCCGCACATGCCCTTTGCCTCGGGCCCCGCGGGGGCTAAGAACGGGCCTGACTATAAGCATGTATCCTAAATGTCCCTGACACTGACACCTGTGAACTATGTCATCCACACACAGTTTCTAACACCTGTGAACTATGTCATCGTTTACACACTAACACCTATGTACCTGTGAACTATGTCGCCGTCAATAAGAAGATAAACACCAGGCTTGCCACCATGCTTCAGAATGTCATAACAGAACACGTGGACAAACTCACTTGACAGAAAATTTGACTTTTATCAATGTTCTACTTTTTCTAGCGGGAGGAACTTGTTAGTGAGATAGGGTATGAACTCGATTTGTTATAGGGGTGGACTTCAGATAGAAGGAGTCCCGTTAGCAAGTCGTACTTTGATTTTTACAGGTTTTTTTTTTTTTAGCTATTTGTCAAGATTGGTTAGTTTCGTGTGTGTTTATGTAACTTTTGCACAGAGGAGAGAGGCGATGATTAGAGAAGAAAAAGGAGACCAGAGAAGACTCCTCATCGTGCAGCTCTGACTACAGGTGTCACATCCCACCAAAGGTGCGTGTGCATCGAGATGACATTTGAACCCCCTGAGCACGTGATCTTCAGGTGAGGGATAACAAGCGAGTGTCGCAGCCTCATCATTCTGTTCACATTGTCAAGACTCGGGTGACAGGAGTGGGGGAGTCCCATCAGGTGCAGTGTCTCACACCACCAGGTGACCATGGGCTCTGCACCACGCGACAAATGACTGAGGAAAGGCATCAACAGAATGTTAGACATTCGACTTGCCCTACCCTCCTTGTTACACGACACTTGTTAGCGAAGTTAGAAAAGCCACAAGAATCAGGATGTCTCCGCGAAAAAAATCTCTCTCACCCTCTTACTGCATTAGTTAAAATTTTGACAATTTTTTTCGAAGGCGAAATGTTCCAAAAAAAGTATGCAGTTTGCCTATCCTTTAATTCTAGTTACTAAATATTTTCCTTCTCTCTTTCCATTTGTTATTTAAATTAATTGTCATTTGATCTATAACGATATATTTTGTGTTGTTTATACTTCATTGAAAGAACAATTCCCCATCTGTCTGTGGAATCAGGTATCCATCTCTCTAGCTGGGTCAACTTGGGGGAAGTTTGTTACGCCACACGGGTATCGAACCGGTAAGCCTCTTGTTCTAACCACCGCTTCTCCTTTGACGAGAAATTATCCATCAAATAAAGTTCAAAGTTCTCTCTCTCTCACACATCGTCTCGTATTATCGGTTATCCACTTTGTACTTTGTACCTCATATCATGCACACACGTGCTCACACGCTATAACAGTCGCTGCTCATCACATACAATAGACTCGACCTTTTCATGTTGACCCTTGATTGCTGACACGAGGCAGGCTGCCCTCCCGTATGTAAATAATGGCGCGCGCTATTTCCACCGCCGCCGGGCTGTCTGGGGCACTATTTCCACGGCGCGTAATCTCACAAACACGTAAATCATATCAGCCGTTACGACGGTTACGTGACAACGTATCGCGTATCGCAGCCTGTGTGCTGATCACGTGTCACTGACTCCCATCGTCGTCGTCAGCACACACCGGCGGACAAGTAAGGTGTGTCTGTGCACAACGAGCGCAAACTCACAACAACAAAAATGTTGACGATGAAGGACTATAAATACTCCTGAAAGTTCCACAAATATATTTTTTTTCGGGCGGCTAACGACATGTGGTCTCTATACAAAGTCCCTGGGTTCGTGTCCCGGTTACGCTCTGTTGATTCCATTCGTAGCAAAGAGGCGGTTATCTCCACTTGCGATATGTCTCTACTTTTCGCGTTGTTCACTCGTTAGCATTTATCTCCGGTGTCTATTCATCTACTGAATGAATACCTGTGACAGATATGGTGCGACCGATGGAAGCTCGGCCAACGCCAACTAAGAAAGAAATAAGGAAAGGATAAAAAATAGTAAAGGTAGGAAATTGTGAGAAAAATAAAGAAATAGAGTGAAGGCAAGGGGCAAAAAGTTGTTAAAGGATAATTAAAATTAATCAAACGTAACCACGAAATTACACACAAAAAATTGTCCCTCTCAAAAAACAAAACAAACAAAAACAAACAAATAAATAAAAAGCAAACCAAAGCAATAAAGAAAAGAAAAAAAATTAAAAGAACAAAAACAAAAAATAAAAAAGGAAGGAAATAAAGTTACAGAAAAAAAGTTATAGGATAGTTATGGATGGTTAGGCTGTTGTGTGGTTCATTTTATTCCTAGATCCCAGATATGCCCCATAAAGATTTGCTGGAATTCCACGTCTCTGGAGTTCTCAACTCAAATGGCGACGGCCAAGAAAAGCCAAGATGTTATCCGACTCGAGGTCACGCGAGCTATAACCAACGATCGACATTCCTCGGTCACATACCTTAGCTTGTATGTATTTCCAAGTCTGCTTCTCAGTCGAAAAACCTGAGTGCATGCCATGTCACCACAACCCGACATCCTTTTACAATTTTGTTCCTTCTACCGGTTGCTTTCTGTCAAGCAATTATTGCCAATAATATGATTTTTTTTTTCTAGACGTCCGTCTCTAACACACCCATCCTTTATTCACTATTTTCATTTACATTTTCACCTAAAAACCAAAAATTAAAATAAGTTAACGGCATTAGATTCTGTTGACACTTAGGCAGTGAAGGACACACCTTCTGAACCACCTTTTACATTCCTCGACAGGTCAAGCAATGACCCTCATCATTAATAAACTATTTCATTAAAACACATGGCCGTTAAATAACACGTACAAAGACTCGTTATCTAGATGCTGTTATTACAGGCTACCCAGACTACACAACGGTTCAAGATGCATATCGTCATTTGCCCCGGGGGCAAGAAGAAAGGGGAGCCCGAAATTTCTGGATTTCGCATCTACCATCTCTCTTCCTTCAGTTGACTTGTAAATAATCCGGAAATAGCCAGTGGTATTGTCTTATCATCGCACGTCGTCAGTAGCCGACCTGAGGAGAAGACCACGTGGACTGATAATGTTGCTGACGATGTTCTAAGATAAGCCAGGGGCAGCAGGCCAAGGTGTGACACGAGTGTCAACAGCTCAAGTGACGTCCCACCCGGTATTTGTGTCTGCATCGCATGGAGAAGCGGGTAGAAGCCGTTTTAGAAACAAGAGCCTGATCGACAAACTTCTCATGTCTACCTGTGTCAGCAGTCCCACTGTGGGATTCAAGGTAAGTCCAGACTAGACTATAAATCTCTGTAGCGGGTATCGAAGCTACCCAGCCCCTCATCATCCACACCGAGCCAGGCGCCATGCTGCCCGCCATGTGTAGTGATTAGCGCCACGTGCATGGCTGTCAAGTATGCCAGGAATGGAAGTGGCTCCCGTGAAATAAAGTAGTATGGAAAGCAGAAAGAGTCATAAATACAGAATAAAATAATAAAATAATTACAAAATAAAGAAAATGGACTGAAGAACAAAATATAAGAAAAGAGAAAACGGGTTTGAAGGCAGCAAGTCTAGCCACGTGACACCTTCGACTCAACATAAACTTAAAAAACAACAACAAAAAACAACTTGCTAAATGCGCTGTTAGTGTATTACTCTGGATTACCTTCAACATCCGCTTAATCCATGGATTCACAGACAAAAGGAAAGGTGATGGTCTTATCAAATGGATTAATGAGCTATGATCTTTCAAATTGTTTACCAATATTCCTTGCAAAAAAAAAACCAAAAAACTGCTTTTGAATTATTTTATATACTTCTTGTAATTTTATGGTTTTTTCACAGTTCTGATAAAAAGTAAAGTTCTCAACTTTTTAACTGTCATTGAGTCATCTGCATTGTATGCTATGAATGGTTATAATTATGCGTCGACAGTCTGCGCTATCTCACCCATCTACCCGTTAACTTTGACCCCTATTGCTGGCGGCAAATAACATTTGCTGCTGACAGCTGCAGATGCTCAGCTGTAGTATACTCAGACCTCCTCGGACTCTTATCTCAGCTGTGCTGATGACCGGTCCGGCTGCGCTCAGCCGTCAGTCAACGTCAGCTTGACATCCGTCGGCGCCACGGGGCGACCACTGGACTGACCTCTGACCGCGTGCCTCACGTGCCTCAAACCCGTTAGAGCGAAAAGAGGAAAAATTCTTGGCCGCGCTGACGTCATCAGACGAAGCCGAGGCTAGATGTTCGATGACTGAGAATGTAAAGAATGGAATAATGCGGTGACTTGACTTCATTACACATACGCTTTTCTAAATAAAAAAAAATCGAAATGATAAAATTTATGTACATCGTACAGGCGCGCAGCTTTTTTTGTTTGTTTGCTCAACAAAGCTCGAGAAAGATCTTGAATTTTAGAGTAGGATGACTTGATAATGGTGCACACGTGACATCAAACTATACACCCACCCATAGCAAACAAATCACGAGAATAGCATACTCTGGTCCGAACCCCAGCCAGGAAGATAAACACAACTGTAGCAACATTCTATTTCTCCCTACACACTCCTCCGTTCTCAATGCCCTCCACATCCCCACTTCTCCACCCCATCCCCGCTCTCTCTCTCCGCTGCCAGACCTACCCACCCACCCACCCACACACTCTGTGTCTCAAATTCAGACTAAAGACAGGCAAGTAAATAGCAAAATACAGTCAAGGTAAATAGAAAAGAAATTAGGACACCCATATAAAAAAGTTCTCAGTAAAAGCTTCGAGACGAAATATTTTTCCATTCGCCACTCACTCGATCATATCGTTGGGAACACATACACACCTCCTGATGTTGACCTGATTCGGGTACTTTGCACTCGTCCTGACTGCGATAATTTTGTCATACATGACACCCTGTGTATTTTCAAGTCGCTGACGACGCGGGGGAGAAGCCCGGGTGTCCATCAAGAGCCAAAGAGAAAAAAAAAACAAAACACCATCGAATACAGAGCAAGGTGTAACCACGTGATAGTGGGTGTGAGCCGAATAAAACCAGTGTTACAAGGCTCTCGACTTCACTTATAAGCTCTAATGTAAGCTCTAGTGTAGAGGTTCTCCATGGAGAGTAATCATGTTTGCAGGCGTGGCTATCAAGCCTGCTCTTCTCTGTAAAGTATTTCCGGAAACCAAAACAAGCAATGACATCAAAGGAACGAGCCAGACAGGAGGGAAAGTTGACCTCAGGACTATATATACTTACTCTTTCAGGTGACCCTGACTTTTGCTGTGGGACACGTAACCTCATTTGGGGACACGAGACTTCAGAAAAAATATCTTGAGGTTATGATGTGTGTGTGTGTGTGAGAGAGAATTAATGTTTGTGTGTAAGTTCATCCATATGCGTATTTGTGAGCACACATACCTGCATGTACCTGCACCTGTATATATAAACACAATCCTGCAGATCAATCACGCTCTACCTGTCGTAGAAATGTAAATATAAGGTAAATAAAATTCTAACTCACCTGTCTCAGGTGTTTCAAGTTAGCGTTGAAGGCTCTTGCGGCGTTAACCCTTTACTGCCGTATCCATGGTGACATACTGCTCTCACAGACCCAGGAATGTTCACTAGGACAGTTATTGTCGTATGCACATGACTTACATTGAATACATCTGTCAGAAGGCTCAGCAGTTTGAGGAGCAGCCACAATATAACTCCAGGTGACAGATAATGGGGTGAGCACTTGGCTGAGCTCAGCCCTGCAGCGCTGTATACACACACGGACAACTTCGCTTTGACTGGGGAATACAGCAGGTGGGGATCAGGCTCTTTCCACATGCATACAATGCAAATAACCGCCAAGCCAGCGCTTGGTACCTCACACACTAACCCCGAGACGGTCACGTGACCCACACATGCGACAGGTTGCTGAACCCGGGAAGTCATATTTCGTACACCAACCGGTTTCGCCACGAGCACAGAAGTAGATAGATATACCTCCGTCATTCTGGGCTTTCAGAAGAGTGTGGAGGTCTGTGAGTGATGGAGGTATGAGACAAGTGGTCGCATTCCCTTCTCACGTTTGTCAAACAACGACAGGCTGGGCAGGTTTTTCTTTTTAACCTGGGCTCGTGCGCCGACTGCTCGACAGTTTTCTTGCCATATTTGATCCCTAACCATTAACCTCTTAAAACTTAAAAAACAAAACAAAACAAAACAACCCAACAGTTTGCTAGCACACAACGCTGCGGGAGGTCTACCAATATTAGGGAGGGCCGATACCGGAACACTAAATCACCGTTACAGTGAGGATTAGGAGGTAGGTGGTTCAGATCTCGCATCGGGTCACGCGATCTTCTCTCTGGATGTGGGACCATGTAACTTATGATTTTCAGTTTGCCTTTTTTTCCTTTTACAATTATTTATTTTCGAAATCGCTGACATCCATTTCCCATTATTTTCTACTCATATACCTTATTTGCTCTAGTAAAGGAGAATTGATAGTGGTGTTCCTTGGTCTAACAGGCTTGAAGGAACAAACTCTCCTCATTTTTGCTTTCTTCTTAGATTCATTGTGCATGCAGTCCTATTGTACCGAGCTGCACTTTTTTTCTGGTACCATTGTGTTTGTTTACTTGCCGGTGTTTTTTTTTTCCTTATACATCTGCTAATATCAACTCTCCCATCGCCCTTAATTCTCTCTGGCTAACGCCGTCACAGTTTCTTCATTTTTACAAGTCGTCCCTGGAATAGACTTTACATCAGTGCCAGACAGTCGATCATGGGTTTAAACATTGTACTTTAATTTCTACTTTGTGATCATCTGGATGTTCTCCTGACGATTTGATCAACGTGTGTGATTACTGATATGTTAATTCTGCTCCAGTCCAATGACAGTAGGTCTGTCCACTGAAGTTTTGATTTATGAATGTCATCCGGCCGAAGAACGACCTGGCATTCCCATTAACTTCACAGAGCCACAGGAATTTTGTCTGTCTTGTGTTTTCGTATTTGTAATGCGCGAAAGCCTGGCTTTGGGTGTGATACCGCGCTATTAAAGCTCACACTATTATTATTATAACATGCGACTTGTAAGCTTGGTACTATTGCTACTCGATATTGCATATTCTCTGTCTAACGAAGTTAAGCCACCAACGATCGTTGGTGAATCAGAAAATCGTTTCTGCAGCAGTAATATTTGGTGACGAAACCTAGTAGGTTTATCAGACTACCTACTGCATGTAAAATAAGAAAAAGTAAATGTCAAAAACATTCACTACAACTTCAAGGACAGACGTTTTGTGATCTTGAAACCCATACGCGTTTAATGATTTTAGGTGAGAGCGAAAAAAATTGCGCAAGCTGCTGCATTCTTTAGTGAGGTTCACATCTATAGAATTTTTGCCTACACTGAGCCATTATCTCTGGCCTAGGGGAAGCAACTCCTTATTTTTGTTATTGATGTTTGCGAGTAGCGTACCTTTACGTCTGGCTTAAAAGTTCTCCAATGAAAAGTATTGATAAAGACTTCAGCCAATCAAATGTCGCAAGCCATACCGCCATAGGAGTTATAGAAACTTTTGTTACAAAGGGGAACTCGATGTTGTTTAGTTTTTTGTTGATGACTGTCTGTGGTTATGGACCAAACCATTGCTAGAAGTAGCGAGTAGTTTTTCAGGATATCTACTGACGTGGTTTTAGTATTAATGGATGCTTCCTGAAGCTGACACGCCACAAATTTGATTGACACAGATATTCGCGTCGCGTGTCAGCCTGACATGACACTATGCTCATTTTGCATTTGCCTTCGTCGTCTTCAGCCTTTTCTCTGGATCCATACGCAGCTAAACAAGACGTCGTGTCTTTGTTATCGCCAGATTACATCGCATCTCGTAAGCACTTTGATATTCATTGTTTCACGATTTTCGAGAAATCTAGTGGATAGCTTCCGTATTGGTACTAACAAATGTTTTTAGTTGCGTTTTTTTCTTTATTAAATAATTTGTAAAGAACAGATGATTTATTTGTAACGACAGAGTAAAATAATTTTGAGATTTCATTCATTTATCCTTTGATTGGAAAAAAAAAATTAGATGATGACCTTTACCTTTAACCTTTTTAGGTCGTCTCTTAACCTTTTTTAATGTTGTTTTGGGGGTGTGAAGTGTGGGAGAATCCATTTTTCTTGGGTCCTGCTCTTTTTTTCCCTTAGGACGATACCCGTCTTACCGCCCCTTTGCAGCTTGACCTTCTCAAACTCTTTATAAAGTCAGGTACTCATTGCTGATAGCTGGGACTATTGGGGGTGGTTCACTGTGCCACATGGGTATTGAACTAATGTGACTTAAGACTAAAGTGGGTTCTTTAACCACTTAGTGTTCAGTTACCAGGTGATGAAGAGTTATGTTCCAAGGTATCACGAAGAATGGGCTTAGACCAGGGCTGGTCATTTTGTCCTGCAGGAAAAGTTAGTTTGTTCCAGTTATATCCGTTTTGTTCTAGGTAGGACCATTTTGCCCCAAGACCAAAAAGTCAAATTGTCCCAGGCCAAAAACATAAATCGATCACTGATGAAACAAGTAGCTTATAAACACAGGCACAGCTGTCCATTTTAAATAGATCCTTGACAATAAGTTTAATCAGGATTGTAGTAAACATAAATGGCCACTTAGCAATACACATGCAAAATTTTGATTTGAAAGAATCCTTACTTGTCCATTTGGTAATTTATTTTTCCATTTCATTTATTATGACCATAATTTTTCATGAGGATCATTTCTTATATGTTTGACTAATCAGATGTTTGTGCTGGTGAATTTATTCCAGCAGAATTCTGGTAGAGGTGTAACACTGAAAGCTAGCTTTGGGGAAGCTTTTGAAAACTAGTTGCAGTTCCAAATCCAAAGTAAGAAATTGCATTATAAAAGGATATATTGATATAATCTATCCGTTGATTTTTCTGGTTTTCCTTTGTCAAGCTGTTTTATAAGTTGTGCAAAATGGTTTTGTGCATATATTTGTGAGTAAATGCTTTTGTAATTCATTTTTCCCACTGATAAAGGGAAATCAAAATGGTTAATTTCTGTTAGCATAATATACTTTTCTTCACATATTTTTCTTTTTCATTGTTGTTCATCATCTTTCTCTTTAATCTGTCATTGCCAGTTATATTCGATGAACATTCGTTTTGTTTTGCCCTTTTTTTATAGAATTTTCAGAAGAGAGAGTGGAATAACACTGAAGATGAATGATTCCAAAGTCCAGTTTGAAGAGGTATGGTTGATATAAAAGTTTTATATCTGTATAATGTGTTCATTGCTGTTTTCCTAAAATTACAATTTTAACTTGTATCATTGTTTTTACAGTAATAGAACATACAAATTTTCAATAAAAAACATCTCATTGTGCTTTTCTTAATTGCAGTTTAAGAATCTATGTGCTAGGCTGCTTCGAGGTGAGAATTTGCAGTTCCTTCGACTTATTCAGAAACGGTACGACAGTTGCAATGAACAGTTCCTCAGCTCTCCACAGATGCAAGAACTGCTAAAGAGTACAAGCTCCAAACTAATGAATGATGAAAAACACATATTTATTCACCTGAGAGACTTTCTCGCTGAACTGAAAGCCTGGGCAGTTCATAGCAGCTCATCAATATTTAATACAAATGGCCACAAGCGCAAAGCACCTATTGGGAGTGAAGGCATCGCCAAGAGAGCAAGAGCAGATGACTCTACTACAGACTGTTCAGATGTTGAGGGCACTGCCCACAAGACACAAAGTTTGCAGTCAGGCGAATTTTCTTTAAAGGAAGTTTCACAGCTGGTTGGTCAGTCTTTGCCAGCATCGAACAGTTTGCTGTCATCACCTAGAACTTGTGTTGTAAATTTAGTTGATAAGATCCATGTTCCAAATGACAGCTTGACCACAAATAATCATCGAAAAGTGACACAGGTAATACTCAATAGCAAGGTTTTGAATGGAACAGCTAGTGTGAAAAGTGAGCATAAAAACACTTTCCAGAATTGTATTGGGTTGAGTGAAAGGAGCAGCAATAATAATGAAAACGGTAAACAGTTATTACAAAATCATAATTCCACATCCTTGGAGGCAGCAAGAGTTTTGAATAAACCTAAGGATGAATGCATTTCCAGTATGGATAGTTCAGATTTGGTAGCAGACTCCACTGTGACAATGGAATCCAAGGAAGAAACCAGTGAGCTCTCTGTGTCAGACTGTGGCAGGAGTGTATTGCCATCAAATAGTGGTGATAAAATGTGCTTGGATGATGCTACTGTCTTAATGTCAGCACATGATATGGAGACAGAGGAGAAACAGGAAAACATTGCCTTAACACCTGAGGGTTTAGAAGAGTCAAAGCAAGCAAAGCATGTCATGAGGCTTGAACGTTTGCTGGAGGTAATTAAAAACTAGCAGTAATCAATGATACTGTCTTTTACTTCTGTTGTTTTCTCATCACATTATTAATGCATGTGCCAAATGATATTTCTTTATTTCTGTGCTGACATTTCAGGAATAATTTCATAACTTCTTCACCCTAAGGATAAGAGCCGACTTTTTTATTTAAAATGCCAACTATTACCTTGTATAAAGGTGAAACAAAGCTTGAGGCATAGGAAATTCCTGTTTTGTAAATGTGTAAAAATTGTGTAAAAATAATGATGAAGCTAAATTACAACATGTTTTGCTGCTTGTTGCCATATTTGGTAGTCAGCATCAGATGTTCATTTGTAGGTCATGACTCATGAATTACTTTCTTGGCCCTCACAGTAAAAGTTTGAACAGTATTTTCTTTTCATTTCTTTTCTTATTTTCAGCTCTTTCTGCTTTAGTTCATTATATCATATAAAACAAATTGTTTTACCAGAGTGACGAATTCCTTAGTTGTCTATCATTTGTTAGGGTAATCAGTCTTGGGTCATCAAAAGCTAGATTTTATTTACATGGATGAAAAATTTTGGCAGCAACTCCGCGACAAGATTGAACAGATTCGAGAAGCAGAACTGTCTTTACATGACTTGGATGCTGAAGACTCATCATACATCCTTGAGGATCGGCTCCAGAAGAAGTTTGTCAAGGTTTGGAAGAGACTGTGTGAGGTGACAGGCAGGATGCCTTCCACTGGGAGGCCTGTGGAGAAGGTCTTCAAGTATGAGGGTAAGAGGCTCCCTTAGTTGCCCATTGGCTGGCATTACTGCACAATATGCTTCAGGTGATTTTTACAGTGGGTGTATTTTCACTATGCTACATTGTGAATCTGAAAAGCTGCTGGCATATACTAACTGGCTATGAGAAGTATGTACCTTGAGACTGATTCATAGGTTGAGGCAATACAGATTTTACACCTTATTGAAATCATGGGTGCTAGAATCTGAAATAAGTTATTTTGCTTTGACAGTGTTTGTCATATGTGTTAATAACAACAAACAAGGTGAATTGAATTCATTCTGCTTGGAGAAATGTGCTTTATAAATTTGCAGATTATAATAATATTTTGGTCTCTGTTGTCTTCATGGATTAGACCTCTGGTTTGAATAGGAGTGTTGTCAACCTATAATGGGTTTTGTTGAGTTCCAAATGTCATAAAGAGAATAATAATTCAAAATATAGCAATAGTAGTAAGAGTACACAAACAGCTTCTTTTAAAAGTGTGTGTTATGTACATTTAACTTATATAAATATAGTTAATGGAATTTAAATGCATAGTATAAAATATAGTTAGCGGAATTTAAGTACTTAGTTTAAATATAGTTAATGCAATACAGTGAAATCTAGGTTTTTATTAATAACCCATTTCAAAACAATCGGCAAAATCCAAAACCAACGAAAACCGAGGCAATTATCTCCATATGAATCAATGTAAATCCAATTAATTTGTTTTAGACATTCCAGAATATATACCAAAAATATTTTACAAAGAATAAATATAGTGTTAATACTAAAACAAGAAATTAATATAAAAAGAATATAAAGCACTAATGTAAAGAATGAATGAATATTTAACATGGCATTTTCCTTTCTGAAGACTTCTTGGGCGTATGGAAGAGTAGAAGGAGGGGGGAAAGAGGTGCAGATTTAGTTGTTTCTAAGGGGAATCCCCCTCCATAGGGACCTCCGGTATCGAGGCACTATCTGGGGTCACTTCCCTTCTTGGTCTTTTAGCACGAGGACCAGGAAACATTTAACAGGGGCAATGAGATTTAAGCATGTGATTTAAGCATGTAAAAATGTGTACATTTTAAAACTGAAAACGCATGGAAAGCAATGGATTTTGTTTGGCGAGACGCACGTGGTGATGCATACTCGAGAAACAATGCACAGTAAGCAGGAGAATTTGTGGGTCGCCCTTTGTTTTTGCAAAATCAGCAGCAAGGTCATGTGTGCAGCCAATGAAAAAATTCATGATAACCAAAGTCATTGAAAATCTAGGTTTCACTGTATACATATATATATTTTATAAATATAGTTATCTGATTATGTTTAGCGTATAAGTATTTTTAACTTGATATTTCTGCAGTCCACAAAGTAAGGTTTGTTGTAATAAATAACATGACGCACTTTGGTGTATTTCCACCAGCAGATCTACACCTTTCATGTTACTCCTGAAAAATCTTTTATTTTGTTTCTTATTTTTGTAAACATACAGGCACACGGTATCCAGAGGTCAATCGAAAGATTTCAAAGTTTGTAAACAGACGCAAAATCTTTCCTGACTACCATGACATATGTGGAATTGTGAAGAAAGTAAACGCAAGACTGAGTCTAAAGCTAAAGTAAGCAGATGTAAAAACTTATTTGTAGGAAACAGGTTTGATCGATTATACTTTCTGAGTGAAGAATTTGAATCACCTTTTCTGTTTGGTAAACCACTAATGATGGCAATGTCTCATTCAAATTCTCAATCAATCGAATAGATTCATATTATTAGCAGTGAATAGAAGCAAGGAAAATGTCAATAGAAGATTGTTTACAGGTGGTTTTGTTTAATTAAAGTGCAAATCAAGTCAACAACATTTCAAGGGAAGCATTTTTGGATGTTGGTGAAGCACTGCAAAATCGTCGCCACAAAGATTTTATCAGTACCTTTCGTTCAAAGCAGACTTTGGAATTCAGGTACTCCGATATTTGTTTAATTTTTCCATCTTCATAAAGGATATGTGTTTGTGTGTATATATTAGATATATGTTTTAATGTTTAGTGGAATATTTCTGTTAAGGGCATTTTCTGAAGGCTCCAGCTAGTAAACTGAATGGTATAGATGGTCAACTTTGTTTATTAATTGTACGGAAGTGGTCTCCCTTAAAAGCAGTTTTTTTTTCAACTTAAAAAAGTGTCATTGATATCCATCATTTCAACTGGTTAAAATTTCATGACAATTTCTATTAGGAGTGACCAGGATCCAGCTCTTTTTGATGAAGACTTGCAGCGGAAATTAAATGAAAATCGCCGGATTGGGATGTCACGCCTTGATGAAGTATGTTTAGTTTTAAATATGATAATGAATCATATCTTAGAAAGAACAACGCTGATGGAAAGCTCATCTTGATAGCGTTGTCAAAAAATTGCATAGCTGCTTTTACTGCTTGAGAAAATGTAGATCTTTTAATGTGTGCCAAAAACTCCTACAATTATTTTTACATTTCTGTAAAATGAATCTATGACTTTTGGCCAAGTGTGCTGGAGACTGAGTGGGAGCATAGCCAAACAGGATAGGGACAAGCTGAACAACAACATTAAAAAAAAACAGCAGGGGTGATTGGGAGGGAGAAGAATGACTTAGAGTATATCACAAGCTAGATTCTGTACAACAAACTTAGTTTTTGCTGACAACTCACCCACTCCAACAAGAATTTGACAGCAACAGATAGAAATGGTAGGCTTAGAGAACTGCACACTGCACTCTTTTATTGTGGCAGCAATCCACATATACAACCAAATCATGGGTAGGACCCCTCTTTGAGTGAAGGTTCTCAGACTGCTGGCTCTTTCTTCCCGAGCACCCAGTCTTTTGTGTGTGTGTGTGTGTTCATATGTGCTCATATTCAATGTTCTACTTGAGGTATCATGTAATGTCTAATGTATTATGTAATAGTAACATAGACAAACAATTTCCTGAAAAGGATTAATAAATATGTTTTATATTTTGTTTTGTGTTTGTATTGTAACCAAAGACCAGAAGAATACACTCTGCTTTTAAGTTTTGACAGTTGTGAAATGGAATAAAAAGATCTGTAACGTGATGAAGTTTTATTCCTGTCATATAAGATGTGGTGCATTATACATTTTTTTAAAGTGTCAGCAGTTCTTTCTGTCATTCTACATACCTATAACATGATTTTTGTGACATGAAATTAAAAGCTACCAATCCTGTTCAATGAAGTTATGTGTGTATATATGACTGTTAAGGCACACAGAGATTTTCTTTATGTTCAACAGGTAGTCAGCAAGTATTCCAACTTGCAGTTTGAGACAGGAGAAGAACCAAAAGAGGTGCCAGATGGTTCTGATGCTGATCGATCTCACAAGTCAGAAGATGATGAAGAAGATGAGGAAGATCCTAGAGAAGAAGAGCTAAGAGATGGAGAGACAGAGGAAAACAAAGAAGAGAGTGAATTTTTAGTAGAGTGTGAGTAACAAAATGATGTAAGATTTGATTGTCTTCTTTTTTTTCCCATTGTGGAACAAGTGAAAATATGACTTGAGTAAAGATTTTTATAAAGTGGCTTGATTGAATACTGTATAAAGCAGAAGTATTTATTTACAAAGTAATATAGTCAGGGATTATGTTTTCTGAGTTGCACAGTAATGTATGCCCTCATAAGCAGTGACAGTCATGTCTGGTGATTAGAGCTAGGAAACGAGACCATGTCACTTCTCTCCTCTCTTTTCCTCACCTGATGACCATCTCCTAACTATTCCTCTCACCAAAGCAGCAACATATGATCACAGGATTTTAAGTTACTGTGCAGAAAAACAATGGAACCTCTCCCTTTCCACCCAACCCCTGTTGAAGTTTTTAAAAATCAACTGAAAACTCATCTCTTCCTTAAGCACTACACCTAACAACAGTTCCCACAATGCTAGGTTTTTTTCATACCCTTACCCCGTTTGCCACTTATTGGTACTTTCTTGCTCATCTTCCTTTTGCAAAATCATGATACTCTCGGTCCTTGTTACTTGGTTCCTCTTTGCATTTTTTGTTTGTTTTTTTTATTTATCATCAGAACTGTTCTTTATCCTTAAGTAGTTCTTATGTTGTTTCTTTGTTCCTCTGTCCCTTGTATGTTACCCATGCCTTACTCTTGTTCTTAATAAGAGCATGCTCCTTAGGAGTATGAGTATGCACTATACAAATTTTGCATTTATTATTATGTTTATTTAGTTGTACAATAATGTATGCCATCATAAGCAGACAGAAAGAGAGTGATGTCCTTTTGTCTAACTGAGAAGATCGGCTTTCCATGGTTTTGCTTCTTTGTTGTAGTCATGTTTCAATTTGGATCCTCATGTTTACATTTGCTTCTGCTGCTTTAGCTCCCCTTTTCTGTTTTGCAGCTGGATTGCATTTAATGTTCTTTTGAAATGTGAATTGATTGGAGAATTCTCAATATATTCTCAATCTCCTGACCTTGCTAACCCTTGTTTTCGGGCATGGCCACTGTTTTTTTTTTTTTAAAAGAAAAGAAAAAGCCTGCAGTTATCTCCCTTTACTGAGGGAACACAGTCTTTGCATTGTTCTTTATTCTACATCTTTGTGATATCAACATTCATACCAGTCATTCATGCATCAACATTCATACCAGTGCCAAAGAAGCCTAATGCTACAGACTTGAAAGATTTTCGACCTGTGTCTCTCACGTCTATTGTGGTCAAGTGTTAGGAGAGGGTTGTGGTGTTTGATAACCTCCTGTGGCTGTTCGCCTGGATCCTCTGCAGTTTGCGTACAAGCCACGTAGGGGTGTGTCTGATGCCACTCTCACTCTCTTTTAAATGCTATTCTACAACACTTAGACACCTCTGGCACCTATGTTCGGGTCCTGTTCATACATTTTTCCAGCACCTTCAACACGGTCCAGCCACACCTGGTAAAGTCATCATCAGCCTAGTTCTGTGAATATAATCATTCCTGAAGGACCGACCACAGAGGGTGGGTCTCAGAGTTCCACCAACGGGTACTGTAGGGTCCGGTTCGTCTGAAAGGGTAAATCTGTCAATGACTTGGAATGATTCTGTCAGACAAGCAGATCCTCAACACAGGTACCTTCAGGGATGTGTGCATTCTCCTATTCTATTATTCCTCTTGTAACTTCATGCAGTCAGAAAGATGGCATATAACATCATATCAGACCAAACACACCCTCTCCATCCCAACTTTCAGCTGTTGCCATTGGGATGGTGCTACAAAGTGTCCTGTGCGTGAAAAACTTCTTACCAGAGGTCAGAGCGGTCCAGTGGCGCAACGGTTAGCGCCTCTCACCAATACAGTGAAGGCTGGCTGCCCAGAGTTCATTTCTCGTCTCGGGCACGCTTTTCCTTCTCTGCACGTGGCATCTGTTTACAGGGCTGGCTGCCTTACCGTAATATAGCCTCAGTTGCTGGCACGGCGTAAAACACCAATCCCCCCCCCTCCTACCAGAGGTCTTTTGTGCCAGCAGCCATCACCATCCTGAATAAAAGGCACAAGGACTTGTAGAGTTTCCATATTTCCTGGTATCTTCCCTAGGAGGTTCACATGTATGTGTGAGAAGTAGTAGGTGTGTTTGTGTGTTGAATGTCTTGTATGAGTATGTATGCCCATTTTGTTGTGAGTGTGTGTGTATATATATATACTCATGTTATGTTTTTATATGTGGTTGGGTTTGTGAAACGAAAAATTTGTGTCTTGGAATTCCTGGGACAGACAAGATTTGATTTGATTTCATGTATTTTGTTCAGTGCACTCAGCTTTCCTTTTGGTTGAGACATTGCACTATACAAATTCACTTATTATTACAGTGGAACCTCGATTAACGATCACAATCCGTTCTGGAAAGTTGTCCGTTACCTGAAATGTTCGTTATCTGATACAATTTTCCCCATAAGAAATAAATAGATTTAATTGGTTCCCAGTCCCTAGCCCCTGTTGACTCGCTAATATTTGAAAGTTACAGGCTATATAGGTATGATTTAATGAGAACAGTTATAATACAACATAAATGAATTTAAACAAACGTAAAAACATTAACGAAATAATTTAAACATCAGAAAACTTGCCGTTTAGACGGTGTGGGTGGATGGAGGCGTGGGAAGGAGGGAGTGGAATTACTGCTTGGATTCCGCCTCCATGAGCACGTGTGACATTGTAAAATTGGTGGTGACTTCCCTTTTCTGTTGCTTTGAGGTTGAAGGAACAAACTTGTCCAGTGTCTGTTGCTTCTGCCTTTTTTTTTAACACTTTTGGTTAATACGACATCACACCATCATTGAACATGCTTAGGCCCCTATTGCCTATCACACTGTCAGGGAAAGACATTTATACAAACAATTGCAATTCTCTCACTTCGCACACATTTCTTTAATCACAAAAATCACTACATAAGAAAGATAACGAACGACTGATCGTAACTGTGTCTCGAGCACGAATGATGCTTGGTCTCACATGCTGGTCGGTCATGTGTGGCTGTTCGTTATCTGAGGTTTTAGTCGTTATCCGGTGCAAATTTTAAACGAAATGTTAGTTCGTTATCCGAAATGTTCGCTATTGGAGGCGTTAACTAGCCGAGGTTCCACCGTATTTGGATTTTTTTCTTTGAGTAATGTGTGCATTAGTTTATAATGGTGTGGTTTTTTTTGATTTTCAGTGGATCTTGATGAGAGTTACAAAGATTGTGGTGGAAACATCTCCGATGGCAACAGCAAGGAAATTGGTGATAAAACTGTTTCCAGTAGAACCATGTTTGGTAATGGCAGCACTGATGAAGATGATGTGCCCAGGGACATAGGGGATAATGTGACAACCAATAGAGTAGATGGAACTGAAAATGAAAATGGATTTCATGAGCAGGAAGTCGATCTGCCTTCATTGAAGAGAACCAGTCAGCGACAGAAATCAGTTTGGCCTTGCACTGTGTCAGTTAAAGCTGTAGCCTCTGGAAGCGATAATGGGTTTCAGGTTTCAGCTCTAAAAAGAAATTGTGAAAGAACTGGAAAAAAAAATGCACTTGGAAATATAAAAAGGACAAAATCACCATTGAAGGTTACTACCTGCGTCAAGATCCCAAGGTACCTCACCAGACCAGCAGAGAGTAGGAGTAATCAAGCATTTTATCCGAGCAAGACAAGCTCTACTGTCAGCATGCATGTGGATGACAACAGTATCATGGTCATTGACAGCAGTGACGAAGAGAACTCCTCAGAAACAACAGGGAAGGGTAGGCAAACAAGGTCTCCATTATCATCCAAATCATTGCCGTCTTCTTCGCTACCATCACTGCACAATCAATTTAGCGAAGGGTCTTTCAAGAACTTATATATTGAGGGATTTAAAGTAGAGAAATGTTCATCTGAGGATGAAAACAAGGAAGAGGAGAAGGATGTTCTCATTGTGCTGTCTGACTAGACCCTAGCCAGCTAGCACTTTATTTCTTCTCCATCCACACTTGACCAGCCCACTAGATAAAATTGTTAAAAAAAAAGTATTTATAGTTATTTAGTATTGAATCACTCCTTACCATAAATCACTGTTTCAAGTCAAACCAACAGAGCTGAAAGTCTTGAAATAAAAGGCTGACCGTAATGCAGAATACAAATAGTAAGCAGACTTGAAGCCATTGAAGGCAAAGCATGAACACCAGACAATACTTCATTTTCTCATTCTTCATCTCTTGGTTCAGGGCTTTTGATCAGCCTCCTAGTAGATATTTTTTTTTTTGACAGTTCATGTTGTGCTGTAAAGAGTGAAGCTGACATTTTGTTTGAATGCTCAATAAAGTACTGAAGAATTGAACTAAGCTCTATCCCTGCTGGGAGACTGATATCTAGTTGAATATTAAATGTAACTTTTACCTTTAACTTAAGCTTTCAGTTGGTTTTGCAATAAGAGTTTTGTATGCAAATAAAGCTTAAATGAGTGATATTTAATGTGAGTCATTTAATGATCACTTCCAATATGCCACTAAGAAAGGAGCAGGTGGTAGTGTGTCCGTATTTCCTGATGTGGCTGTGTGATAAAGCGTGCAGACAGCAGCTTTTACGCTTGCTGGCATGCAGTTTTTAACAGCCAAACAGGGCTTCTGCTAAGGCTAAATTCTTTGGGGTCCCAGGGACCCCTTCTTCAGATTTTTAAGGGGTCCCTGTTCTTCACCCACATTTGAAGGGGACCCCATTGACGAAAATTGAAGGGGTCCTCCGAACTGTTAATGCATACAGTACGCAATTTTTGGCGTAAGCAGAAGCCCTGGCCAAAGGTTCACAATGGTTTAATTACTATGGCAGCCATATTGAAGAGATAAGTCTGGAAAAAGCCTTCCTGACATGGGAAGAGAGACAAACTGCCAGCAATGCCAGAAACTTGCCTTTTATTACTATAATAGGCTAATCAACAGCAAAAGATTATACTGCTTATGCTCCTGCAGTGTATACTGGTGTTGGCTGCCACAGCTGCAATATTTCTTCTCCCATTTCTTGTCAGCTGCTTATAGCTATAATATTTCATTTCTTATTTCTTGTGCAGTTGCTTATTTTGAGGGAAAACAATTTTTGTGGCTGATTTACGGTGCATTAACATTGGGATCATCCACTCAAAACTTATTCTGTAGCGTAGTTATATAACCTGAGATCACCCCGTACAGTTGTACTGTACTATTGTACCGTCATAGTTGATGTTACTTGGGGATCGTTCACTCCAGATGTCTTAATATTTCTGCAGTTATAGTTGATACCACGGTAGTGGGGGCAGCAAATGCTTCACATTGTGACTCCTGATGAAATATTTCCATAATTTGCTGTACATTTAAAAAAAAAAATTCCAGAAGGGATGTTCTTATCACTTGCTAGATATCTCATGTAGAAAGTTGTTTTGCCCGCCTGCAGCATCATGTAAGTTGTTGAAACTATTATTCTTTTGTTTTATGACTGTAAAATAAAAGGTAGTTTTGCTACCCTGTCTTCTCTAATGGCTAAGTGTTATATACCACAACGCTCACTACAACTGCTGTGGACTGGTATGAAATATGCATAAACAGCCCTTTGTACACAAGTTTCAATAAATAGCATTGCACAATTTTTTTTTTTTTAATACAATGTGAAAGATCTGTCTGCCTCATCAGCTGTTAACCTACAACTCTGTGCAATTATGTGACAGTGCAAAACCTTAGTTTTGTTTGTACCAGTCTTGCAATATCTGTGCAACAAGTATGGGCATAACCAACTCTGTGCACAAGGTGTATGAGATCAGCTATGACATTGCATTTCCTTTTTTAGTCGAAACCTGTCTGATATAACTTGGTATTTGTCAAACTGGATACTTATACTCAAAAAAATGTTATAGACATGGTGATGGTAGTTAAGAGGAAAGTTCCTTTTCATTACTTTTATCTGATCTGTGAGTTTAGAGAAATGTTTTAGCGTGATTTAAATTTTACCAGTTTCAAAAATAGGAAACTGAAATTTTTTGCTTTTTTTAGCATTTGTTGGTACACAGTTTGAATATAATTCGATTGAGTGTGTGTGCACGTATGTGTGCAGAGGACTTCATTTTATGTGGAGCTTAAATTATTAAAATATGAATTGAATAATTTAATATGAATTTTTTAAATATTCCGTGTAATTTACTTTACTTCAGGGAAGAGTGAAATAAAATATTTAATATAAACAATAACTCACCTTGTTTGTTACATGTTTCGAAACAATAATATTGGATGGACTCATACTATTGATTTGGAAAGTGATCATGGTAAATTGTGTAAAAAATGTGTTTAGAAAACAATATCTGTTGAGTTGCAATATACTCTTGAGCAGGCATGGCAAGCTTGTGCCTAATTACAAGCACACCTGTGGCCCGCACAAAGGACACTGTACAGGTGTGTGATCCTTATGACAGGACAAATGTGACACATGCGGCCCTGAGGGGACCCTCAGTCTGATATGTCTGTTCTTTAGTGTCACTAAAGCCAGTTTTCAGGGTATGTTTACAGAAAATAAATATAGGATCTCCAGTGTGAACATATTACTGCTTATTCCAGTGCTTATTTCCTTAACAGCATTCTTAGGCATACACCCACAACTTCATACGCACATCAAAGGAAAGCCAACAACTAAGGATGCATTAGATGGAGTAGATCCCTTGGTGGAAGAGGAATATTTCTTTTGCACTGCATATTAAAACACACACACACACACAAAAACATGTTCTCCGGATGACTTCTTTCCAGCTTTCATCTTTATTCTAGTTCACCCTTTTCTCTCTCACACCACGACTTGTATGCGCGTGTTGCTTGGACACATACAAAGAGTGAGGAACACAGGAACTTACAAACATTAATGTCCTTTTGACTGCGTGCGCGCGTTACATAGGCCTTCCTCTTACCTGGTGGCCTAAGCCTTTTTTACGGGAAGACCAGATCAGGATTGACTATACCTCAACT
The DNA here is from genome assembly GCF_003073045.1 of Pomacea canaliculata. Lineage (NCBI taxonomy): Eukaryota > Metazoa > Mollusca > Gastropoda > Architaenioglossa > Ampullariidae > Pomacea > Pomacea canaliculata. Next base: position 20,455,262 of record NC_037600.1, read on the forward strand.
GAAGTGTCACACCAGCCTATCTAAACCAATACCGTGTCGCATCCATGTGAACTAGTCTTAATGAACCACTCACCATGTCGCGGGCATGTGTGCACGAGCGAGGAGTAAACAGCGACACGACACTGGTCACCCTATGGCTTTGGGGACAGGCAGCGGACTGACCCAGGTTTTCTGGTCATTTCCTATGGTCTGCTACATGGCAGGACCCACTGATGTCAGAGAAGAGACGAACAATGTCTACCTTTCTTGCACACAGCAAACAAGGTGCGATTTTCCATGTCTGTAGAATTGTTTTCTCTCAAACGTGTTTATAGGTAACTAAGTACATTCTTTTGGTATAAGTTTTACCTGCTTTGCTTACATTGGTTGGCATGATCACCTATTCTACCTGGACACTGGCGAAAAAGGGAAATGTAAGTCTTGAAGCGTTTGGGCAATAGCCAGGAGTATGTGGTGTCTGGGGGGACAGTGTAGTAGTGTGTGTGGGGTTAACTGTTTCAAAATATATGGCCTAAAGTGAAGGCTATCATTTTACAGCTACAATATCAGTCTGACAGTACATACATTGTACACGTATGCGTATCAACATTAAATCGCGACAGGTCTTGACACAGTGAGTTGGCTGCAGACAAATAGAAGCATAAGAGAGGATAAGGTTGTGGGAAATCCCAATAATGTAGATTGTTTATCAGGCTTTGCTTTATCTCTGATTAGTGAGTTAAAAGACGAATAATAAGGGTAATTTCCGTAAACATACTTTTAAATAGTTTGTGACATTATAATATTTATAGGTAGAAAGGTATAAAATCTTATTCCTCACAGCAGTGTATATGAAATTCATTCCAGACATAATCATCATCTCGTACAGGCCATGGTGCAATTAACAGGCCGCAGGCGTTATTTTCGGAAAAAAATATCCTGTACTTAAATCATAAAACAAAACAAGAAATATTTAGAATATAAAGTATTACACAGAATCTCAAGTAACGTTTGTGACGTGTTTAGAGGTCTTTGAAATTAATCCTTAAAGTTGTAATTAAAGGAAGTGTACAAACACTACGAGTTTAAAAGGTCCCTTCACAATTAATTCATAGTTGAATATATTACTCATGCACAACCAAACATTAACCATTCATAAAAAAAAATAACAATTCCTCTATGGGAAGGTATAGTTTCCTGACTAGGCGTTCGCAATGCTCAAAAGTTCCCTTAAAAGAACTAGGTTGTGTCACCTGCGCGTGACAAGATACATTCCTGTTGAGTGTAGATGACACAATTGTCGTCAATGTTGGCAGGACACTCGGCAACACTGAGCAGCGTTCAGTGGAAAAGAAAAACTGTTTTCACCCTGTAAACGGCTGAAAGCGGCTCACTGAGCCTAAAACAGACTCCAACCTGTTCAGGGGGAGAAAACTATCAGCCATGTCTGGCCATCGACCTTCTGATGAGAAACAAGTAAGATTTACTTTTAAAGAAATCTTAAGATTTATGGAAAGCGTGAGGTGGCAGGATATCATAAATTGTTATTATGATTGAAAGCTCACAAACATGGAAACACTAATTACTGCTGTTTCGTGTATTTCTTAGACAAGATCTCTGGATCCAAACTTTCAGCGTACAGAAAGCAATCAGCAATAATAATAGTAACAGCTGAAATTCTTGTGACAGATTTTCTGGGGAAGTTTAAGTTTATACTAAACGTTTTAAACAATGGCATCAAACATTTGTTTTGCAAAACAATTTTCGTCATGCTAGGAAAAAAGTGAAAAACATTGCTTTATGTAACTGTTCATTGTCTTTGGCTTTCTAACCTATATATGCTTATCTGAATTCTGAAGGATGGCTTTCTTCATGATATTTATTTACCCTATGGTTAATACCAGGGGCGGAGAGGTAGTGAAGGAGGAACTTCTGGTGGAGGCCGTGTTAAAAAGTATTTGCATGGTATACGTGAAGATTTTCTTTCTACAAACACAAGTAAGTTAATTATGGAATGAATGAAACATTATAAATTATCCCTCAATTGATAATTCTCAACTCGAATGTAAAAATAATTCGAGCTCTTTTTTACTGTCCTCCCATCTTTGTTGTCTAACACATCACCATCACATATCCATCGTCTGTAATTCTTGAAAATCAGCCATCAGGGCCTTGTTTCCTTGTTAAGAGAATAGAATAACAACTATACTACATATACACTTGTTCATTCTGCATAGGTAATAAGCTACAAGTCCAAGAGGTAGAAAAGAGGTCAGGTGCTAGTGTGCACTTTGACTGTAACCCATCACCTGTACCAGGTATGAAGATCATCGTTATCCAGGGTGTTCCGTCTCAGATCGAGGTGGCTGTTCAGCTCATCAATGATATGACTGCAACTGTGGTTTGTATAACACTTGAGCAAGGAGTAAAGAAGTAAAGCTCCGAGTGAACATTTTGAGTAAAGAGTGAGCAGTAAAGAAGAAAAGTAGAAAGAATAAACAAGTAAAGAATGAGAAAAAGTAATCAATATTTAGAGTAAGTAATAAAGAGTAAGAATAATGGTAAGAAGTAAAGAACATTTAACTTCTTTATTTGGGCTGAATCTAAGTCCAGGGGAGCATTTTCATAGAGGCCAAATAAGCATTAATATGAATTAAAATGCTAAGGATTACCTTGATACAGGGAACATTATCAGACCAAGCCCAGACATTCTGGCTCCAGTGGGCTGAGGCCGCGTTTCCTGATCTCGACTCACGCGCCTACTTCCTGCCTCCTGTCTACGTCAACCGCGTGCCGATGACTAGACAGTCGGTAGCTGGTCAGGATGTTCTTGTCCTTCAAGCAGCACCTGGACAAGCTGGACAATCCAGCCAGCCAGCAATGATTTCACCTGCTACTCAGCCTCCTGTCGTAATGGAAAGCGACGTCAGAGATGATGCGGCCATACAGCGAGTGCTTGTCTGCCTTCAGAAAATATCGGAAAAGAACAAAGAAGTTATGGTTGTAATGAGCCAGCTTCGGTTTGGACAATACCTGGATGAGCCGTGTTACTCTGCTGCCGCTGCTTATCTACCCCTACCCAAGAATTTGCCTATGTCTACTTCAAGAGATAGACAAGGAGATTTTGATCTTCTTATTATTCACCAAAGCTACAGTTTTGTCGTCTGTAAAGTGAAGTCTGTAGGTTTAAATGCAAAACAAATTAATTTGTTAGGTGAGGAATTAGACAATACCATTAGGAAGAAACTGAAAGAGACTGTTCTACAACTGGACAAGGCGAAGGCCATGTTGTCTCACCTGGTGTCCGACATCGCTCCCGGTCTGCGCATCACTAAGACCATCGCTTTCCCCAACCTCACGGCTCGTCAGGTGCAACAGGCCATCTCCAGCGATTCACAGTTGATTCAGGTAAAGATTGTCAGCACTAATTCATTAAGCATTTGATTATTTTTTTCCTCTAGCGTTCTCCAATTTAGCTTCCATTAACTTTTTATGCTAAACACAGGTACACATGGAAAATATCGAAAATTTAAATAAGAAAATATTAGGTTTAGTTTCAATCGTAGAGTAGACAATTTTTACAAAGTGTGCACCATAAAAAGGTTATTTTCGTCTTGCCTTGATGATTACCAAATGTCTTTTTTGCGGACGTACATGTCGTTGGGGAAGTCGGTTAATATAATCAAAGTTTCAGTTTCATGCATTCTTAGAAATTACTTCGCAAATTTAAAAACCAACTATTATGCAGTTATTATGCAGTAATCACAATACAACCCTTCATTTTTATTGTGATCATCCCAAACTATATTCAACATAGTCACTTATTTTAACCACAAGAGAGAACCTATTTACCATGAGACACTTCCCAATTTGACAGCATGCATTTAGCTATTATTAAATTATTAGAATCCGGGCACATCTAATCTTAAAATATAACTGGGAACGAGGCATTTTAAAAATATTTACTTCTAAATCATCCCAAGTCTAGCAGTCTCAAAATTGGCATTTTCACGAGATCTCATATTACAATGCCTGAGTTTTAACAGGAAGAAAAGAGATATTTGTACTGGTTTCTTGAAAGTGAAGCAGCGACGTGTCGACAGGTAGCTATAGTTAACCCTAAACCTGATATTAGCGAGACGGATCGACTTGAACCAAGTAAGAAGAAATGAATATATATATATATACCTACTTGACAAAAAGATTCTGGTGTATAATTGAGAAATATTGTCTACAAAGGAAAACACAGTATTTCAAACCGAAAACTCTGAGAAACTGGACGCCGGGTAGAAGTAAAGATGAAAAATATAGCTGGATTACGAGTTTTTCTAAGATCATATTAACCAATCGCAGAAAATCTTTTAAAATGAAATGCTTTCATGCCACTCGATAAAAGAGCTTCAGCTGACAACAGCCAAAACATGTTCTGTTACAGGACCTGTGTCAGTGTCTGGGAACAGCAGACCCCGCCGACATCCCAGGTCTGTGTCTGTGCAGTGATCAGTTGTCTGACCCCAAGACCCCGTGTGACGTCAGTAGTCACGTGCTGAGGGAACTCGGACACTGGTGGCAGCGACGTGTGGCTGGGGCTGGACCTGACAGTCACATGACACCTGGTGTATACAAAAAAATAATAGCAAGGTCAGTTATTCAGAAATACTAAGTGCGAACATATTCTTTGGGTCTCGTGTATTTGTGAAGCGAGATTGACACTGGACAGACATTTCTCCTTTTGTCGTATATTTGTTGTAAATTAACGTGCTGAACAAATTTGGTGTCTAATTCATCTCTGATTTATAAAATCATTCTATTCCCTAGTTAATATTTTGATTTTATTAAAAATTTCTTTACCTCTTTTTTTTACTCTTCTCATAAGTTAAATAAGACAACCTGCTCAGTAACCCTTCAACATTTACATTAAATGAACACAATATGGACTTAAAGAAAACAAAAATAAATTAGGTAAGCAAAGAATGCAACTGAACAACAATCAATATTGGAGATCTCTCTCGCTCATTCTGTCGAATAGAAGAATCATTCTTTCGTTTGACAGTCTTTCCATCGCTCACTTTGCATGTGCGAAACTAGTTTAAATGGAGACTTTCGAAGAAAAAGATTAACGTAAAATAATATATGATCTCATAATTTTTATATAAAAATAAAATAATTATACTGTTCAGCCCTCTTTAAATTTTACTATGCAGTGTGTCTCAATGTATTTTTAAAATGTCTGAGTTAAAAATTAAAAAAAAAAGTAAGAGCGCAGAAGAGAGTTTCCTTACGATAAAGACCGGTGCTTCATTTCATTTTTGTCGTCAGGAGCTGCTGTATTAAGATTTTTTTTTTCAAAACTGTTACCGTATAATGAGCTCAAAACCGTATTGCTAAAGAGCCAAAGTATTATAAAATTAATCTTGTGTGCAAATCAAGCAAGGACAATTTGCACTGAAAGTAATCATGGCGATAATTGTGAATAAGAGTTCAGGTGTGTTTAGTACGGTAGCTCAGTCTAATTGACGACAAGTACGACGATAGCATTATGACAAGAGGTTTAGGAAAATCAAACGACAGCGTTGTCTGCGTGGTGACAATTTTTGAGTTTTTTTACTTGTGAATTTATCTTTTGTAAATGGATTATATTTACATGAAATTCAGTTTTATATGTAGTGACACGAATGCAACAGTTTTTCTTTACGATCGGGTTAAGTTCATTTTCAGATAATAATTTCAAAAATATGAATACACAATCATACTTAATTTTAAAAATATAAGTCTTCAAAAATCGGCATTCTCACCTTGCATTAAAATAGTAGAAGAAGATTACCTTCATTTACTGGAGAGTTCCATTGTGTAAGTAACGGCAAGTCTGGCAAATCTGTGATTGTCTTCGAGTCAAAAAAGAATCAAAAAAGAAGAAACATCTCTCAGGTTGTCGTGTTCAAGAAACGATTTTCTTTTTTTTTTTTTTTGCTCAGAAAATGAAACGGATGATTTTGAAATACAGCTCTACAGATCTGAACGTTAGTTAGATGCTTCGGCGGAGATTAAAAAAAAATTAGAAGTCCCAAACAGAATTCCCTCGACATACTTGGTAAGCAAATCTTCTCCAGATCAAAATTTCGAATGTGTGTTTGTCTAAGATAACTGCTTGGATTGCCCCTCCATGAGCAAGTGACATTGTAAAATCGGGGGTGACTGCCCTTTTCTGTCGCTTTGAGGCAGAAGGAAAAAACTTGTCCAGTGTCTGTAGCTTCTGCCTTTTTCGTATACCTCTTCGGTTATACGACATCACATTATCATTGAACATGTTTAGGCTCCTATCGCCCATCTCACTACTATAGCTCTTAATCTTCCATTCCAACAGATTATTTATAATAAATAATTCAACTGCCACATTTTAATTTGTTCCATTAACTACTTATAAAAATCAAATTACTGTGTTTCTACCAGGTTCTGCGGTCCGGTGACAACAGTGAGTGTGCCATGCACATGTCCTCCACGTGTGAGTGTCAAGACCCTGGGTCAGGCCGTGTGGTGGACAGGAGAGTGCTATACTGCTGTAATCACACTCTTCCCGGAGCAAGTTCACCTGCTACACACGGCGCCTCCCACACTCTTTGTCACCGGACCGCCCGGTACAGGTAAAACTGTGGTGCTGCTGCTGATGGCCATACAGTGGCTGCGGTGTGGTCACCACGTCTACGTTGTCAGTACGTGGTGGGGAAGCCGTGCTGTGTGCAAAATGCTATACCACATACTGCAGACTGTAAACACACAGCACCCAGCAGTGGCATCAAGTGGGCAAATTCACCTCCTGGAGTTTGATTTTCCAAAAGACAAAGACATGGAGAAGGCTGTCAACGACTTGTCACAGGCAGCGAACGGAGGGCCGTTATACATAATCGCTGACGAAGCGGGGCCTGAGAATACGTAAGTTGTACAGTGAACCTTGTGAGGATAGACTAGCACGTGGAGGGTGGCCTTGAAGTAAACAGTTTATAATTTACAGAGGATTCGGCATCTTGTTTATTTATTACACATCTTAAGATAATTTTTATTTTGCTGCATCTGGTGTAAAGACTTAATGTTGGCAAACTCTTAGTCTTCAGAAATGGCGTCCAAGCCACAAGATGCGCCCCTACAAAAACTGGCTTTAATTTAGTGGGGTCTTTAATCCTCTGAGGAACAAGGGGTTATTTGTCCAGTAGTTTTGAACCACCCACATATTCCATTGAATGAACTTAGAGTGGCGAAGTTTGTACATCAATTAGTACACACTGAGTTGTTATAAATTAGTCTCGTTTTTTATGTTGCATTAGTTTCGTTGTCAGAGTGATCCGAATTTTCAATTTCAACACCATCCGGAAAACAGACACTATGTCAACAGGACAAGTCGTCGCTAGTCTTGTTAGTAGATGTAACTAATTTAATATACTAATGCAATGTACCCAAATTTTTTTAAGCAGATTTCCTTGCTGGTTTTCGACAAAATGTTTGATTTTCTAAATTGGAACGGATTTGTCCGACACTTTTTCTTTAAGTTCTAAGAACCAGCATTTTCATCTAAAGATTTTTGGAATCGATACGTAAATTCACTTATCAAGAATCCAGAGGTCATGGAACTATATCTTTATTAAGATGTGTAACAAAAGAAGCCATGACAAATTTATAAAGAGAGTAAAAAGACCACATAGGTACTGCATAAACAACCACATACATCTTTTCATTTCTCTTTCTCTCTCTTTTATATATATACCTCCATCATCACCCCAAGCAAATGAGAATAGTTCAACATGTGTCTTACTGCTCTAAATCTTCATGTCTTTGATAGGTCTGTTTGCCCTGTAGACTCATCAGATGAGGAACAGAGCGAAGAGGACAAGGCAAATGATTTCGGAATTTTCTGTGGCAAGCTGTTGGCACAAGTTCCTCGACTCCATCTGTGGGCAGCAAGTTGTTTCCATGGACTCGCTCCTGTCGGCTGGCAAGTGGAATATTTAACCAGACCCCTCCGCTCTCCACCGACCGTCGTCAGGGAACTCCAGAAAACGTGGAAACAGAACAACAGAAATCAGAAGAAACGGAATCAAACGACTTACAACCAAAAAGCTCAGAACTACGAGTTGAGCAGTCAGGTGACCGATGACCAGAAGGTAGATAACCAGAGGAAAGAAGACCACGTGGCCGATGATCAGGAGATTGACAGCCAAGACACATACAATCAGGCGACTGACAACCAGAAGACAGACAGACAGGAAACAGATTCTCAGAAGACTAACAGACAGGAGACCAACAACCAGAAGACCCAGAACCAAGAGACTGTCAATGAAAAGAAGAGAAGCCAAAAGGCTAGCAACCAACAACCAGTCTGTTTTGTCCACCCGTACAGTGAGCGCGGTTTTCCTGACCACACAGACGGCCCGCCAGTCAGACGACTGTATCACGGGGGTCAGGGTCACTCAGGTAACAACGCAGGTAGCTGTGCCACGTGCGGTCACGAGGTGGCCAGCTTCCTACACAGTCTCCATGCTGGTGTTGCAGGTAGGTGTGCTATAATACAGGCTAGCATATTAAACATACGCCATAGGTACAGCAGATATATTCTTATTCCTGAAAGTTATCAAAACTCATTCGAAAATGAACGAAATGAATTAAAAACAGTTGGATTAAGAATACAGTTCGTTAGTAATGTGTACCCAGTTTACATTTACTTAACAGTTTGATGCCATCAGTCTGTCATAATGAACGCACTTTGAATATTTACAGGTGTTGCGTCCACAACCATCATCACCACAAGCAGTGGTACACTGAAATCCTGTATGCAGTGGAGAGACATGCTGGTTTTGTATTACTGGAGAAACTTCACAGAAGATTCGGGTATAGTGACGGGGCTAAGAGAAAAGGGCATTCCAGTGCGGTTGATGAAGGATGAAGACACCAATGACGTGGCCACTGCCCACAGTGATGTCGTGTGGGTGGCGGATGGAGAGCGGGTTCGTGGTCTGGAGAGAAAAGTCGTCGTGTGTGTGGACCCTCGTGTTGAAACTGTTCGACTTCACCATATGTCGCGGTGTACATCACAGCTTGTTATTGTCCTTGTCGACGATGAGCCGTCGGTTTCTAACATCTCCTACCTTGCTAGAGACGCTGCATTTCTACAATTAAACACGACTGACCTCACAAAAACTGGTCTTGAGGCAAATTCTTTCTTTGATCTATAATCCTTTGTTTAATGGTCCGCAGCTTGCTCTGAGCGATTCTTTGTATTTTCTGAAGCAGGAACGTTTATAAGACCAGGTCGGAGCCCTGGCAGTGTTTTCTTCCTTCACCTTCTGAACCTCGGCTGGTCCAGCGAGCTAAGCAACATCAGAACGGGTGACGAGGTGGAAGTAACATTAAACAGCAAGTTACAAGCAGCCCCTGCACCTTGTTAGCCCTGTCCAGGGTGGCGGGTCCTCAGTTATTTATTTGCCGCCCACCTGTTCGCTGAAAAGTGTTCCGCTTCTTGAAACATTTTCTTGTTAATTAGTCGCTCATATTCTGAGTGAAGGGGATACACCTCTTCCACTTGGCCTCTTCCAGATTCGTCGAGGCCGGACCACCCTGCACGGGGAAAACGTTGATGTTTCTGCCGATGGGTGCAGCAAGGCTGCGATGTGGCCACGACGTCTACTCTCTGAGCATTACAGACGACTAGGTCAGAACATCACGTGGTCAGGCTCACCTTCTCTCACAGGAGATAAAAGTAGAGAAGCCATTGGACGACTTGTAATGGGGGACGAGGGGAGGTTAGTTGCACCTCATCCCTGATGTGGGGCGTGAGAAAGAGCTGGGGAAGAGTTGAAAGTTGAAAGAGTATCTTATGAGAATAAGAAACAAAAAAAAAACAATCATGTTTTAACTAGGTCATAATATACTGATGATTCACCATCCTGTGATGACAGATGATGACATTGAGGACGTATCATGCCCCGCAGTGACGTGGTGTGGGTGGCGCATGGAGTTTGAGTAGACCATGATGTTAGAACTGATTGACTTACTTGATACAGCTAGTCATTTTCTATTGACAATTCGGAGATGCTGCATTTATACAGTCAAATATCATTGATCTCAGTATGGTTTTATACATCTGAAATATATGCTATGCAGTGATCTCACGTTGCACAATGGATTTAAGCTGACTTGGTGTTTTTCTTATCGTCGTTAACTGTTATTTTAAATTTTACGAGTAGGACCATGTCTGTTACAGTTCTATGCCATCACATCGTTATGCCGTTTATAGTTTATACAATTTTGTCTAGCAACACGAGGTTTTGTAGAGCAAGTTCACTTGTCAATGTACTTTCTAATAAAACATTAAAATTTAATAAATTTTTTTGTATACGTAAGGGACTGCATGTTTTAAAAACGAAAGAGTGACGATGGATGGTATAAAGCGCACTCAGTTTGTGATGAATGTTTGCAACTTAGGTTTGATACCTGATTTAGTTTTGAATTTATGATGCTTCAAATACTGTTATTGAAAATACTTGTCACATTCCACACAAAAATTCAGTTTTGAATTTCATCAATATGCAGTCATCTCAGACATTATCAGCATGTTTACTTGTATTTCTGTTTATTTCTCTCTGTATTTTATGTGTGTGGTGTGTGTGTGTGTTCCATTTCGGTGCTTTTCCGTGTGTGTGTGCGTGCTTGCGGTTTCTGCAACATCAGAAAGCAGAAACATTTGGAATCACACAGTTAACTATCTTGAGCGAGATATTGTTTCCTTTCAAAGCACCAAAAACTTTTATTTATTTGACAACAATTTAAAGGACTAGTAGGGTTTTAATTTTTAATTTAGTATGTCAGCACACTACACTGTTTCACCAAATCATTTTCCGTTCTTGATATATTCACATTCAAATATCACCAAACACAATCACAATCGTAGTCATATCCTACTCATGAAATATGCTCCCAGCTCTCCTGCTCCTGAGGCTTTCATACATAAACGCATCCATGTACTATCCTGTTGTCTGTGTTGTTGACCTTTATCTGAGTATTGTGGTGCTTGAGAACGGAAGAATGATATTAACTGAGATTTCAGAAATATCTTACATTAGAAAAACATTTTCAAACTCACTAGTCCTTTAAGGTTCAGCTAGTTGCATGGTCTGCCCCACATTAACAGTATTGAGCACAACGAGCGTGTGTGTGCGAGTCGCAAAACCTTTTTGGACGAGAGCCAACATTCACCCGACATTCGGCATTGATCTTCTGTTTTTAATGTCAGTACTCAGAGTTGTCATGCGAGTAAATGTGCAGCTACATTCGTGTACACATTGGAGGCTTTTCCTTTCGCTAGTGCACAATGCTGTAGGTTTTGATGGTGGAATAAAACTGATCCTCTCTCTCTCTCACACACAAACATACACAAGCACAGTCACGTAGGACCCAGTGCTTCAAAGGGATTTGATACCTTAATGATTTACTAGCCGCTTCAGGTACACATAAGGCTTAGACTACCGGATGACTAGACCAAGCACACCACAGGTAGGTTTAAAAATAGAGACATTTGAAAGCATTCCACCTGCTTGAGACATTCACGTCCACCCTGTCTAACCAAAGCTTTGTGAAAATGGGTTATTCAGTTGGTGAGTTACAAATGCTTGGTGTCGTGTGTGTGAGACATTACCGCTGACAGACCTAGATGAGTGGGTTACCTTTGTGTTCCGCTTGAGTTCAGTTTCCTGTAATGGCTGCCACTATAGACAAGCATGTCTTTTATTCTTACGTCTTTCTGTACTGGGCAAAGAAGGTGAGTGCTGTTTTAAACCCGGCCAGGCAGATGAAAAATGTACACCTAACTTAATTCTGAGGTGGTTTGTTGTAATAGTGCCTGCTTTTTTTTTGTAATAATGCATGTTCCAAGACCCAGTATTTAATCTCATTGTTGAATTTTACAAAGTGAGAGCAGGTAATGCAGGTTACACCCAAGACTACTAATGTGTCTGATGTAGCAGAGACTTACTGGAAGCTCTTCTGACTGTTATAAGTGGGCTTAGTATTTTTATTTCTTTCTGTTGCAGTTTTATTCATATTCTTGGGTAAATGACTTCTTTTCCTTTTTTCTGGAGATAAAATAATGTATACTCTGATTTCAAGACGAAACCCAGGACTACTGACTGTACAGGTGAATGGCGCTTAGCTGTTGCACCACCTGACTGCCCCAGTGGTGTCCGTTAGAGCAGAACCTGAAGTATAAGTGGAGGGGCTGTGGGTGTGGTGGGGTGAGGAGGTACTCGCGACCTAAGCATGATCCCCAGCAACAATGATCTCTTATGCTCTCTACCTGTATAGCCTGTTTAATAAAGTGTAACCTTATTTCTTATCCTTACGCAGGGGGGAAGTAGTTCGGCAAGGACGACGCCGCAGCTTATTTTAGTTCTGTACAAACTACAAAGGCCATAAACGAAAAATAAAGCCAGTTGTCTGTTCTTCAAGTTCTTACTCATTTCTCATCTATAGTAAAAGTTTGCTGAAGTTCGTCTGTTGTTTACTCCAAATGGCTTGGAGCCTCCAAAGTAGACAGTTATAACGATCTAGAACAGGGGTCTCAAACACGCGGCCCGCGGGCCGAATGCGGCCCGCGAAACATTTTTGTGCGGCCCTCGGCCACGTCCGCGGTGTATATGTATGTTGTGCTTGGTGATTAATTCCCGCAGTGAAAATTACCCCCGTTATTAGTGACAGAGACAACGTCAACTTATTTTAATAAACTAAACTGCCTGTGCATGTAATAAACTACACTAAATGTATTTAATAATTATAAAAACTTTATTTTAGCATTTAACTGCAGTGACAGTAGTGTTCGTAAAATTTAATGAAAAAACATTTTCTTTTCGTGGTGCGGCCCGCTGACTGGCTGTTACTTTCCACTGCGGCCCACATGCTAATATGAGTTTGAGACCCCTGATCTAGAAGCAAGTTCTCACTGCGATAAAGCTCTGAATATTCATGTACCATCTCTGACTGTCGTCTCGAACTGTGACTATCATATATCAAGCAGAGCTTTCCAATGGAAAACAGTGTTCTTTTTATCCAAACAAAGTATCCCGTTCAAAGAAATATTAATTTCCCGAGAATACTATTGATAAACAAAAACATTATTGGAAACGAGGTCTCTCACGAAGAACCAACACTTTGTGATCAGATGGTAATAATGTACTAAAGTATTACAAATATTTATATGTAGGTATCATCACAACAATTATAGTTTACGACGAACAATGAACAAGTAAGGAGCTATCTTTTTTATTTTTGCATTACTGCATTAAAATTTTTTTTCAGAATTTTGTTGTGTTCGCGTAGCATGCAAGCACACGCATTTCTGTGCACGTTGACCCGGATAAGTATAAATAGAAGCATCGTAAAATCTTTATGGAGAGAGGAAGGGGTGTAGGAGGTTATGTATCGCCGAAAATGTAGATTTCGTTTCAAGGTTAAAAAAAAAAATAATAAAAAAAACAAACAACCCACAACACTTCCCAAGAACCACCTTTGTGTCTGCTATAATTATATTATTGTATAAAGTTTATTAAAGATGGAGTTTAAATTCTTTTAGATGGTCAGGTGACGCAAAAGTGAAATTCTTGTGAGTAATGAAAGTGAGTGTACTGTCGGTAGTGAGTTCAGATCCCGTCTTGAGTAGTCCGTTTTTATTGTTGTTGTTGTAACCCAATATGGTATTTGTTTACAAGGCCTGCTGCTGTGTAGTGAAATTATAATAGTTGCTGACGGCGTACAGCACAAATTTCTTTCCATTATTATAAATAGTCCTCTGGTATTTCAAGCAAAAGTCTATCAAAGTTAGTTCCTTCTGAACAAACATCGAAAAGTTACATATATTTACTTGCATATTTCTTAATTTAATTGTGCTTTTAGAGTTTTTATACATTATAAAATATGTTAAGACATTGTAATAGCCAAATTATAAAATTAATCAATCAGAAATGATAAATGGCAAATTATAAATGTTACCTATAATAGGAGAATTTCTAGGAAATTTTCTATTTGTCAGTGAGCAGCGTTCATTGGAAGCTGAAGCTAGTTTTCTCTTCTGATAAAAGACTCCGGCAGTAAATACTGACAGACTTGGTCCTTGTCCGTGGAGCCTGCACTCAGCCATGTCGAATGATCCTCCACTTTCGCAACAGGTGAGACGAAAACACAAACATCTAGCAGAAACTGTTATTAATATTACTTTTTGAAATCATCGTGACAAATCAACATGGCCACTGTCAAATGGTACACGGACGTTTCGCCGCCAGACGTTTCGGAGCCGGACGTTTTGCCGACCGGACGTTTCGCCGACCGGACGTTTCGGAGTCGGACATTTTGCCCACCGGCGTTTCGCCGCCGGACGTTTCGGCGCGGGGCACTTCATTTCGGCATTTCACGCGGGACCTTTAGCCGAAGTCAAGTGTGTGACGCCCCTTAGCTCACAGTTCTCTCGCCATTGTATCAATGTATCAGTGAACTCTCTCTCACTATCCCTCCTCATATGAACCGTTAGCTCACACATTTCTCTCGCCATTGTATCAATGTTTTTTCTCAAAGCTGTTGCTCATAATCTGTGACAATCAAAGTGAACTGTCTGTGAAGTCTGTGTAAAATTAGTTTGAAATAAAGAATTATTGTGTAATCTAGTAGTTACTTTCATTCTTTGAGAAGTAAGTAAGCTCTCTCTCTCTCTCTCCCTCTCTCTCTCTCTCTGACATAATGCGGCGAAACGCCGGTCGGCAAAACGTCCGACTCCGAAACGTCCAGCGGCGAAACGTCCGCACACGCTGTCAAATACTGTCAAACATCAAAAAAACAACGATAAATACATATTTTGTCACTGGAACTAACTTTCTGCATTGCGAATAATTAGAAAATGAACGAAAGTTGCACCAAGAATGGATGGAAACTTGTTTTTCGCAAAAAAATCTGTCATACTTTCCCGCAATCTGTATTTTTCTAATTATCTGTAGATTGAAGAAAACAGTTTATAGTATATTTGTCAAAAACTTACTGTCAAACTCAAGGACGAGCGAAAGAAAAGGTCAGGTAGAAGTGGACCAGTCTCTGGTGGAGGCCGAGTCGTGAAGTACTTACACGTGGTGACTGACAAACAGGCTTCCTTTCTCTCAGGTATGTGTAAGTAATATTTGAATTAAAGAGGTACACAGATCTGTAAAACTAAAAAAAATG
Organism: Pomacea canaliculata; assembly: GCF_003073045.1. Classification (NCBI taxonomy): domain Eukaryota; kingdom Metazoa; phylum Mollusca; class Gastropoda; order Architaenioglossa; family Ampullariidae; genus Pomacea; species Pomacea canaliculata. Next base: position 20,470,481 of record NC_037600.1, read on the forward strand.
TTTGCTTCATGCATTAATCATCCAATTTACGTTTTTCTTGTTCTCACTTTTCGTATTGTTGATGTTTATAAAGTGATCATGGCATCTCACTCATCCTTTTCTTCAAAGTCAGCAGCTCGTTCTTCCCGTGCGAAGAACAAATGCTAGACACACAAATACAGGTATAGACATATAATAATACACATTTAGTCATAGAATAGTTAATTTACTTTTTGCAAAAATAACACACGTGTTATTATAAAAAATTATAAAATATTATATTACATAAAAGCTGTTTTCATTCTGCTTAGGTAATACATGTCTACTCCCAGAGGTGAATACGAAATCAGGCGCAAAAGTACAGCTTCACAAGGACCAATCACCTGTACCAGGTACTGCGGTTGTCGCCATTCACGGTGTTTTATCTCAGATCGAGGCGGCAGTCAGGATCATCAATGAGATGTGTAGAGTTGAGGTCAGTATAATAGCAAGCAGCAATGATTACAAGTAACTAACAGCGTTAATCAGGGGTTTGACGAGAAAGAGCGTCTAGGACTAAAACAATGACTGAAGCTACAGCTGAGTAACAGTATGTTTAAAGAACATTGACTATCTTTTGATTTTTCACTGTAACAGGTTTACGCAGTGTTCAGTTATTTGCCTGATTTTTTCTCCATACTTCCTAAAAGAAGCAAGCCAAGGACATTTAATAGTTAAACATTTAACAGATATAGTATTAATAAGATCTTTGACACAGGAAAGCATGTTGGAACAAGCTCATGCCTTCTGGCTCCAGTGGGTTGAGGCCTCATTCCCTGATCTCGACTCACGCGCCTACTTCCTGCCTCCTGTCTACTTCAACCGCGTGCCCATGACTAGACAGTCAGCTGCTGGTCAGGATGTTCTGGTCCTTCAGTCAGCACCTGGACAAGCCGGTCAGTCAGACCAGTCGGCACCTGAACAGGCCGGTCAGTCAGACCAGTCGGCACCTGGACAGGCCGGTCAGTCAGAGCAGTCGGCACCTGAACAGGCCGGTCAGTCAGAGCAGTCGGCACCTGAACAGGCCGGTCAGTCAGACCAGTCGGCACCTGGACAGGCCGGTCAGTCAGACCAGTCGGCACCTGAACAGGCCGGTCAGTCAGACCAGTCGGCACCTGAACAGGCCGGTCAGTCAGACCAGTCGGCACCTGGACAGGCCGGTCAGCTTAGCAAACCTGCGATGATTGCATCTGCCTCTGAAACGTCTATTCCCCAGATTGCTCCTGTTAACGACAGTGATGTCAGAGATGATTTAGCCTCTCAGCGGGTTTTCTGCTGTCTGCAGAAAATGTATGAAAACAAAAGAGAAGTTTTGTTTGGAATGAGTCATTTTAGGTTCGGACAGTACCTAAGTGAATCCTGCTATTCTGCTGCGTGTTCCAAACTACCTCTACCGAGGAACTTGCCCAACTCTTCTTCAAAAGACAGACAGGGAGACTTTGATATACTTATTATTCATCGAATGTACGGTTTTGTAGTCTTTGAAGTGAAATCGTTTGGCGGAAGACTCAAAGAAAGTAATATCTTAGGTTCGGATTTAGATTATAACATTAGAAAGAAACTGAGAAGCGCCATGTCACAGCTGGACAAGGCGGAGGCCATGTTGTCTCACCTGGTGTCCGACATCGCTCCCGGTCTGCGCATCACTAAGACCATCGCTTTCCCCAACCTCACGACTCGACAGATACAAGATGCTGTATCTGAAGACACGCAACTGGCTCAGGTAAGTATCCTGGCCACTACATCAGTGAGATGTATGGTTATTTCTACACTCATTCATGCAACGATTTAATCCTTTGACCCAAGAAAAATATTTCATATTTTAAATGGTACGTTTAGGTTTAAACAGAATTTAATTTAATATATACATTTAATTTAGTGTGTTTATATACAGTGGAATATTGCCTTTTAAGTTCCATTTTCATTCTGGAAAAGACAGAAAAGCAGTGTTTAAAGAAGCCAAACATTATAATACTTCAAGTCTTAGGATAATTAACTGGTAGAAATCACTGTCACAGCCAATTGCACACTGAAATTTTAAAATAGTTTAAAAATGTTAGAATGAACAATTGTCAGTTTAGTGTACAAATGTTTGAGCCATTTAGGTAAGTGGTTATTTTTTCTTTCAGAACCTGTGTCGGTGTCTGGGAACATCAGACCCCAGTGCCATCGCTGGTCTGTGTCTGTGCTCTGACCAGTTGTCTGACCCCATGACCCCATGTGACGTCAGTAGTCACGTGCTGAAGGAACTCGGACACTGGTGGCATCGACGTGTGGCTGGTGCTGGACCCGACAGTCACATGACATCTGGGGTGTACAAGACACTGGTAGCTAGGTTGGTTTACTTACCTCCACAATATTTTCAAAGATATAACATTAGAATATTATATCTGGATATTATTAAAAGCACCACCCACTTCATGTAAAATGATGATGGTTCTGTTCACTTTATTTGAAAGGGAAAATATGATTATTTGAGTATTTCTCATTTCTAAATGACATCATGTCTCTTAGCTCTCAATCAGTTCTCAAATGTTTCGAGTAATTAAAAGTAATCGACACAGCAAAAGATAAAAACATTATTCGAGCGGTCTTCGTTTGGAGTTTATTATATTGGATTTTATTATATGATCGTCTACATCAGGCATGTCAAACTCAAGGTCCAACGAGGGCCACATGGGTCACATTTGTGCTATCATGAGGGCCGCACACGTGTACGGTGTCCTTAGTGCGGGCCGCAAGAGGCGGGGGAGGAATTAAGTTTTAGGCCGAGCCAGTAAATAAGGCTACATCACAGCAAGGCAGAAAACAGATAAACAGATCTGTAAACAGATGTGACATGCAGAGAAAGAACAGCCTGGCCGAGACGAGAGCTGAATCCAGGACAGCCAACCTTCACTGTATTGGTGACAGGCGCTAATGGTTGCGCCACCGGATTACCCTTTGGGCCGCAGATGTGCTTGCAAAAGGCCCTATGCGGCCCGCGGGCCGCTTGTTTAACATGCCTGGTCCACATTATTATTTTTTTTACTTAACATTTTTTCATTACTTTTGTATACAAAATATGTTTAATCCCAAAATCTTTGAATAAAGATAAAAAGACTTCATTGTTTCTTGAATACCTCAAGAGTTTGTTATTATCCATTAACTCATAAATTACTGTTTTATTAATTTGACTGCGTTAGATTCTGTGGTCCGGCCACAACAGTGAGTGTGCCCTGCACATGTCCTCCACGTGTGAGTGTCAAGACCCTGGGTCAGGCCGTGTGGTGGACAGGAGAGTGCTATACTGCTGTAATCACACTCTTCCCGGAGCAAGTTCACCTGCTCAACAAAGCAGATCCTAGGGTGTTTGTTTCTGGTCCACCCGGTACAGGTAAAACTGTGGTGCTGCAGCTGATGGCCATAGAGTGGCTACGGTGTGGTCACAGCGTCTACATTGTGAGTGCTTGGTGGTGGAGTAGTGCAGCAAGTATCATGCTGCATCACCTGTTACAGAAAACAGTTGAAGAGCAGCAAAAATTAGGACAATCACCTGGTCAACTTCACCTCCTGCAATACGATTTTAGACAGGAGAAAAACGTCAAGAGGGCCGTCAACGACTTGTCACAGGCGGCGATGGGAGGGTCGTTGTACGTCATCGCTGATGAAGCAGAGTCTGATTTATGGTATGTTGTAACGCATATGATGTGGTAACAGAAATAATATAGATGGTGATCAGTTGTTAAGCGTGTTAGTCTTATGGACTGTCTGTTCCGATTATCTGGTAACAGAGAGTCAATAGTAAAGATTGTAATTATGTTGATGTCATTTATCTGTACTATGCTGTATTTCATCTTATTTTGACATACACATGTACACAAGTGCAGTAGATAGTGTCATTTCTGCATTTGTAACACTCATGTCTGTTGCAGGCCCCACTTCCAAACTTTCTGTAACAACTTGCTGAAACAAGTTCCTCGTCTCCATCTTTGGGCGGCAAGTTGTTACCAGGGAAACCCACCGACTGGCTGGCAAGAGGAATATTTAACCAGACCTCTTCGCTTTCCTTTGACCGTCGTCAGGGAAGTCGAGGAGGACGTGTATATCAAAGAGAGTCGTAGTGTTCAGTCGTACATTGAGCGAGGTGTACCCGACCACACAGACGGCCCGCCAGTCACACGACTGTATCACCGAGGTCAGGGTCACTCAGGTGACTGGCCAGGTGAATGTGTCGCCTGCGGTCATGAGGTGGCCAGCTTCCTACACAGTCTCCGCTCGGGTATTTTGAGTAAGTTTTACTGTGTAATATCAATAAGTTATCTATCGGCATGCATCATACGTTTCACCCAAGGAGATTCAATACACATTTCGGAATATTTTATTTCATTGTTGCAAATAACGTATTTATAAAGATGGATTGTAAGGCAGATATGATTGTGATGCTTAGGCCCATAATGTTGTAATGTTATCCATCTGTTTGTCTTATGATCACAATTTTATTGCTTACAGAGACTTTTGAAACGGCCACCTCCACCAGCAGTAGTACATCATCCCCCTGTTTGCAATGGAGAGACGTGCTGGTGTTGTACAGGAATGGTGTTAGTTCCAACTCAGGTATCATTCAGGGTCTGGAGGAAACGGGTATTCCAGTCAAGGAAATGAAGGATGATGACATTCAGGATGAGGACATCGAGGACGTGGCCACGGCCCGCAGTGACGTGGTGTGGGTGGCGGATGGACATCGTGTTCGTGGTCTGGAGAAAAAAGTGGTCGTGTGTCTGCAGCCAAACGAATATGATATCAGACTTCACTCCATGTCACGGTGTACGTCACAACTTGTAGTTGTGTGTCCTGATGACAAGCAGTCTAAATGTGACAGCCAGTTCCTCTACGACATGTGTTACCCAATGTAGTCTTGTATCTATTTCTTTATGTCCTCTGCTAAAATATTTTCTTATAAATTTTAATGACTTTAATGTGTTTATCGTGTACACTTTTTGACTGGTGCTCCCATGTGTAGTTTTGTAAGAGAGATAGAGAGAGAGAAAGAGAAAAGAGAAAGATTTCAGAGAGAGAGAGAGAGAGAGATGAAGTAAAAGTAATCAAGCATGTGCGTATGGAAATGCATAAGCATCACTTTTCAAAATAGAGAATTTGTATGGGTATTATTGATAGGAACAAACAAAATACACATACAAAAGAAATGAGAAGAGACAGGAAAGAGTATTTTCATCTGCGAAACAGACAATAACGAATTAGTTACACTAATCATCATGTATATCAAAAATCTATTCTGACCTAACCAAAAAATAGAATAGAAGCAAAAGCATGAACAGTGAACATTTGACTGAAACTTTTTTATCATCTCTTCAAGATATCAGTTATTAGTAAGACATATATGGCACAGTAAAAAAAAAACAATAATAAGTTTATTTGTCTAACTTTTTCCCCAACCTTAAAGGCGGGGTCACAGCGCTAGGCCTGACTGTCCACAGTTCATGGCGATGGAAGAAGTGCAGGAATGTGTGAGAACAGCCTCGTAGTTGTAGTTACTTGGTTAATACAACTTCTTTCTGTACACAAGACAACTAGTGATGTATGTTTTCAAACGTGGGTTCATACTTATCTCCCCGAGCGATAACAAGTAGTGAACCATTTAGGAAAATATCTAAATTTAAGACTACAACTCTACAAATGATCGCATTTTAATCTGTGAAAGAATATCCCAGTTCCGAAACTTACTAACGATCTTTTTTGTTTTCAAATTCATTTTTAAGAAATAGTACCAAGTGTCTTCCTTTTTCGGCCTAAGCTGCAGGTACACAAACACCTAGGTTTTCAGGTTTTGTTTTTTGTTTTGGTCATAAATCACTCATGACTCGAACGTCAGTCTTCTCATTTCTGTTCATGGAAAGAGGTACATCTAAGCCCATTGAAAGAGAAGCATAATGATTTTCATATCACATATACTCTTAAAAATAAATAGATTTTGCTGTCAAATGTATATTATTCAAAGCAAATCAGTAACAATCAAAAGATTGGAAATGTATAAGATGTCATCATGACATGCTTTCGCCAGTATAATTTTTTTATCATTGAGTTATATCCGAATTTCTTTATTATATCTTTGGCATTTTATTGGAAGACAGGTAATATAGTTTCAATGAATCATACCAAACTTTTTTGTTTTGGGTTGGCGGTTACAGTTTCACATTTTCGTATTTCGATATTGTTGACTCCGCATGCATAACATCGGGGAGTCTCTCATGACTAGATCGGGTTTCGTCTTCGACGACAGGCAGAAAGGTCGGTTGATTACTTTTCATGCAGAGTTTTGTGCTTGGAGGAAAATATTAAGAATTAAAAGTGTTCGAAACTCTTATTTTAAGTTATGGTCACATGCATTACATTTTCGTCTAGTCTTTCATCTCGTGTCCCTGTGGTCCACTCACTATCGCATAATCATATCATGTCCTTGAAGAGAAACACCCAGATATAACTAACACAACATGGTGAATATTGTTATTTAAACAAATAAATGAGCAGTGTAGATGTAAACCTATAAGCATGCCCGCGCTCGTGCACGAACTCACACAAACACACATACACGCACACAAATATACCAGTAATATATAAAAAAATGTGGATTGCAATGCATGGAAGCAAATTGGTCCCCCAGTCACACTCGGTTAAAATATTTGCAAATTTCGTAGACGACAAACAAAGAGGACTAAGCACATGATAGTTAATTTCCGAAATTTTGTTGATATTGTGACACCTGTTTTTTTTTCTTGGTAAATTATATACAACCTGGATTGAAGAAAGCTGAATTTATTAATTTATTAATTTGCATCACTCATTGAAGGCTGAGCCCAGTACGATACACACCTCAATCTCAGATACTGAATCAGCTTTCTCTTTTTTGTCATTTTGGTACTTACTGAAAAAATGGTAAGCTGTAACAGCAAAGCAAGGGGAGAGAATGAAAGCAAGTGCAAGCAACTCGTATCAAAAAATTAATAATAATAATAATACTGTCTGATAAAGAGCCGTTATTCGTTTCATATTTTGCCTCAAAATGCTTGTAGAATACTGTCTTGTAAACAATTGCTGCATTGTCGTGATCAGGAGGGATAGGAACAGAGGCTGCAGTCTTAAATTGTACCAACAGTTCTGGAGACATACAACTGAAGAATGATACATTGTGAAATGTAGATAATTAACTCAAAGAAATGTAGCTAGTGTTTGGCAGGTTACTTTATTTACTGAACAGTACTCAGAGGACCAGAGATCGGTGTACTGGCCTAGAAATATCACTGGTGGCAGAAGCATCATCCGAGAGATTTTGTCATGTCCACTGTCAACCATGTCTGGTCATCCACCGTCTGCTTCAAACCAAGTGAGACAATTAAATGATTAAGAAAATTTCACACAGTGTTGAATTGCATTTCACCTTCACATTTTAAACAGTTTTTGTAAAAAAATAAAAAGCATAATCAGACGAAATTACAAGTTTATGTTCAAACACGCATTATTATATTTAATTCACTGTCAGAGACTAGGCATCGAAGCGGCAGTCTATGCAAATTAGTTATAATACAGTGATAACCTTCATATATATGTAATATGTATATAATATGTAATAACATTCGCTTTGGAGTATGTCTTCAGCAGCTTTAGCTACACAATGTAGGTTTGTTTTACTCCTTTCTGCTAAGTTACTACACATCATCAGATGGTCAAATCCTTGTAAAGTTTGCCATATGCTGCCATGTCATTTGCTGTCGAATGTAACTGGCACTGAATAACTGTCATAATAGTCCATCAGACGACGAGACAAGCCTGAGGCCGGTGATGACAAAGAGGATAATGGGGGAAAATTTCCATTCCGCCGTGGTGGTAGTAGTGGTGGTGGTGGTGGTCGCTATCAACGTTATCTACACGCTATAACCGACAAACAGGCGGCTTTTCTTTTCGATCCAGGTGGGTTTTATTAGAATGACATAAGGCAATTTATGTGCTATAAATCACATGAAAAAAATAGTGCTCAGTTATAAAAAAAAACAACTATGAATTTAAGAAAAAGTCCGCTAAAATAAGATATGAAGAAACTTTAATTGTTCTTTATTCTTCCAGAGGAAACTTCTCCATGCACAGTTCCTTAGTTGATTGTTTAATCAAGAATAAAGATTTTAGCTAAGATAATCATTAACAATCTTAATGCAATTAATGTTATTTTTCCATGTTTTTCACGTGACTATTTTATAACGGTTAGGAAATAAGAGTTCGCTGGAAAATCTCAAGAAGAGGTCAGGGGCAGATATACAGTTAGAGACTAACTTATCACCTGTACCAGGGATGAGGACTGTTGCCATCAACGGTACCCAACACCAGATCCAGGCTACAGTCAAGATAATCAATGAGAAGACAGGAGTTCCGGTTTGTGATATTTTGACAAACATCTATCTCAAGTAAATAGCATAAAACAACAAAAACTAAAGTAATTTCAGTAAAAAGAAAATATTTAAAATAATAAAAAACAAGAGAGACAGGATACGACTCAAAAAGAACAGGTAAACCCGAAATAACTTTGATTTATATAATACACCAATTGCAGCATAATAATAAATTCGTTCTTTTTTGGAGATGCTTCAGTGAGGTAGCTGCTTCTGTTCACAATTTCTTGCTTTAACCCTTAGCACCGAGCAAAAAACAATGAAATGATACTAGAATACCTTCGCATGTAACGCAGGTTTCGAATATAAATGATAAAAACGGATGCATTTGATGTAGGGCACCCTCTGCACTCAAGCCCAAAAATTCTGGCTCCAGTGGGTTGAGGCCTCGTTCCCTGATCTCGACTCACGCGCCTACTTCCTGCCTCCTGTCTACTTCAACCGCGTGCCGATGACTAGACAGTCGGTTGTTGGTCAGGATGTTCTGGTCCTACAATCAACATCTGATAAAATTCAAGACAGTGACATTAGAGATGATGCAGCGATGCAGCGGGTTCTCATTTGTCTTCAAAAAATGTCAGAAAAAAGTGAAGAAGTTATGGTTGGACTGAGTCAGCTTCATTTCGGACAGTACCTGGGTGAACCTTGTTTCGCTGCTGCGGCTGCCCACCTACATCAGTGCAAGAACATCCATAAACCAGACTCAGCAAAGAGACAGGGGAAATTCGATCTGCTTCTTATTCATCAAAAATATGGATTTGTTGTCTGCAGTGTAAGTTCTTTTGGTGATAAAGCCAAAAAGCTCAACAAGTCAGAACAGGATTTTGATAATAACATGAAAAAGAAGCTGGAAGTGGCCATCTCACAGCTGGACAAGGCGGAGGCCATGTTGTCTCACCTGGTGTCCGACATCGCTCCCGGTCTGCGCATCACTAAGACCATCTCTTTCCCCAACCTCACGACTAGTCAGGTACAACAGGTCATCTCTGATGACCTCCAGCTGACTAGGGTAAGCATTGTAACCAAGAAAACTGCTGTTGTCCAAGAAAGACTTTTTTTAAAAAAAAGGAGCAGCCAACTTAATGACACAGCATATTTTTTGCAGCATTACAGAATGAATATATATAATTATGTAACGCACTTTGTCAGTTTAGAAGTTGTCTGCTCCTTGGGAGATTTATAGGATTTTTACTATTTGTAATAATTTGGAGTGTCGTAATGTATACAAATGCGATCTGTTCTCTCTAGTTAATTATTACATAAACAAGGAGTAGAACTCCCTTTATTCTCAGTCACTCGTCCTTTGACTTGTACCGATGGTAATCTTGTTCGCTGAGGCTGGTAGTAGGGGATAGAAAAACAGCTGGATATATGCAGCGGTTTGCTACTTGAGACTTTTTGAGCGGTGGTCAGCAGGTCCTGCATGGAATGACCAGTCCCCACCTTCACGTATGCAAACTGGTTTTTCTTCCTCTGTCCATCTCATCTCTGAGTGGGCCGACTGTCCAATGTATCGTGGAGGACTACACCGACCCAGAAAAGCTACTTCTGAGTCGGGCTTGAGTTACATGTACGAGGTTTGTATAATCCCTTCTGACAGTTGGCCGTAACTGTCTGCAATGTTTGCTCTGTATCGGTAAGCTGAGTCCTTGTTTCGTATCCCTACTGTAGGAGGAAGTTGCACAGTCTGTGCTTGGTAGGTAACCTAATGGTATTGCTATCTAGGATAGCCATTGCTACTGTAGTGATCGATAAGGATCTCATCCATGATGCAAGTACAGGAGCATCGTTTGAGGACACTTCTGTTGCCTGTAGTCAATGATGGATGAGGTGTCTGAAGTGCCAGCTTGCCGTTCTTGCAAGGATGCAGGGTGTTCGCTAATGTGTCTGGGTTCTGTGGAATCTCCAGGAGTCCTTGTCAGCTTCTGACTCTACCCAAACTACTGGTGCCAGTGAAGGGACGAATGAACGACTAAGATTAATAAAGAAATAAATCTTCTGACAGTGAAGTTCAGAACATATTGCTCGTGCACAGGACCTGTGTCGGTGTCTGCGAACATCAGATCCTGTGGACATCCCTGGATTTTGTCTCTGCTCTGGTCAGTTGTCTGACCCCAAGACCCCGTGTGACGTCAGTAGTCACGTGCTGAGGGAACTCGGACACTGGTGGCAGCGAGTCGTGGCTGGGGCTGGACCTGACAGTCACATGACACCTGAGATTTATAAGAACTTGGTAGCCAGGTGAGTATTGACGCAATTTCCAACCACAAATCAGAGATACTTGATTTAGAGATATATAGAAAATAATGTCGTCAGTGAAATAAATAGATTTAATATCTTACAATAAAATATTTGTATACCTGATTGGATGTTTCCATTTTTTGTCGACGTTACTCTCGAGGTCAGTCTATAAAACGTTTCTGTGTTTGTAATTTTTCTTTTTTACAAAGCTTCTTGAAATCAGCTTAGTCCAGCTTTGACTAAGCGTTTGAGACATTTTGACTATTTATAACCAGCATTTAAAGAAAATCATGGAAGGTGTTACATAAAACAATGCACGTGGGGAAGGATATGTCTTTGTCCTTTTAAGTATGTGAAAACAAAGCTAAAACTTTGTAGATCAGATTCCTACTTGACCAAACCTCTAGTGCTGAATATGGTCTGTTGACCAAGACAAGACTACACCAGCCACATCCACCTAATGCTTATCTCCCCTCCCACTATACCCAGCGACCGCGATGCCATCTTACAGGTGAAACATTTTGTCGCGTTCGGGTATGCGCCAGCGGGTGTGACTACTTTGTCTCGAGGCTTCTGTGTGGATGTCACAGTGGTATTTTCTAGATGTTTCTACTTTGTTCAGTGAATAGTGTTTAAGCACTACACTTCCTAAGTTAACACCCGCTCCACAAGTGAGGGAAATCAGTGACTACCACTACAAGCGAGTGTATTTTTGAAGTAGTAGTTGTCTTGGTGATAAAAGTTTTACGCACATTATAAACAAATAAATAACTATAAAATAAACAGACTATGTGTGTGTATGTGAGAAAGAAAGAAAACTAAGTGCCCACACATCAGAAAAGGACCTTTCAACCTCAGCATGAAAGGAAAAATACATCGTGTCTAGATCGTTGCTTATCTGTGACCAAAGTAACAGAGATGATAGGACAAACACTGGGTTAAAATATGCGTTAAGTGGGAAATCTGAGTCGTAGTACTATGAAACTAGAAAAAGGTAATGCAAAATAAAATGTTATAAATGAGTGAGTGCTTTTGTAAAATATAGAAGTCAAATGTTCTTACGCCGTCATGCTAGCGACAAATCAAGGTAAATATTTTACAATGCTCTAACAACAGATTATTTATAATAAATAATTCAACTGGCACATTTTAATTTGTTCCGTTAACTACTTATCAAAAATCAAATTACTGTGTTTCTACCAGGTTCTGCGGTCCGGCGACAACAGTGAGTGTGCCATGCACATGTCCTCCACGTGTGAGTGTCAAGACCCTGGGTCAGGCCGTGTGGTGGACAGGAGAGTGCTATACTGCTGTAATCACACTCTTCCCGGAGCAAGTTCACCTGCTACACACGGCGCCTCCCACACTCTTTGTCACCGGACCGCCCGGTACAGGTAAAACTGTGGTGCTGCTGCTGATGGCCATACAGTGGCTGTGGTGTGGTCACCACGTCTACGTTGTCAGTAGTTGGTGGTGGAGTCGTGCAGCAACCAGAATGTTGTTTCACCTGCTACAGCAAGCGGTAAAAAATCAGCAAAAAGCAGGACCGTCCACCGGTCAGCTTCACCTCCTTCAATACGATTTTAGACAGGAGAAACAGGTTGAGAAGGCCGTCAACGACTTGTCACAGGCGGCGATGGGAGGGTCGTTGTACGTCATCGATGACGAAGCGGGATCTCATGTGTGGTAAGTAGAATTCTGTTGCTAAAATGTACAGTAGTGACAGTAGCAAGTTCAGCTTATTTCTATCCTCTGTGTCACGTGGTTATCTAAAGTGGGAGATAAAGTTGCCCACAATTAAATTTTAGTCTGCAATCGTCATGGTGATATTTCACCGTGACACTGTGTATTCTTATACAGATGGGTGGGCAACACACCCTTAAGCTGCCAAGCATTACCAGATGGTTAGTGTTTATAACAAATGGACCGCAAGACAGAAAGTAACTCCACATATTAAATTTTTGTTAAGTGAAAGGCTGGGGCAGAGCCGGGAGCCCCTGTTAATGCGGGTTGCTTTTTAACTTTTCCCTACGTGTTCCACAGTCAGTTTTCCTTGTTAACCTGAAAATGGAGGAACATTGCAACACTGTAACACTAATGTCTACGACAGGTTGAATTGCAAAACTTTCTATAGCAAGTCTCGATCTTTGAGTGGCAGCCATGGACCCACTGGCTGCCAACTGGACATTTTAACCGGATCCGTGCACTCTACTCCGGACGTGCTTATTGGAACTTTATGCTCCACAAATTATATATCAAATGACACAGTGGTCTGATGTTTGCAATAAAGCTCTTACTGTGTCTTGATTCATTTGGTTAACGGTGCTCTCATGACTGTAACAGGTCAGACAACTTCCAGACTTTCTGTGACAAACTGCTGACACGAGTTCCTGGTCTCCATCTTTGGGCGGCAAGTTGTTTCCATGGACAGGCACCGGCCGGCTGGCAAGTGGAATATTTAACCAGACCCCTCCGCTCTCCACGGGCCGTCCTTAGTGAAGTCCAAAAGGGCACGACAATTACAAATCACGATGTCCACCCGTACAGTGAGCGAGGTGTACCCGACCACACAGACGGCCCGCCAGTCAAGCGACTGTATCACCGAGGTGAGGGTCACACAGGTGACAGGCCAGGTGACTGTGTCACGTGCGGTCGTGAGGTGGCCAGCTTCCTACACAGTCTCCGTGTTGGTGTTACAGGTAGGTGTGGGTATTGCATGCTAACCCTTAACCTTAATGTTTGTTCCTATTGAAGAGCAAAAGACACCAATCCGAATAATGAACAAATGACGGGAAAAAAGCAAAGTTGACGATCAGGAACTTTTATTAAATGGGTGCAAGATGACGATATGAATGGTTTGTTATCGTCTATTACCGAGTAGCCTCCCGCAACATTCAAATAAATGACTATGCAGTCCTTGTTAATGGACAATCAAATTATCTTTTATCGATGAATCAAAGACAAAGAGCAGAGACCATTACAAATGCTCAACACTTGAAAGCATGCTGAAGACTACCAGAAAGTGATACACACCAGCAACGACAACATTGAATGTTTTGAGTGTAGGTGTGAAAATCGTAAATTCCATTGTCAGGAGCTGGTAGTTGTTTCTAGACGATTCAATGGGCAATGAGCAGTGTGTGCAATAGAGAATTCCCTATGAGCGAGAGTTATATCACTAAAATTCCTGCAAATGTTGTTAAAAACAATGCACAACTATATCTACTGTAAAGATGTCATCGAGTTAGCCTCAGTTGACCAAGTGAGGTATAAAAAACATTGCTACACACTTGCACCGTTTGAAATTTTAATTTTGTCACGGAAACTAGCAGACGCTTAGAGAAATATTTTACCAGTAATGTGCCGTTGTTTACAGTCCATTATAATTCTGAGATGTCATAGTTTATAATTATTCATCTATTACTGAGACTGAAGACACTGATTGCTTACAGAGAACATCACTATTACGAGCCAAAGAGAAACATCCAGCCTGCAATGGAGAGACGTACTGGTGTTGTATAGGAATGGTGTCAGCGACAATTGCGGTGTGGTGACAGGACTGAGAGAGAAGGACATTCCGGTGCAGATGTTGATGGATGCGGACACTGATGCAAATGATATAGATGGAAATGACATTCAGGATGAGGACATCGAAGACGTGGCCACGGCCCGCAGTGACGTGGTGTGGGTGGCGGATGGACATCGTGTTCGTGGTCTGGAGAGAAAAATCATCGTGTGTCTAGACCCTGATATCAGATTTCACTCCATGTCCCGATGTGTATCGCAGCTTGTGATTGTTTACCCTGACGACCAGACGCCTCAATATGAACCCGACTTCCTCTCTGACTTCTGTTACCCGTTGTAATGCCGTGTACATTGTCGTTATTTTAGTCTTTCAAATTGACATATTATGATAAAAATTTATTTTCTAAGGACATCCCCAGGACAGTAAAAGCAAACTACGTGTTACTGTACTTTGACTTGACATTACATGATACCATATACGATAGTTGCATATGTCAAAGTACACCAATGTGCAGTTTGTGTATGCCTTTGGAGGAGAACGAAAGTTGATAAGAAATTCTTATAGTCGACGTAATGCATGGACATTGTAAACTCAGTAACTGCCAAGGAGCTATAGTTAGTTACCTATATTATATCCGATATTCCAAACATTTTTATGCAAATCACACATAAACTATCACGAAATTCAAGCAAAAATGTTTTTATTCAAGTGCACAATATAAATCTGTGTGTGCACGGACGACAACACCGCCGTACACAGGCGTTTCTAAAACACCAAGATTGTCGATTGTTTCATTCATGTGCAGTTGTATTCACAGGCCAGAACTCGAGTCATAAAACAAACCGACCTCGGAAACCTTTGCTATTTTATCAGCTGATCGTGTTCTTATCTCTGCTGGATTACTGTTTCATAAGCCAAAGAATCTCAAGCATGGCTTTGTCCTCGCAGCTTGTCTCCTTTTTCGCTCAGTACTCTGCACTATATTTACCTGTGCTTTTTTTCAACGAGCAGGATGTGTATGACTCGACTTCTGACTCATGTTTTTCCCTCCACCCTGCAGTCCCCCACCCCACTCTCAGTCTACGCATGAAGCGAGGCTTTGACCTCAGAGCCGGTAGCTTAGCACCCAGTATTTCTAGTATGAATAATGGGAAAAATGAACCCTCCCTCCCCCAGAACAGTGTGTAGTGTGTACCCCCTAGTGCAGTGATTAAGACACTCGCAGTAAGAAACTCTGGGGGGCAGATCACGTCTCGGGACACTTTGTTAGTGACACCTGTTCACGGGGCTGAGCGTCTGGAATTTTATCCAGGTGCTCCGATTTCTTCTTTTTTCCTCCCTTATTATACGAAACCACATGAAGGTGGAAGCACTTACCTACTTCATTAATCAACCATCCCCCCAGCCACCCCCACTCCAGTGCGACATCACCTTTAAGTTGAAGCTCGTTTTGCTTCCAAAATCAACAACAAAGTGCCTGCCTCCTGCTCATGTGAGAGGTCATTTTTTTCACTTATTTTGAGTGCTGCAAAATGCCATTGCAACTTGTAGGTGTGTTCTGGAGATCTTTCGGCACTGCCATTTGTTGTAAGATATATATATATACGCTCGACTCTGGGACAGGACACATGAATGCAGACTGCCATACTGTTTGCCCCTGTTTGTGTGTGTCCAGTTATATTTATATTTATGAACTGATGCTATACTGTATTGCATTTCTGAATGGTTGTTTACAGATTTTTAGTTTTACAGAGAGACTGTATGTGCCAGTCAATAAATATGTAGTCTGGTTGTGTTCTTTTTACATCCCTTGTTAATATTTTATGTAAACTGATGGTCTCTTGTTACCGTTGGCAGAAAAAACAATTTTCTGATGAGTATAAATAAAGATATATTTTATTTGTATTTGGCCAGTTAACTTAACGACAAACTCCACCCTCAACTCCAAACAGTGCAAACATGAGAGCTGTTAGGAAGGCCTAAGCCGTCTCCAAGCACAGGTAAGCTCGTTGTGTAGAACCTACAAATAACACGTGAACATAAACCTGAAGCAGACTTCAATACAAAAGAACTAACACAGAGGCTACGTGTGGAGACGAACAACAGGTGAGAGAAGTCTTTCACAACAAGGACAATAGACGAGCCTGACATTTGAACCCGACACATGTGAAGAAAAGAATAATGGCAAGAAGGGAGCACTAGAGGTTAGGGTGAACCCGACTTAACGACACTGTTTACCCACCTGAAGAATGGAGCAACCGACAGACGACAGGAACAAAACTAATCGCGGTAAACTTTTATCAAATCGATTACTAACTTCTAAAGAAACTGGTTTGGAGTGATAAACTTGCTGTCATATTGTTGTAGATTTTCTCCGCTTTGTGTTGTACATGTTCTGTCTGTACTACCCTAGGCTTCACCTGTAACCTCAGTCATGCCGTCCCAGACACAAAAAGTACAACACAAGGTAGAAAATCTACAACCCAGAAAATTATGTTTCATGTACAGCCTGGTAATATATATATATTATCAAACTATACACACATAGCTTCAATCTCTACGACTTATATCTACATGGTAAGCTTTTATGATATATAACAGATATTCGATGTCATGTGTCTGGGAATAGCAAGACGAGTACCACGCGGCACGAGGTGAGTCAAAGAGTATGAGATTGTAGCTCTACATTTACTATGAACTCATCAGAACCTCCTAAATAGCATTCTTCGTTTTAGTCATACTGCCTTAGCTGTACATTGTAAATAAACATTAACAATCATCGAGTCCATGGTCGATTTACTAATATTCAAAATTCAAAAGCAGACGTTCATGAATACGATTTAAGCCTACCAAACTACTACATGTACTCAGTTGTTAAAATTGTAAACATTTAAGGCCTTGAGAAAAGAATATTTTAAAGTATAACAGTATAAAATATGTAAACATCAAATCAACATCAATAAAAAAAATCCTCATGGAAAAACTCAGCTTTTACACTCTGTCGAGCTTTTGACATGGTCTCACATTTTTCAGCAAGGCTAAGTGACTGGTGTGTTCAGAGCACCGCCATGAAATAAATTAAAGCTATGTCACTGAATAAGAAGACAGTTGAAGACTGCTGGAAGAGCTCTAGGTGTTTATTAAAAGGTTTTGCATGTCCTTAGTTTCCTCCACACATTTTCAGAATCGCCGAGTGTCGCGGTCCCAGATGTTGATAACATCCACGGAGAAGACGTGTAAAAGTATCGCATTTGACGAATTCTAAAAATTCCATGTACGCCGAACTTTTCTTATAAAAATGCAATAAAACACGAGATTGTTTAGAAAACAAAATTTAATGTGAATAAAAAGTGCTTAAATTTTCCAGAAAATGAAATTTTTCAGGTGTGTTAAAACTGCTTCCTGTGACAAGCGTTCAAAGGATCAGTGACTGGTTTCCTCTTCCAACTACAAACAAACCAACTTGATGATGTTAAGGAATCGGTTGTAAGCCATGTCTCCAAAAAAGAAGGTGAGATAAACAGAAAATTAGAAATTAAGCCTCTACAGTTCTGATGGTATCATAACTGTGATAAGCTCAATCCCACAAGCCGCAATTATCATTGGGTTTCCTTTCTCCACGACGAGATCCCGGAGCTAAGACTTCCACGTAAGCCAAACAAGATGTCCCTTGAAATATTCTTGATGGACCAAACACGTTCACTGTCTATCAAGCTTTCAAGAAACCGAAACAAAGCACTGAACAAAGCAATATAATCAGAATTACAGTAGCTGTCAAAACTGAAAATAGTACTCAACTTTTGTCAATGGCCTATGTTAAGATAAAATCTCATTTTATGACCTTTTAAAATGTGCTCATTATTTTACCCATGACCTGCACTAAAGGATGACTACAGTTTATTTTATCTTCAAACTTCCAAACTACAGCGCAAGCACAGGAGACGGCGACCTAACAGTGGATCACCTGGTGACGGCCGCGTCCACAACAATGTGTCTACCGCGGCTGACCAGCAGGCTTCTCCTTCTGCAGGTACGCAGAAAAATTAAAAAATAATATAATTTCTTTATTGATTATTAAGTCTTAGATTCTGTTCTGAGTGAACTATTACTCATTGCCATAAATATAGAGTCTAGACTTCTGGAAAATCAGTCCAAGTGTGTGTGGTTTGCTTGAAAATGTGTTGTTGACCAGACGATGCACATAAAAATACAAAACTATTTACATTTGCTTAGAGAGTAGTCCTCTACTTCAAGATGTTGAAGACAAGAAAGGTAACCCCTCGCCTGTACCTGAAATGAAGAGTCTCAGCATCCACGATGTTCCATCGCATATCACTCAGACGGCATCAGACAGAATAACCAACGGGTCGTGTGATACCGAGGTTTGTATAGTGTTATATTCAGTATCAGTAATATGAGTATGCACTAAAAACTAAGTATAAGACAAACTACTAGCACTAGACTGCATTAGCTGCGAGTTAAGCTCGGGAACTAATTCATGCCTCAGAAAGTGAGACTAAGTATGTGTTGCATTGTCTTGTCTTTAACAGGAGCAGAAACAGTTAGCAATACCTGGTCAACCGCCGTCTACTGCACAGCAGGTGAGACACTGACTGAATGATACATGTAAAGGATTGGATACCCTCAACCTTGGGTTATAATCCTAGGTTTAAACAGTCAGTACGCTTAGAAAAAAGAGGGGTTGTCATAGCGTTTAGTAAGAACATCCTTCTGACAAGTTAAATACGATCAACCGTCAGAATGTTGTCTGTATCATAACAACTCCTATATGTTATTGTACTTAGCTGATGAGTAAACAAAGGCATATCTCATGTTCTGTTTGTTGTACAATTTCTGTTAAGCTCCAAGGTGATCAAAGGCAAAAGACAGAGAGTGATGAACAAGCACGTGGTAAATGTCATGTCCAAGACAATATGTCTGCCTCGACTGACCATCAAGATTCTATTCCCGCAGGTACGTGTGTAAAGTCTTTTAAATCAGAAAAAAGCAAAAGATTTTTATTTTTTGGGATAATGTGTACGATTTCTTCTTATTTTGGTATCAATACTTCCTTTCTTTGTTAAAGCTTTGCTAGTGCCTTGAATATAGAGTCTAGACTCCTCTGTGAAAATTTGTCTATTTTTTTATCTTGTATGAAGAAAGGAAAGTGTACTTAGGATTAGAAGATGCAAATAAAATATACAAGCTTATGTCATTTGGCTTAGATAATAGTCCAACTCCACAAGAGAAGAAATGCGCCGATGTACAGATGGACTCAAAGCAGTCTGAGCATGTACCGGTCGTGGCGAGTGTCAGTGATGGTCCACCAACGATGAAGGCGTCAGTGGATGTCAATAGTGTCCCTGAGGTTTGTATAGCAAGTGTAACATTCAGTGATAGTAGTGATAGTATGTAGCATGAACTAGTCAAAACAAGAAGAGTTAAATCTACTATGTTCGGCAGCTAATTGTTTTGAGACATCATTGCTTCAATCCTTGTTTCAACAAATTATTAGGAGACGAAAATAATTACCATTAAATAATGTTATTGCAGAACAGTCATCTGCCAGCAAACAAAACAATATTTAGTAATTTACTATTATGCATCACGTATGGTAAGAATACAGGTTAAATAAAATCATAAGGTGAAAGGACAAAGTGAGGATGCGTTTCTTAATGTTGACTCTCGCTTACTTCCTAACAAATGCTATTTAATTAAATAATAAATATAGGATGATCACTGAGATTTAGAACTAAATGAACCTGCTCTAATGTAACGGCTTTTTTTAATTCACATACGGAAATTATCAACATTATGAAAAAATTTGGCGTGAGGAAAAATAAAACTCTACTATACATTGAAAAAAATGACTTTAGGTGTTCATGTTTAGAATTTCAATATATATATATATACTGTCTGAATAACAGGATTGTCATCAATATAGTGCATAATGACACATTGCAATAAATAGCATATTTGGCTTGATTCCTTGAGAAAATGTCCCAGCATCCGATGCTGTGCTTGAAAATCGTTGTCCTGTTCTGCCGAAACAATTCCTTGCTTTGCTTCTGACTACAGATCCTTCATACCATAAAGCATTCTATCAAAATTCGATATCACTCTCTCATTCTTTATTGTTTTTTTTTCCTTGCATTGTGTATGCATGTTTGTGTGTATGCGTATTAGTGAAGATACATTTGATATCTGCCCTAAAAGGTTCGCACTACTGTGTGTAAAGCGCTATGAGTCCTGCTGATGCTGGAGAAAGGCCCTATATAAATATAATTATTATCATAGTTCATGATGTTGCATAGTTATCTGTAAAGTAAACAGTTGAATACTTCCTGATCTGTTTGTTGTAAACTTACTGTTAATCTCCAGGGCAACGACCGGCTATCGTCAGGAAGAAGAGGACAAGCTCCTGGTGGAGGGCGTGTCAAAGTATACTTTCACGCCATAAGTGACCAGCAAGAGTCTCTTCTGAAAGGTATGTATTTTTTATATTTGCATTAAAATTATGTGTCTACAAAAAAAAGAGGTATTTACTCTTGTTTAAGTTAACTAATTTCAGCTTTTTTTCAATTCTCGATATTTTTGATGACAAAGTCATCATCGCCTCAAAATTAATTGGAAAGCCAGCTGTTGAATCCCATTTAATTCCGCAAAGAAGAACTGTTATGTAAAATATTTTGTGCACATAGTTCTACAAATGCGATTTATTTTACCTAGGTGATACGAACCTGCTGCTAGAGCTGAAGGAAAAGACAGGTGCTGATGTAGAGTTTGACTCGATGCAATCACCTGTATCAGGTATGAAGATTCTTATCATCCACTGTGTTCCACAGAAGGTCGAGGAGGCAATCAGGCTCATCAGTGTGATGTGCGATATTAAGGTTTGTGTGGCAGGAATGAGTATTAGACAGATATGAGAAGTGAACAGTACTAACTTTGAGCTAAGCAAACTCACACGGAACTGTACTATTTCGTAAACAACAACAAGCCATGTTAGTTCTTGTAACTAAAGCAGCAGCTGTATTAACATGTTTTGAATACCCAGTTATTGTAAATATCACTTGCTCCAGTCCTGTAAATTAATACAATTGCAGCTTAAGTAATATAGTAGTAAAAATAATCTAGGTAACGTTTATACTTGCTCGGAATGTAAGTGTGCATTGTAAATTATCTGGATATAAAATCAAAAATTTTCTTCTTAAAAGCAGTCCATAATTATATGTTATTGCTTATGTAAATGACTGCATAATCACTAAAATTCAACATATTTCATTAACAAAAACTCCATAAAGTGACAGAACAAAAACATTATTCAGTCCGAAGTGTTCATCCAATACAGTTACTGTCAAGAATTAAATTCATCGAGGTAAATACATATACATCGTAAGTTTATCTAGTCTGTTTGAAGATTTTCGCGTTATAATTATGTATAATAATCAACAAAAATTTAAAAACTTTGAGCATTAGGGTTACTAACTATGAAACATTCTTAAGTATAATACTAATTATGGCTTTTGACACAGGAAACCATGTTGGAACAAGCTCAGAAATTCTGGCTCCAGTGGGTGGAGGCCTCGTTTCCAGCCCTCGAGTCTCGCGCCTACTTCCTGCCTCCTGTCTACTTCAACCGCGTGCCCATGACTAGACAGTCTCTTGTTGGACAGGATATTTTGATTCTTCAATCTGAACCTGGACAATCCGATCAGCACAACCAACCAGCAATAATTCATTCTACTGTGTCTCAGACGCTCACTCTTCAACCTTCTCCTTTTCAGAACAGTGACGTCAGAGATGATGAAGCCTTCGAGAGGGTTTTTCTTTGTCTGCAGAGGATGTCTGAACAGAACAGTGAGGTTTTAGTTGTATTGAGTCAGTTTCGCTTTGGGCAGTACCTGAGTGAACCTTGGTACGCTGCCATGACTGCAGAACTACCCATGGCCAAGAACTTGCCCAACTCTTTGTCAAGAGACAGACAAGGAGAATTTGATATGCTTGTTATTCACCGACTTTACGGGTTTGTAGTGTGTGAGGTGAAGTCTTTGGGTAAAAGCTCTGAATATAGTAAGATGACGGACTTAGAATTAAAGGATACCATCAGAAAGAAACTGAGAGACGCCGTATCACAACTGGACAAGGCGGAGGCCATGTTGTCTCACCTGGTGTCCGACATCGCTCCCGGTCTGCGCGTCACTAAGACCATCGCTGTTCCTAATCTCGAGGCTAGTACAGTACAAGAGGTCGTCTCTGGTGATTCCAAATTGTTTGAGGTAAAGGTCTGAAAGAGCATTTGTTTACCCTATAAATCTTCTAATTCAGTCATATACACAATAAAGTACATAACATAGATAAACAAAGCATATCTTATTCATAACATATACATAAAATATATTTAACATATATAACACTTATAAGAACACCTGTTAACATTTTTCGAACAGAAAACAGTATAACAAGACAGACACACATTAATAAACACACGAAAACAAGCACACACACATATATATATATATGTGATATCAACCATTTTGTAACCACAGAATCTTGAAAAAGAGAAATTTGCTAATGTTGCTAAAGTCAAAATCTTTCATGGATAATAATAATGACAGCTCACGTAAAAATTGAAAGCTACAAGCAGTCTTTTACCGAGTTGTTTGCATTATCCGAGTCGTCGGGGAAAATGGAGATACAGAGGTGTGGAAATACAACAGGTTGGGAACCATCAGTGTGGAGTACACCGAAGGATCCACCAAAAAGGATAGAAACGATAGCGTTTCCAGACACGAGGACACAGCGCCATCTGTCAACTCAGCTCGAGTGGACGAGACGAATACGCATACGATAGTCCTAGGAAGGCTTTAGTATCCGAGAAAAATTGTAGAGGGCAACGCAAAAGCTAGAGTTGAGATTCACCAATGAAATGAATGGTAGTTAATAACAGAACACTGCAATGACAAGACGACAGTAAAACTAGACTAATGTAACATCAGATTATTAAGTAGAGATCATAGACTACCAATTTTTCTTTTCAAAAGTATAATCTAAGGGGTTTTAGTTATTTGACAATCAGTCACAAGCTCTCCGTTTTCGTGGTTTTCTTCCAGGACATGTGTCAGTGTCTCAGAACAGAGAAAGTGGACATCATTTGCTATGAGCAGCTGTCTGACCCCAAGACACCCTGGAACGTCAGCACCGATGTGCAAAAGTCACTTGGAAAATGGTGGAAGCAACGTGTGGCCAACGCTGGACCTGACAGTCAAATGACTTATCTTATTTACAAGACATTAGTAGCCAGGTAAACAAAAACGCTTACAATCATATTTATAATAGGATTCTTTACTTGGGAGTCCTAGTTTTAATACCAGTGTTTGAATGGAGATCAATTTTAAGTAAAAAAAAATTCTTATTTATGTATTATTGTGGCTTCTTGTCTAAAAGAAAAGTACAACAACTACTGTGGGGTTATTTTGACTGTATCAGGTTCTGTGGTCCGGCGACAACAGTGAGTGTGCCATGCACATGTCCTCCACGTGTGAGTGTCAAGACCCTGGGTCAGGCCGTGTGGTGGACAGGAGAGTGCTATACTGCTGTAATCACACTCTTCCCGGAGCAAGTTCACCTGCTCAACAAAGCAGATACTAGGGTGTTTGTTTCTGGTCCACCCGGTACAGGTAAAACTGTGGTGCTGCTGCTGATGGCCATAGAGTGGCTGCGAGGTGGCCATGACGTCTACATCATAAGTGTTTGGTTGTCCAGTCGTGCAACTTGCACCATGTTGTACTACCTGCTGGATCATAGTCTCAGGATGCAACAGACTTCAGGAGTAACACCCGGTCGACTTCACCTTCTGAAGTATGATTTTAGTGTTGATAAAGCAACAGAGAACGCCGTGAGCGAATTGTCAGTGGCAGCGGAGAAAGGGTCATTGCACGTCATCGCCGATGAAACGGGGCTTGATGAGGGGTAAGGTGTTAGCATATAAAGTAGGAATGAGTTAACAAGCAAGGTGGTCAATCACAAAACTTCATCTCCAGCTAGAGGTAGCAGACTTACTGGTATGCTGTTGTCGGATAATAGACAGACACATACACATGCAAGCACAGAACTCTGTTTCTCTGGAGATGATAAACCTACAACACCCACCCACCATTCGTCATATCATGAACGCACTTTATTGACACTTTAGATCATATCCTCCAAAAATTATGTATCAAACGACACTGATTTGATGTTTGCTTTCATCCTTACTGTGTTGATAGTCATTTGTGAACAACTATAAATGTATGTCAGTCACAAAAGGCACGTGGATCTTAATACTTTGAACACTCGTGACTGTAACAGGTCTCAAAACTTCCAGACTTTCTGTAACGAATTGCTGTCACAAGTTCCTGGTCTCCATCTGTGGGCGGCAAGTTGTTTCCATGGAGACGCACCCACCAACTGGCAAGTGGAATATTTAACCAGACCCCTCCGCTCTCCACCGGCCGTCGTCAGGGAAGTCGCGTTAGACCCAGAAATTAATCATCACAAGCGTGTCAAGCCGTACAGTGAGCGAGGTGTACCCCACCACACAGACGGCCCGCCAGTCAGACGACTGTATCATGGAGGTCAGAGTCACTCGGGTGACTGGCCAGGTGAATGCAAAATGTGCGGTGATGAAGTGAGCAGATTCCTAAAAAGTCTTCGTGATGGTGAAACGTCAGTCAACAGAGGTATCACATGAACCATTACTACGTATCTCACCAAAGACATATATACAGACATACATTCAAACCAACAACTAGCAAATGATAGCTCCCATGTTAATCGTGTTTAGCGACATTTTACATCACAGTTTGTCGGCTGTATGCCTTAGTTGTAATGAGCCAACTTTCAATGTTAACAGAGAATGTTTCGATAATGTGTTCGATGGCAGACGTACTAGGCGAGACAACACCACCCTGTCTACAGTGGAGAGACATACTGGTGCTGGACTGGGGTCAACCAAAAGACAACTCAGGCATAATAGAGGGACTGCAAGAAGCGGGTATCCCAGTGCGGGTGATGAAGGAGGATGACATCGAGGACGTGGCCACGGCCCGCAGTGACGTGGTGTGGATGGCGGATGGAGATCGTGTTCGTGGTCTGGAGAGAAAAGTCGTCGTCTGTCTGAAGAGTCCTTGTGTTAATGATCAACTATTAATCAGACTTCACAACATGTCCCGGTGTACGTCACAACTTGTGATTATTTCATCTGAAGAGCATCGTTTCGATGGTGTCTCCCCCACAGAGTATATTCGTACCTGGAGAGACTCCCTCTGCTGTGTGTGCTAGTCATTTGTCTTTCATTGTTTATATATTGTTTGTATAGTGTACGTGAAAAGTTTGTGATGACATCATGCACTGAAGAGAGGTTGTTTTTTCACAATAGGTGCATTTCCCTATTGTTTATACAACTTAAAAACAACGATACAATCCTTTGAATAAATTATGTAGCACATACTGTGTGATCTCTTTTTTCCAATAGAGTAAAGATAGATGCGTACTTTTACGAAAGGAAATCCAACATTAGTTCATGAACAGTTTTTACTTGATGACTGTTCATTTATAATTTATTTAGTTGCACAAAAGCTTGAATGTTGATGAGGATGAGAGTTTAGCTTACTCCTTGTTACTCCTCGAGTGGAATAGGGCCGAAAGAGATGAGGATAATACTTAAGTATATTTACATTCCCCAGCAACTACTAGTTTCAAAGCGTTGTACTCACAGACAGACGCTGTTACACGAAAACACACATACCCGACATTACACGCCTCCACCGCATACACACAGTAGCATTGTTTTATAACAGACCCTGAAGTGTTATCGGCATAAAAACATGTACACACATATTGTTTGTTTGATTACTTCAAGACAGTACTATTAAATTAAGCTTCCAATCTTCTTCTCTTTTACTAGCCTGTACATTGTCACATTCGGCCTCAAGAATTGAAAAGAAATTCAAAAAAATGTAGACTGATGATTTCATTATTATGTGATACTGTTGGAAGATTTCACCAATCGAACTATTACTAATCAGAGCTTCACCTTTCCTAAACATTGCACAAGGTTATTAAGAAGTATCCAAGTCTAGAAGCTTTGGCAAGTCATGACAACAGGACTAATGTGATTTTCCAGTAGTGTAAACCTGCTACATGATGACCTTTAAAGGATCATTTCTTTAAAACACATTTCCTCTAGTGGGTAATTTGAAGATTTTAACAGCTATTCATGTTGTGCTAGGCTGGATAGCAGAGTGACCCTATTCTTACAGTGCTCGCCAGGCAAGCATACCCCGGGGTCACACAGGGGGAGGCGCGTCACATATGATATAAAATGACGTAAAAATAATGTGACGTCAGAACTAAATGGTGTTGGATATACAAAGTTCAAGAGCTCAGCATGAAGTTGGTACAGTGTTGTCTTTCAGTCTCTGCTCCGTCATCCGATGATGTCATCAGTGACGACATTGTCCAATGACGTATAAACGCAGCTGACATGGTCAGGTCAGGTCAGGTCAGTCCCATGCCCGGTCCGGGCGTAGGGGGGACCGTCCGGCAGCAGCAACAGACAGAATTTTCCACCCGGTCCTGTCTTGAGCAGATGAGAGCAGGTCTGGCATCTCGCGTTCGGTCCATTCTTTAATGTTGGTGACTGACATGGTACTGAAGCACAAACAAAAATAAATGTTGATAAAGTATACGAAGTCCACAGAGTCACTACTGCCTGTAGGCACCACACTCGTAGAAAATTCACTCTCAAATCAGTACATCACATAGATTCACATAGACCCATACGATCTGTCTGAAGCAGAACCATGTCACATAATTCCACTGATCGAAGGTGAAAATGAAACTGTAAAGAACGGTCACCACTGAATCATCTCCCACACCACAGAAACTGAAACTGAGGTCACCAGGATGGAAGGAGCATCATATCCAAGCTTTCGCAGCCAGGCACGCTTCAAATTAAGGTTGACAGCAAAGTCTAGGGAAACAACAATAACACATCAGGCAAGACCGAAGACAAAGTAGGTTCCACTCATCCGCCATCTTGCTACGTAGCCCTCTTCTGTGGTTTTTATAAATTATCGATAATGGTGATGAAAAATTGTCATCGCCATTATTTTCAATACAAAAACAGCAGTTAACTAAATAATTCCGCCAAGTTAGTCTAGAATATGGTAAAAATATCCAGCACATGTAGTTCTACAAATGTAATTTTATTTTGCTTAGATAATATGCGCCTACTCGTAGAGCTGAAGGAGAAGACAGGGGCTGATCTAGAGTTTAACTCAAAGCCATCACCTGTACCAGGTATGAAGATTCTCATCATCCGCAGTGTTCCACAGCAAATCTAGGCTGCAGTCAAGCTCATCAGTAACATGTGTGGTGTTAAGGTTTGTGTGGCAGTAATTAGTATTGGATATTAATGATGGAAAGTGAACAGTAATAACTTAAGGCAAAGCAAACTTACACGGAACAGCATTATGTAGCCAACAACAACAAACCGTGCTAGCTCTAAGTAGCAAAATTTAATTGATCCTGGTGACTGAAAGTTTAACTGGTATTTTTTTTAAGATATTCAAATTAATTCGTTGAAATTTACCTCGAATATAATAATGAACAAATATTTAAAATGTTTGAAGAAGCAATCTTATGTTAATTACGACGTTGATACAGGAGACCATCTCAGACCAAGCCCAGAAACTCTGGCTCCAGTGGGTTGAGGCCGCGTTCCCTAAACTCGACTCACGCGCCTACTTCCTGCCTCCTGTCTACGTCAACCGCGTGCCGATGACTAGACAGTCGGTTGCTGGTCAGGAAATTTTGGTACTTGAGTCTGAACCTAAACAGGCTGGTGAGAACAACCATTCTCCTGTTCAGAACAGTGACATTAGAGATGACGAAGCCTTCCAGCGGGTGTTTCTTTATCTGCAGAAAAAGTCTGAAGAGAACAATGAAGTTTTAGTTGTATTGAGTCAGTTTCGCTTTGGACAGTACCTGAGTGAACCTTGCTACGCTGCCGCCACTGCACAGCTACCCATGGCCAAGAACTTGCCCAACTCTTCGTCAAGAGACAGACAAGGAGAATTTGATATGCTTGTTATTCACCGACTTTACGGGTTTGTAGTCTGTGAGGTGAAGGCTTTGGGTAAAAACCTTAAAGAAAGTAAGATGACAGATTTAGAATTACAAGATAATATTAGGAAGAAACTGAGAGACGCCGTGTCACAGTTGGACAAGGCGGAGGCCATGTTGTCTCACCTGGTGTCCGACATCGCTCCCGGTCTGCGCATCACTAAGACCATCGCTGTTCCTAACCTCAAGACCTGTCAAGTACAACAAGCCATCTCTGGTGATCCCAAGCTGCTTGAGGTAAGGTATCGAGGTGGATTTTGCTTAAGCTATATATTTTCTAAATTTAGTCATACATGAAATGGACATAACAAAAGTAAATTAAACGTATAGTATACATTTATAACACTGATATGAATAAGTGATAACATTTTTGAACATAAAACTGTACATAACAATACGTTCACACATTAATGAGCATACGCAAAAAATAAACGCAAATATATATTAAAAAACTCAACTCACAACCGGTAACATTTCCTGCTTGTAGCGATCGTGGTATTATTGAACTTAAAGAGAGTTTAGCCAGTTAGGTTAAAGATTCCTATGTATTATCTGTATTTCGATGTTTATTCTATCAACTTATTTTTGCTTTACTTGAGCAAATTAAATTTTACTAATCTGGATCATGAGGCAATTCATCCACAAGCTGTGAAATCACGTGGTTTTCCCCCAGGACCTGTGTCAGTGTTTAAGAACGAATCAAGTGGACATCATTTGCAGTGAGCAGCTTTCTGAGTCCAAGACACCTCAGGATGTCAGTAACGATATGGAAACTAATCTCGGAAACTGGTGGCAGCGACATGTGGCCGGCGCTGAGCCTGACAGTCACATGACCGATGTTGTTTACAGGACACTAGTCGCCAGGTAAAACAGAACGATGCGAAGCTATTTACACATGTACTTCCTACTTGTTACATACGATTTGATTCTTCTTTTAATATTCATTCTTAGCACTTAACTACTTTTACTTTACATCGTCACCGTGTCGTGAAAATCAATTATCACTTAGTAAGCGTATTATTGTGGCTCCCTGTGTAAAAATGCTGTGTTATTATCTTAACTACAAGATTCTGTGGACAGGCGACAACAGTGAGTGTGCCATGCACATGTCCTCCACGTGTGAGTGTCAAGACCCTGGGTCAGGCCGTGTGGTGGACAGGAGAGTGCTATACTGCTGTAATCACACTCTTCCCGGAGCAAGTTCACCTGCTACACACGGCGCCTCCCACACTCTTTGTCACCGGACCGCCCGGTACAGGTAAAACTGTGGTGCTGCTGCTGATGGCCACAGAATGGCTGCGATGTGGCCACGACGTCTACGTTGTAAGTATTTGGTTGTCCAGTCGTGCAGCTTGCACCATGTTGTATCACCTACTGCATCAGAGTCTAAGGATGCAACAGACATCAGGAGAACCACCCGGTCGAGTTCGCCTTCGGACGATTGATTTTAATGCTGATAAAGACGTGGAGAAGGCCGTCAACGACTTGTCACAGGCGGCGAAGAAAGGGTCGTTGTACGTCATCGCTGATGAAGTGGGGCTAGATGAGTGGTAAGTTGTAGATGTGTAGAGGTGTAAAGTAGTTATCCATCTAACAGGCAGACGTTGTGTTCATCACAATTACCACAGTTCATTCTGCACTTGATACAGCAGACTCATCAGTCATTAGTATGTTCTTGTGGAAACCACACACACACACCCTGAGATACAAACTGTTTCTCTCACACTGGGGATGCTAGACCTACCACATCCACCCACCATTCATCACATTACACACATTCATATTATTGTAACTTTATATCCTCGAGTCTGCAAATTATCTAGCAAAATACACAATGATTTGATGTTTGTTATAGAACATTTACTGCATTGTATAGAAATGTAAAGGATATATACATGCAGTCACGTAGATCTTAATGGTTTAAACAATCATTATCGTAACAGGTCTGACAGCTTCCAGACTTTCTGTGACAAGCTGCTGATACAAATTCCTCGTCTCCACCTTTGGGCTGCAAGTTGTTACCATGACTACTCACCTAATGGCTGGCACATTGAATATTTAACCAGACCCCTCCGCTCTCCACCAGTCGTTGTCAGGGAAGTTGCCTTAGACCCAGAAATTAATGACCACAAGCGTATCCACCCGTACAGTGAGCGAGGTGTACCCGACCACACAGACGGCCCGCCAATCAGACGACTGTATCACCGAGGTCAGGGTCACTCAGGGGACTGGCCAGGTGACTGTGTCACGTGCGGTCTTGAGGTGGCCAGCTTCCTACACAGTCTTCATACTGATGAAACGTCAACCGACAGAGGTATCACTAGAACCATAGTTTAAA
The DNA here is from genome assembly GCF_003073045.1 of Pomacea canaliculata. Taxonomy (NCBI): domain Eukaryota; kingdom Metazoa; phylum Mollusca; class Gastropoda; order Architaenioglossa; family Ampullariidae; genus Pomacea; species Pomacea canaliculata. The sequence goes on from NC_037600.1 coordinate 20,501,211, forward strand.
ATAAATTTCAACCAAAACACGTGCATGCATTCAAGCTGACAACCAAGCAAATGATCACCCCATGTTAGTGATGTGTGATGAAATTTTCCTCACAATCGTTTGTCGTCAGTGTCCTTTAGTTATTGTTTTCAATGTTATCAGAGAACACTTCGACAAGATGTTCAGTATCCACCTATACAGCATCGCCCAGCCTGCAGTGGAGAGACGTGCTGGTGCTGGACTGGGGGCAACCTAAAGACAAGTCGGGCATACTAGAGGGGATGGAAGAAGCGGGTATCCCAGTGCGGGTGATGCAAGATGATGACATCGAGGACGTGGCCAAAGCCAATACTGATGTGGTGTGGGTGGCGAATGGAGAGCTTGTTCGTGGTCTGGAGAGGAAAGTCGTTGTTTGTCTGGAGAGTCCTTGTGCTGGTAGTAAGCTCTTCATCCGACTTAACAACATGTCCCGCTGTACGGCACAGCTTGTGATTGTCTCTTCTGAAGAGTATTGGCCTGTTGAAGCTGTCTCACCCACAGAACCACATTCTGGACACCAAGAATCTTCCTGCAACATGTGCTAGTCACGTTCTTTCGTTGTTTATATAATATTTATATTAGGATCGGCTTGGGATAATCGGGACAACAATACGATCAATCGAATAAATGATGTTTACACTTTTGAACAGCTTTCAACAGTCTGTACTTTGCATGAAACTGTTTTTCAGTAGAGTGAAGAGGGCTACGCAATTTGTCTAAAGGAAATTAAAGATTAGTTTATAAACAATTTGCACTTAATGATTGCTCACGTAGATGTTTTTAATCACACAAAAGTGTAAATGATAATAGGGTTGATAATATTTCTGATGAAGACAATAATTGAGAATATTTTTGAAGCGCTATTTCCGAGCAACAGCTTGTTTTAAAATGTTGTATACAATGTTCGACAGAAAGACAGCACACAAGGGCATATGAGCACGATTACTCTAAATGGACACATACCTACCCACACCCAACCTTACTGTGCACACACACGTGGTCACGCTTACTGCAAGAAGTTACAAGGACAAGCTGTCTTTCTGTTTCTTCTGATTCACACAAATCAACACACAGTCATCACTATAGCAACCCCTGTCGCTGCGCAGGCGGCAAAAGCAGGATTTTAAGACCGAGACCAAGAATAAGAAAAAAATAATCGTGTAGGTTTTTATGACACATACATGCATAATGCTTTCTCTATTCTGAACAATGATCCATTAAACAATAACAAACAACATAACCTTACAATTCTCTTAAATTAAATCAAAACATTTTAAACATTGAAAGACAACACAAAGGAAAACAATACAATACGTAGCACAATGAACGCTTTAAGTGTGGTCCAACATTGTCTGGTCCCTGCGCCTGGATGTCTTCTTGTTTAGGCATTGTTGACTGTGGATTTTGAATTGTCTTGGCACCAGGATGTTTAGCTGTAAGCTCGGAGAAAGGAGCACAGAGAATGGAAATGAAGGGACAGCTCATTATTTTTATACCATCATGCCTCTCAGTAACGGGACATATGGCTGCTAGAAATTGAATTTCCAGAATCTGGCAATAGCTCCAGAATACAGATGACGACGATGTGATGATCATGATAAAAAAGATGATATGTAAAATTAGACGACTAAGCAAATATACTGCCAATGTGACAGGTGTGAGTGAGGTTTGTGTCAAAGAGAAACACACACCAAAGATCCCTGTGCGCTCAGCGTTGTGTCATTGTGTGAAGTTACAGAAAGAACAAACCAGTTCCTACTACATTGAGTGAGAAGTCAGAATGATAGTAACTGTTCAACTGCATTGTATTCTTAGTAGACCACAATCACCAGGAGGAAAGTAATTGCTCCCCGACATTATAATCTTAAGCGACAATTCTGTGGGCCACCCATCATTACTAGGAGGACAGGAACTGATCAGCTGCGTTATAATCTTAGGAGACTGACTCATATATAATCTGTACTTCGTTGACCAAAAAGTTAATATACGGCGCATGACTGAACTTTAAAAGTATATTTGATCGGAATTTATAAACAAATCGTGAACAGATGCTGAATCGTTCGCTGTAGTCTTAACGAAGACGTTTCTGACAGCATTATAGAAACATTATCGGGAGCAAAAGATAAGAGCTAATGGCTATCTCATTTACAAAATTTAATGGATAAAAGTCATTGATCTCTATGAAGAAGTTTTTGTAAGGTAAAAGTTTGCAATACCACATCGCACTCACAAATGTCTGTTAAAACTAACCCCAAAAAGCAAAAGAACCCTAGAATAGACACCCCAACTATTTCGTTTACTGTAATCTCGAAGGTTACTGAATAGAATTACAGAAGGTGTGCGAGTAGGGTGAGCAAGGCGGTGACATAAGCAGACCAAAATAGTTCTTCACCGTCAGATTGTGCTTAGCAAAGGAAGGGAAACTTAACGCAAAGCCTCGCAAATCTCCTGTCCTAGAGAAAATTCGTCATGAATCACTCCGATGAGATCAAGTATCTTTGCTGTTTTTAAGGACAACCCAAGCTGTCTCCAAGAGCAGGTGGAAAATCCACAATAAGCAAGTGAACACAAACCTGACACAGACTTCAGTGCACAAGAACTAACACCGAGGCTACGTGTGGAGACCAACAACAGGTGCCAATAGACGGGCCTGACATTTGAACCTGATGTATAATGCCGAACAAAGAAACTTCACTAGACAGCAGAGGCGTTGAGTTTCATTGAACACGAAAGATAAGCAGAGGTTACAGTGACCCTGAGTTAACGACCTCGTCACTTGGCGACTGTGTCTCCCACTGACGGGTAAACAAACCGACCACCGATAGGACAGAGGTGAAGATTGACTGATTGTGAAACTTGGTCAAGCCGTCTGGTAAGTCTCAAAAACACTTATTTTAGAAGATATCATCAGAGGATACGGAAATTAAAATATTTTCTAATCTTTATTTGAGATTGTGCATGTTAAGAATGCTACAGAGATTGAGAAGTGTCATTGAGTGCGTACTCAATATAGGAAAGAACACAACGTGAGACACCGACAATAACAACGAGCATATTACGGAAGGCCACATTTTAAGACATAAAAGAAAACGTTTTCCGTTACCTTGGTTTTTTTTCCCCATGTCCAACCACAAATAATGAAAAACTACCTTTGTGTTTAGCTACAGTATGCAGTCAACATTTAAGAAATGTGCACATTTGTCTTGATATTCTTTTGCATTACCATAAGTTCTCCACATTGTTCTCGTAACTCAGGATCTAAAAAAATAAATGTTTACCATCTCATCTAGTGTTAACAACAAAGCAACAAAGCAATATGAAGAAGACTATATAGGCCTAAGCCAGGACTGCACATTCCATGGCATACAGTGGCACATTTTACTGCCCAATTTTATATGTAAGATTATGAATGACTAAACTTCTAGAAAACTGCAGTTTATAGACAGATGTCATGTGATTAACTGCAGTCGCGTAGGAGATATTTCTCAAAGTATTTCAGTTAACTTGTGTTAAGAGTCTGTTTTTCAGATTATTGTAATTCCTTTCATTTTATTTTAATGGTCTACAGTTATGCCGCGGAAATGAGCTACCCGAGAAAAAAAAAAGGTACACTGGCTGTTAGTTTTACGGTACACATCATATTATGCAATATTCTTTAAAGAGTCTGTTATAATAGCACATACACATCTGTATTAGTGCATGCAAAGTAAGCATACTTACTACATTTATGTTTAGGAGTTCTAGCAGAGATCGAGTATCACACTGATGTAAACACTAAGACGAGTAACCTGTACTAGATTTTGTCTGTGACATATATTGTACTGAAAGTAGTCATATTTCTACCTACCTCCAAGCATCGTCGCCTATTTGAATTTAAAACTGTTAAACCTTTGATATCATGGAGAATAAAAGGCGTTTTAAAGAGGAAAAGTATATCACGCTCACATCAAATAAAAATTTATGAAGAAATCATTTGTACAAAATGAAATGTAAAATGTATTTTTACTTAATTAATGAATGCTTAAAATTACAGAAATACTAACGGAACAAGCAATAAAAAAGCAAGTCATAGTTTAATATTCGAATAATATTCAGCTCTGTTGCTGAGACTACAAAAATTAAAGTTTCAAGACAAGTTTTCTTGAATTCTGCTTCTTGGGTCAGTGACAAGCATGCTCAGAATTAGTGTTTCCTTCTGCAAACGCTGCTGACGTGGTGTTGATAAAAAAGTCCAGTGATCGCCATGTCAGCTGAAAAGAAGGTGAGATTAAAAAAACCACTAGAGAGTGTACCGTTTACAATTCTAAGGATATGATGTAGCTGTGGTGATCACAACATCCAAAAAAAAAAAAAAAGAAAAAAAAAAGTCAGTTCCAGCATCTAAAATTTCTGCGTAACCCAATTGTTTTTTGGTTTTTTTTACAACTCGTTAAATAGCTGTTGATATTTTCAATACCGGTATAGATTACTTCTTTGCCTCCTACAATTTTATAGACGTTTTATACACCATCATCCCTTTTTAAAATACAACGGTGTAGTAATAGTAAGGTGACCAGACGTCCCGCTTTAGGCGGGACAGTCCCGCTTTTGACCTCTTGTCCCGCCTTAATATCGGGCGGGACGCCCAATGTCCCGCTTTCTGGCTTTCTGGCAAGTCCATCAAATGTCCCGGTTGTCTTTAAAAATCACTATTTTGGGCGTTTTTTGACGGTGACGACACCATCATCGGCACGTGTCCCGCTTTCGCCCCCGAAACGTCTGGTCACCTTAGTAATAGTTTTGTACAAAAAGAGTTTTGTAGCCAGCCTACGAGTACATGTGTGTGCGGGGCAATATTTGTGTAAATATTGGTTTTTATGTATTTATGTATTGAGCACATATTTATATGTGTATAGAAGAAATGCGCTCAAGTGTAATATGTGTGTAAGCGGGAGTGTGTTCGTCCGTGCGTGACTGTGAAAAAGTGGATGAGTGTGTATATGTGTCAAGTGTCCATCACTGTGTGATGATAATAAGTTTGTCTGCTTCCTTTTTAAGCAGGAACAATCTGTTTTACAAAAAGTTGTCAATGGACGAAATAATTGCTAAATTGTCTCGTTTCATACAGGAAAACAATCAATCACAGACGGGTGGACAACCACCTTCTGCTGCACAGCAGGTGAGACAATGGCAGCGATAAATTGGAAGTGTAAAGGTTTAAGTAAGTACAGGTTCACTTACACACTTCGGAAACACACTAAGGCACACATTCCACCAGGATCTCCTTAGCTGGCACACGCATGTACTCCAAGCTGCTATTCCGAACGCTGGGGTCGCGGAACAACACTTCAGGACGTTGACGGACTGAACTCCGCTATGGACGCCCGACACCAAGCGCAACTGGAGAGCTTTTCCCAGGCCCAGGACAACACCTTCGTCTAAGCAGACTCTCCCTTGTGTAGTTGATCTCTCCCTGGGTGGGTCCGGTGTGCTTGAGAGGCTCTTGGGCCTTACCGTCGTTAGGGACTTAAATTGCTCACTTCGTTCACCTTAGCGGGTCCCTCAGAAGTTCCTTGGCTGGGCAAGCAACTTAGTTCATATATTCCCGGTGTCTGTAACCACACTCGTACAGCAAGACCTTCCGTCTCTGCGGTTTCTTTGGGAATCCTAACTCCCCGTTCACCCAGCCAGAGCGTGAGGTGAACTCTACTCATTACATTTTGTGGTGGCACGGGGATTTCACTTTACGCCGGCACGGTCACACTCTCAGGCACACTCGTCAACTACATGACCAAGGGAAATAACACACTTCCCTGACACAGGCGCACAATTTCGCAGTGTGGATAACATTTTCTGTCAGTGCCTCTTAGCCCGTTGTACCAAGTCATTTAACACGATTGACACCTCTGTACTTAGTAAGTTATCTCTTTTCTTTTTCTAGATGCTTTACACCCCAGCCCTTTTTAATATACAAAGCTATACCTAACAGTTTTGTACAGCTCATGTGAGTACATGTATGTGCAGTGCACTGGTTGTATATTTGGTTTCTTCTGTATGAATGTGATGAGGGTATATTTATATGTCTATAGAAGAAATCATTAAAGTGTGATGTGTGTAAGCACGAGTGTGTCTGTCTGTGGTCATGTGTGTGTTGCTGGCACTTTATGTGTACATAACTGTGTGATGATAATGAGTTTGTTTGCTTCCTTTTAAAGCATGAACGATATGTTTCACAAGGGAATTTGTCAATAACCAGAAAAAGAGTTGCAATGTCTTGTCTTTTTCTGGGCATCGTGTCTGCATGTTTCTGTTTATGCGTGTTTGTGAAGGTGCATTTGACACGCGCTAACTCGCTTACTCCTATGACAATACCACTTTGACAACGGCTGATGTTGGAAAAAACTGCTATATACATATGATTCTTCTTGTTATTATCATAGTACTTTATGTTATATAATTGTCTGTAAAGTATACATACTTCCTGGTCTATTTGTTGTAATATTTGTGCTAAACTTCAGGACAACGACCGACTATTGTCAGGAAGTCGTGAACCACCTCCTGGTGGAGGGCGTGTCAAGGAGTACTGTCACCCCATAACTGACCGGCAAGCGTCTTCTTTGACAGGTTTGTATCTTTTATATTTGCAATAAAATGATATGGCTATAACAACATGATCTATTTCCTCTAGTATAAATCGACTAATTTCAGCTTTTATCAATTATCGTTATTTGTGATGACATCATTGTCGTCGCCTTAAATTTAATTACAAAGTCGGCAGTGGAATCCTCATTAATTCAATGAAGAAAAACTGTAATATGGTAAAACATACAGCCCATGTAGTTCTACAAATGTAATTTTATTTTGCTTAGATAATATGCGGCTTCTCCTAGAGCTGAAGGAGAAGACAGGGGCTGATGTAGAGTTTGACTCAAAGCAAACACCTGTACCAAATACAGAGATTCTCATCATCCGCGGGGTTCCACAGCAGATCGAGGCTGCAGTCACACTTTTCAATGAGATGTGTGGTGTTAAGGTTTGTGTGGCAATACTTATTAGTGGACAGCAATGACGAAAAGTGAACAGTACTAACTTAAAAAACAAAGCAAACTTACACGGAAAGAAATTACATCAACAAACCCAGTAATTGTCACTTACCCCGATCCTCTACATCAACACAATACAATCGTAGCTTACGTAATACAGTAGTACAACATATCTAGGTAACGTCTATACTTTTTCAGTAAGTGTGGACTGTGAACAGTCTAGGTATAAAATCGAAAATATCTTCTTAAAAGTAGTGCATAGTCAGCACGAGATCTGAACGCCTGAAGGAACAACTCAGACAAAGATATGCAAAACTGAACAAAGAGGTAAAGAGGATGACAAGAACCGACAAAAGACATCACATAGAGAAACTGGCAGATGAAGCAGAAAATGCAGCAAGTAAAAATGACCTGAAGACACTGTACAAGATAAACAAACAGCTAAACAACGGGTTTAAGAACAGTGATGTGCCAGTGAAAGACGTGAACGGTAATGTCGTCGAGGGAGAGGCAGGAAAACTACAGCGCTGGAGGGAGCATTTTGAGTCAGTTCTGAACAGACCAGATCCCCCTCAGCTTGCAGACATCCAGCCAGCAGCTATAGACCTTGACATCTGCACAGACCCACCAAGCCTGGAAGAAGTGACAGCAGCAGTCAAGACAATGAAGAGCGGCAAAGCACCAGGGGCAGATGGAATAACAGCAGAGATGTTGAAAGCAGACGTGAATGTGACAGCTCCCAAGCTGACTGAAATCTTCAGGCAAATTTGGGAATCAGGGCAGGTCCCTGTTGCGTGGAAGACAGGGCTCATCTTCAAGTTACCCAAGAAAGGAGATCTTGGAGACTGCAATAATTGGAGGGGCATAACACTTCTTTCCCTCACCAGCAAGGTCTTCAGCAAGATTGTTTTGTCAAGACTGACGGCAACTCTTGAGAAAGACCTCCGACCACAGCAAGCAGGATTTCGCCCTGGGCGATCCTGCTCCGAACACATCTTCATTCTGCGACAGATTCTGGAGCAGAGCAACGAATGGAACACACCGCTGTACATCAATTTCATCGACCTGGAGAAGGCTTTTGACAGCATCCACCGCGAGTCCTTATGGAAGATCCTGAGGCATTACGGAGTCCCTGCAAAACTTGTTCAGGTCATTGCAATGCTGTACAGCGATTTCAAATCCCAGGTTGTCTGTGACACGGAGCTCACAGACCCCTTCAACGTCAGTACCGGGGTGAAGCAGGGCTGCATTCTATCGCCGTTCCTCTTCATCCTGGCCATGGACTGGATCATGAAGACTTCCACCGACAGCGAGAGGAGAGGGCTCAGATGGACCATGACTATGACAGCAACAACAGCACTGGAAGACTTGGACTTTGCTGATGACATTGCCCTGCTGTCACACCGCCACCAAGACATGCAGGAAAAAACAAAGGCCTTCTCAGAAACAGCTGGAAACCTTGGCTTGAAGGTCAGCACAAAAAAGACTAACAGTATGAGAGTGAACGCCAGAGTCCAAGACAGCATCAAACTAAATGGAGAAGAGATTGAGGAAGTTGACAGTTTCACCTATCTTGGGTCCAAAATGTCAAACACTGGGGATGCGGAGGTGGAGATTCAAGCCCGACTGGCGAAAGCCAGTCAGGCCTTTGCCTCACTCAGGAGCACATGGAAGGCAAAAAACATCAGCCAGAAGATCAAGCTGAGAATCTTCAAGTCAAATGTGATCAGCACCCTCCTTTACGGATCAGAATCTTGGAAGATGACCAAAACCATCAGTAACAAGCTTGACGTCTTCCAAAACAGATGCCTCAGGCGCATACTTAACATCTTTTGGCCAAACACCATCACCAACGAAGAACTCCACCGAAGAACTGAAACCGAGTCCATCACCACGCAGGTTCAACGAAGGCGTTGGCGATGGATTGGACATGTGCTCCGCCAGCAGACAGCAGACCTTTCCAGAGTCGCCCTACGATGGACTCCAGACGGCCGAAGAAAACGAGGCCGCCCAAAGGAAACTTGGAGAAGAACAGTGGAAAGGGAGATGAAAGGAAAGGGCTGGACATGGGGTCACCTAGAGCGTGTTTCAGCCGATCGACATCGGTGGCGGACTCTGGTTGAGGCCTTGTGTGCAACCTGATGCACAAAGAGGAATAGATAGATAGATAGATAGTCAGGGCCGCCAAAAGCCAGCACGGGCCCCGGTCCGAGGACTCTCCCGACCGCTTGTAATTGCAATGGTAAAATATTTGCCCAGTATATAATAATATGTTTACAATGAGATTATCAACATCTACATTTCATTCAGTAACGTAATATAGACTGCAAACATTAGTACAAGTCGTGTGCGGACGTTTTGCCGACGGACGTTTCACCGCATTATGTCAGAGAGAGAGAGAGAGCTTACTTACTTCTCGAAGAATGAAAGTAACTACTAGATTACACAATAATTCTTTATTTCAAACAAATTTTACACACAGACTTCACAGACAGTTCACTTTGATTGTCACAGATTATGCGCAACAGCTTTGAGAAAAAACCATTGATACAATGGCGAGAGAAATGTGTGAGCTAACGGTTCACATGAGGAGGGATAGTGAGAGACAGTTCACTGATACATTGATACAATGGCGAGAGAAATGTGTGAACTAAGGGGCGTCACACACTTGACTTCGGCTAAAGGTCCCGCGTGAAATGCCGAAATGAAGTGTCCCGCGCCGAAACGTCCGGCGGTGAAACGTCCGTGTACCAGTACAAGTACACTAGGATCTACATTACTCCTTGAATATAGAGTTGTTTACACGTGAGTGGTTAGTAAATGAAAAAAATGACATTAAAGGATCAAACTTGTGATACCCCGCTCCTTAGGAAAAATCCCCAGAGTGAGATACTACAGATATTACATCGACAGCGATGTAAAAACCTCGACAGATTAAAGAAATAGCTAGAGCCCAAAGACAGCTCAATGTTTATCCCCAACAGCCTATTGCAGGTGTGATAAAGGAGGATTTTAGCAGTATTTAGAGTACAGGGAGCAGTGTCGGGCATAACAGAAACACAGCAATGTCTCTTCTAATAATAAGGGCCATACATTACACTGGTGCATCTATTGCCTTAACATTATACCAGTGGTGATTTGCTGGCTTTACCACTCCCAAACAGTTGTATAATACAGTTGAAACAGATTGTTCGTGCGAGCCAAGATCCCCATCAGTCACTATTCGTTAAAATACTTGCTTTGTTTTAGAAGACAAAACAAATGTCTTAAAGACTCATTAACCAGCAGTAACCGTTAACTTTAATATTTAAGAAGATCAAAAGATGAGAGTTTTGTGACAATGACTTAATATATATATATGTATAGCATATTTTGGCTGAATTGTAATATAAACAAAGCTATGCAGTTCCAATATTGTCATTTTACCTGCTGACTAAGGACTTTGTATTGCTATTTTTATTAGCTTTTTTCACAAACTTCACTGCCAGTCAATTTGAGATGCTTACTAGCCACTCTAATCGACACTGATGTTCCTGCTTTGTCAAATGTTATTTGTCAATAAACGGTAAATAATAAAAACATTAATAAAAATACTGTATTTACCAAACATACAAAGTGCAGCGTATCACGGCTTTTCGAGTATAAAATACAGCGTGCAACAGGCAGGACAGCGCGGTATAAAACATGTAAAACTTAGTGTATGTAGCTATTTCTAAGGTCCAACCGTCCAACCTTTCTTTGGTCCATTGGTTCATTAAATTACTGATGGACATCTTCTTCTTCTTCTTCTTCTTCTTCTTTTTCTTCTTCTTCTTCTTCTTCTTCTTCTTCTTCTTCTTCTTCTTCTTTCTTCTTTCTTCTTTCTTTCTTCTTTCTTTCTTCTTTCTTTCTTCTTTCTTTCTTCTTTCTTTCTTCTTTCTTTCTTCTTTCTTCTTTCTTTCTTCTTTCTTTCTTCTTTCTTTCTTCTTTCTTTCTTTTTTTTCTTTCTTCTTTCTTTCTTCTTCTTTTTTTTTTTTTTTTTTTTCTTTCTTCTTTCTTTCTTTCTTCTTTCTTTTTCTTTCTTTCTTTCTTTCTTCTTTTTCTTTTTCTTCTTTCTTCTTCTTTCTTTCTTTCTTCTTTCTTTTTTCTTTCTTCTTTCTTTCTTTCTTCTTCTTTCTTCTTCTTTCTTCTTCCTTCTTTCTTCTTTCTTCTTCTTTCCTATTCGCCAAAAGTGGAGCATAGGGCCGCAACCACACCCCGCCATCGGACCCGGTCCTGGGCATCCCTTTCTAGTTGGGACCATGTCATGGCAGCTGTCTCTGCCTCTCTGTGGACTGATCTCCTCCACGTCTGTCTGGGTCTCCCAACCTTGCGCCTCGCCTGTGGGTTCCAGCCCAGAGCTTGTCGCGTTAAATTGTCGGCTGGCTTTCGTAGAGTGTGGCCAATCCAGCCCCACTTGGTTGGTTCTCTCCCACAGGTCTGTATTGGAGATCTTCTCAGGCCATCGGATGTTGAGGAGGCGGTGCACACATCTGTTGATGAATGTCTGTATCTTGTTGGTGATGGCATTTGTCACCCGCCATGTCTCAGATCCATACAGAAGGACTGACTTTACATTTGTATTAAAGATGCGGATCTTGGTGTGTAGAGACAAAGCCTTGGAGTTCCAGATAGGTCTTAGGGTGTGGAATGCAAGCCTGGCTTGTTTATTCGTCTTCTGTCATCTTCATCTGCAACTCCTTTTCTGCTGACTATGCTGCCAAGGTAGGTGACACGGTCAGACTCTGTAATACATTCTCCATGTAGGTGGAGTGGGGTTTCTTGCTTGTTGTTGACCCGTATTACCTCCGTCTTCTTGATGTTGATGGTTAGGCCAGTCATCGCTGCTTCTTCTGCGAGCCGAGTGAGCTTTGTCTGTGCGTGTTGTTGATTGTGGGACAACAGGCTGATGTCATCCACAAAGTCAAGATCCTCAAGTTGCCTGGCGACGGTCCACTGAACGCCCGTGTTGCTGTTAGAGGTTGCTCTTCTCATAATCCAGTCTATGACGATCAGGAAGATTGTTGGTGAGAGAATACAACCTTTCCTCACACCAGTCCTCACTGCGAAGGGGTCAGTCAGCTTTCCCTGATGTGATGGACATACAGATAAAAATTTGATTTTGAGGGAAAAATATTTCCACTTTCAGTGATTTCGCACTGTGGGGGTGGGGATCTTTTGGGGATGTGGGTATATAGGATTGGGGGGGGGGGCGCTGTCTTGTATTGTCTGTTTAGTTGGTGCTTTTTTTCCGGTACACGGACGTTTCGCCGCCGGACGTTTCAGCGCGGGGCACTTCATTTCGGCATTTCACACGGACCTTTAGCCGAAGTCAAGTGTGTGACGCCCCTTAGCTGACACATTTCTCTCGCCATTGTATCAATGTATCAGTGAACTGTCTCTCACTATCCCTCCTCATGTGAACCGTTAGCTCACACATTTCTCTCGCCATTGTATCAATGTTTTTTCTCAAAGCTGTTGCGCATAATCTGTGACACAATCAAAGTGAACTGTCTGTGAAGTCTGTGTGTAAAATTTGTTTGAAATAAAGAATTATTGTGTAATCTAGTAGTTACTTTCATTCTTTGAGAAGTAAGTAAGCTCTCTCTCTCTCTCTGACATAATGCGGCGAAACGTCCGCACATGTTTTTTTCCCATTCGTAATTAGGTTTGCCGAGTCTGTTTTGGTGGTGTACTGTGCTGGTGCACTCTTTTTGTTGTTGTCACTTGCTAACTGTGCTTTGGAGGCCTGTCTGGTCCGCCGTGGTGGTGTACTGTGCTGGTAGAAGACAGAATGCTAAATTATTTATGTGCGCACATCCCCTCACCAAAGTGTATAATTATAAATTCAATTCATCCGAAACATGGAAAACTTATTTTAAAATTTCAAGATGTGCGAATTATCATGTTCAAATATATGTCTGGTATTATCATGAACAAATATTCAATGTGTTTAAAGAATCATTCTTAGTAGTAAGCATTCTAATGTATATTGCTAAATGTATTGTTGATATAGGAAACTATGTTAGACCAAGCCCAGAAATTCTGGCTCCAGTGGGTTGAGGCCACGTACCCTGATCTCGACTCACGCGCCTACTTCCTGCCTCCTGTCTACGTCAACCGCGTGCCGATGACCAGAGAGTCTATTGCTGGACAGGAAATTTTGGTACTTGAGTCTGAACATAAAGAGGCTGGTGAGAACAACCGACGAGCAATAGTTCCTAGTGCTGTTTCTCAGACGTTCACTCTTCAACCTTCTCCTGTTCAGAACAGTGACATTAGAGACGACGAAGCCTTCCAGCAAGTGTTTCTTTGTCTGCAGAAAATGTCTGAACAGAACAGTGAAGTGCTGGTTGCACTGAGTCAGTTTCGCTTTGGACAGTACCTGAGTGAACCTTGCTACGCTGCCGCGACGGCTAAGCTACCCATGCCCAAGAACTTGCCCAGCTCCTCGTCAAAAGACAGACAAGGAGAATTTAATATGCTTATTATTCACCGACTTTACGGGTTTGTAGTCTGTGAGGTGAAGTCTTTGGGTAAAAATCTTAAAGAAAGTAAGATGACAGGGTTAGAATTACAGGATAACATTAAGAAGAAACTGAGAGACGCAGTGTCACAGCTGGACAAGGCGGAGGCCATGTTGTCTCACCTGGTGTCCGACATCGCTCCCGGTCTGCGCATCACTAAGACCATCGCTCTTCCTAATCTCAAGACTTTTCAAGCACAACAGGCCATCTCTGATGATCCCAAGCTGTTTGAGGTAAGGTTCTGAAGTAGCGTTGAAGGCGTCTAGGCTAGAGGTCAGTTTGACCCACTGGTGCGCATAGTTTTTCCCTTTCCCCCCAAAATATAACAAAATAGTTAAAGGAGGTAGAAGAATAATTTAAACTGATAATGATAGATCAAAATGAACAATATACATGAAACTTGCTTGAGAACTCACTTTATTGTAATCCATACAGAATCGGGTATATGAAGTGAAGTTTTTCAGGCACGTGTTTACACTGGTTGTAATCTAACAAGAAGTTACACTTATAGGAGCAGAGTTTGATGTTTGAAAACTAAGAATAAACGTACACAAATTGTTCTTGTCCATAGAAATTCACAAATGATGCCAGAATTCTAAAAATCTGAGCAACAAGTCGCACATTTCTCTTATATCGTCTCGTAATTTTTTCTAGTGGAAAAGAACGGGCACTCTGGAAAATAACAAACAGACTTCCCTCCCTTTGAAAGGGACGTAACTGTGTTCAGAAATGCCCAAGCTATTGTAAATTAATCAATTTTTTCTAAATAAAGCCCTGAAAACGCCTAAAAAATTTTAAAAAACTAAACGCAACGTTTATATCTATCCGTGATACACCAGGTGTTTGTACGCGGGAACGGTTAAAGTTAACCGTCACATAGCAGAAGAGTTGAGATGTATACTTTCGAAATTCAGTCTTATGCATAAAAAGGACATGCCATAAAGAAACATAACATGTAGTATACATATATAACATTGATAAAAACAGCATTTTTGAACAGAAAACAGTACATAGCAATACGAATAACATTAACAAACACTCACATAATACGCATATATAAAAATGAATATTTAATAACAATATTGTAAAATATGGCAGTTTTCTAATGCTGTTAAAGTCAAAATATTATATCTTTCTAAGACTTCTGCAAATGGATCACAATAATGACTCGCTCAGGACTGATAACATTTTCTAAACGTGGTATTATTGAACCTAAGTAGAGTTTCTCCAGTCAGGTTAAAGATCCCTATGTATTGTCTGTATGTGTTGTAGTCAAAGTCTGCAATGCATCATCTCCCCGATAATTCTTTCATTCATTCTTTGACTGCTTTCAACTGACAAACAACTGTGTTGATCCACCGGTACCTGTTGTCATGGAGAGGGAAACGACTAGTTTTATACGGGGGTATAGCAGCAGTGTAATTAGCTGGAAGCTGATGCTTAGGAGGCCACGAGTCGCTTTTCGATTGAAACAATGTCTACATTAACCAAGTCTTCTGGGTAAATTGAGATACGGAGGTGTCAAGATACATGAATTTGGGCATCACCAGAGTGGAGAACGCCACCCGGTGCGAAAGATCAACCACCATCCCCCAAATGTTTTCAGCCACGATGACACAACGCCATCTGCCAGCTCAGCTCGACGGATGCTCTTGTTCTTGTGAGAAAAATCCTGTAGGGGGATCACAATATTAGCGGTGGCAGAAGCTAGAGCTGAGATTGATGATGCATGCATGAATGCAATAAATGGTGGTTAATTTATAACAGTATTCTGCAAGATGAACACTGCAGTGAGAAGACGAGTAAAAGTTAGATTAGTGTAACCTTTTATTATCAATAAAGATCAATGAAACACACATACTGAAGGGATGTTCAGAGTTTGCTATAATGTCTTGTTAGAATGACGACACAGTTGAAACAGGAAACAGGGCATTTGAGAAAGTGGGACGAATTAAGTCAGAGAAATAATGGTCTAAAAATCCAGCTGGACCATGAACATTACTGGAATGTCGATGTAAATTATATGAAAATAGTTCTTTTGATCTTGAACAAATTAAATTTTAGGACCAAGAGACATATTAGTCCCTTACATATAAATGAACTCCAAATACGATAGAAACAACATAGAGCAGCCAAATAAGTATTAAGCCATTTAGTATGTCATTGACTTTATATCAATAAGGCTGGTTTAGATATGTATGCATTAATTGTCAGATTGAGAGGAATTTTCAAGTTATAGACCACCTGTAAAAGTCAATTGGATTTTTTTTTACAAAACAAATTATGTGCAAAGTGAACAAACTGCCCCTGATTTTGCTTTGGGATGTCATCAATGTAATGTATTAATACTTTTGTTTCCGGATTGTCATGCTGGTTTTCGACAATTATTTATTTTTTATTTATTTTTTTTTTGCTGTAGGACATATATATATATATCCCTATGCAACATAAGAGAGCCAACTTTTATGGTGCGCCGTTATCCTTCGTGTTTTAGAAGTAGATGCAACAATGACAGAAATGATGAGCCCAATGATATTTTAAAAAATCCTGTGATTTTTCTGTCTTGATAGCTCTTGTTGAGGAGCAAAGTACACGTAGCAGAAGAGAATTCCCTTACAATCTGATGCGAAAGAAATCCGTGCGTTCTTGGGAATGAATTTTCTAATGGGATATAATGTGTTTCCATCCTTCAGGACTTTTAGTCCATTGAACCCGATCTACAAGTGTCATATGTTGCTAATGTGAAGCCCCAGAATAGTTTTGAAGTAGTTTTAAGTAATGCCTTACACTTTGAAAACAATGAAGAGATGCCTCCGAGAACAGATCCCTTCAGTTGAGGCTTTCAAAATGTATGAAACCCAAGCAAACAGCAATCAGTTGATGAACACTTGATAACATTCAAGGGGTACAACACAATGAAGCAATAAATAAAACCCCAATAAAAAAAAGAATTCAAGATGTGATACAGGCATGATTCGAACACCAGTTACCTGTATCAATTCTACTTGTACGCAGGGAAGAAAACTAAAACTGAATATGGACTAGGAAAGGGAGTGATTGCTATGCTGACTAAACCACTTGAGCATTGTTGAGGTTTACATTGACAACTTCAATTCACCATTGCTTCAAATAAAGTCATAAGAAGACGAAATATACCTGTGCGGAACTATGTGTGTTGATAGGAAAACATGACGAAACAATCTGAAGACAATATGACACACGGAGAAAGCCTCATGTTGTTAGCGAATGATGTTACCTGTGTCAAGTGATTGGAAAACAGATCTGTTCTGCCTTGTACTGAAACTGTCTTTGACTACCACAAATTTATGGGTGGCATCGATCTCATGAATCAGAAACAAATTACACATGAAGTTGATCAAAGGTCAAAGGGAAAGTACTACTTTCGAATATATTTTGATTTGTTGACATAGTGGTGAACAATACTCACTGTATTTATACGTAGATGAATCCTGAGTAAAAGGAAATATCACAGTTGAGTACAGACAAATGATACCAAGAGCGCTCATTGGAATTTACTCAAACAGGAAGAGAAGTATTCCGTCAGGACTTGTTCAAAGCAAAGAGATCACGACCTGAGTATAAGTTGGTCAAAGAAGAAAACCTCAGGAGGTCGATGTGCAAAGAACAAAATTGAAAGCAGGACTGACAATATGTGTGACATTCTGTATAGGCCTGTATGCATGTTCTTTTGTGCTACACATCACCCAGCTGTTTTGAGAAGTACCATTCATAAATTACATTACATTCATACAAAATGGATCTTTGTTCACATCACAGTGTAATATCATTTCTAATATTTCATAATAACAATACAACGCTTGATAAAAATATTGATAAAACCCATACCTCGCCTTAAGGCACTTTTACCTTACCACACAAAGGGATGTATTTGTTCAGTACTGCATCTAAACAAAATATAAGGAATACCAGTTTCAAAGACAGATTTTTGGAATTTACAGGTCATATAAACCCTAAATATGTCAGAATAACAAAAATTATATGAGTACAATCCTTATGGTCCTCAAAGTGTCAAGGCCAGAAAAATCTTCAATGTAATGTGTTGTCAGTCACTTGACAATCAGTCACAAACTCTCAGATCACGTGGTTTTCTCACAGGAACTGTGTCAGTGTCTCAGAACAAATCAAGTGGACATCATTTGCTGTGAGCAGCTGTATGGGTCCAAGACACCGCGTGACGTCAGTAGTCACGTGCTGAGGGAACTCGAACACTGGTGGCAGCGACGTGTGGCTGGGGCTGGACCTGACAGTCACATGACTGATGTTATTTACAGGACACTAGTCGCCAGGTGAAACAACACGAGACAAACCTGACTATATAAACGTGTACTTACTACTTGTTTTATACGATTTGAGTCTTCTCTTGATCTTCTTACTCTTAACAATTAACTACTTTTACTTTACATCGTCATAATTATTGGCTAGTAAACGTATTATTTTGGCTAAAAGAAAACAAGTACTGTGCAATTATATTAACTGTACTAGGTTCTGCGGTCCGGCGACAACAGTGAGTGTGCCATGCACATGTCCTCCACGTGTGAGTGTCAAGACCCTGGGTCAGGCCGTGTGGTGGACAGGAGAGTGCTATACTGCTGTAATCACACTCTTCCCGGAGCAAGTTCACCTGCTACACACGGCGCCTCCCACACTCTTTGTCACCGGACCGCCCGGTACAGGTAAAACGGTGGTGCTGCTGCTGATGGCCATACAGTGGCTGCTTAGTGGCCACGACGTCTACATTGTAAGTATTTGGTTGTCCAGTCGTGCAGCTTGCACCATGTTGTATCACCTACTGCATCAGAGTCTAAGGATGCAACAGACATCAGGAGTACCACCCGGTCGAGTTCGACTTCTGACGTATGATTTTAATGCTGATAAAGACATGGAGATGGCCGTCAACGACTTGTCACAGGCGGCAAAGAAAGGGTCGTTGTACGTCATCGCTGACGAAGTGGGGCTAGATGAGTGGTAAGTTGTAGATGTGTAAAGTCGTTATCACTAAACAGTAGACGTTGTCGTGTTCATCACAGTAACCACAGTTTCTATTGCAGTCGATATAGGAGACTCATCGGAGACACACAAACAAGCTCTGTTTTTCCTGCACTAAAAATGACAGACCTATATATATGCTAGTTGGTAGACTTACCTATCATTTATCACCTTATACATGCATCTTAAAGGCACTGGACATTATATGCTCCAAAAATTCTGTATCAAATGACACAGTGAATTTATGTTTGCTGTAGAACGTTTACTGCTTCGACAGTCATTTTGTTAACCGTTCACTGTATAGAACTATATATGATTGTGAGTGACAGAAGACTCGGAGATCTTAATGGTTTATTGTAACAGGTCTGAGAACTTCCAGACTTTCTGTGACAAGCTGTTTAAACTAATTCCTCGTCTCCACCTTTGGGCGGCAAGTTGTTATCATGACTACGCACCTAATGGCTGGCACATTGAATATTTAACCAGACCCCTCCGCTCTCCACCAGTCGTTGTCAGAGAAGTCGCGTTAGACCCAGAAATTAATGACCACAAGCGTGTCCACCCGTACAGAGAGCGAGGTGTACCCGACCACACAGACGGCCCGCCAGTCAGACGACTGTATCACCGAGGTCAGGGTCACCCACATGATTGGCCAGGTGACTGTGCCACGTGCGGTCATGAGGTGGCCAGCTTCCTACACAGTCTTCATACTGATGAAACGTCAACCGACAGAGGTATCACTAGAACCATAGTTTAAAATAAATTTCAACCAAGACACATGCATACATTCAAGCCGACAACCAAGCAAATGATCACCCCATGTTAGTGATGTGTGATGAAATTTTCCTCACAATGGTTTGTCGTCAGTGTCCTTTACTTGTCTTTTAGTGGATGTTTTGAATGATATCAGAGAACATTTCGACAAGATGTTCAGTATCCACCTGTACAACATCGCCCAGCCTGCAGTGGAGAGACGTGCTGGTGCTGGACTGGGGGCAACCTAAAGACGATTTGGACATTATAAAGGCGATGAAAGAAGCGGGTATCCCAGTGCGGGTGATGAAGGATGATGACATCGAGGACGTGGCCAAAGCGAATACTGATGTGGTGTGGGTGGCAGATGGAGAGCTTGTTCGTGGTCTGGAGAGAAAAGTCGTTGTTTGTCTGGAGAGTCCTTGTGCTGGTAGTAAGCTCTTCATCAGACTTAACAACATGTCGCGCTGTACGGCACAGCTTGTGATTGTCTCCTCTGAAGATGTCTCCTCCACAGAGTTTTGCTTCCTGTAGAGGAGCAATTCTACTGAAACATGGGCTAGTCATGTGTCTTTCGTTGTTTACAATCACTAATATAAATGTCTCATTGTTTTCAGTGTTTATCAAATCAAATCAAATCAAATCAAATCAAAATCAAATTAAATTGTATTGTCTTGTCGAGGAAACCCAAGACAGAAATTTGTCATTTGCTCACAAACACATATAATATGACGGGCAGGCATACATACTCATACAGACATCTAACACACACACGCACCTACACATTCTCACATACAAATAGGTAACTGATGCCAGTAGACCTTCGAGTCCTTGTGCCTTTATTTAGGATGGTGATGGCTGCTGGCCCGAAGGACTTCTGGTAGGCAGCTTTCCGTACACGTGGCACTTTATAGCGCCTGCCTGAGGGCAACAGCTGGAAGTTGGTGTGGAGAGGGTTCGTTTGGTCTGCGGAGTCTCCTCAGAAGGTACAACCGTTGCTGGGCCTGTCTGTATACTTGGTTCACGTGATCACTAAAGGAGAGCCTTCCGTCGATCACTGTACCAAGGTACCTACACAGCAGCCCTCTGTACTTATGTCCTTTGATTTGGATTGGTGGGGAGAGAGGGGTTGTGCCATCTCTTCCTTCGTATGCTCTTCCGAAGGACATCTCCGTTTTTTCAACGTTCAGCTCCAGAAAGCTGCGGTCAAACCACTCCTCCAGTTCCCCCACACAGGCCAGGTACTGTGACAGGGACTGCTCGTCTTTCAGGCAGCCCACAAGGGCCATGTCATCTGCATATTTCACAAGTTTGAGTATAGCACTGTTAATAGTATTTGTATATACAGACAACAGGATGGGGGAAAGCACACATCCCTGAGGGGTACCCGTGTTAAGGATCTGCTCACCTGACAGAATCATTCCATCCACTGACAATTTAACTCCGTCAGACGAGCTGCTGGTCCCTATAGTACCTGTCGGTGGAACTCTGAGACCCACCCTCTGTGGTCGGTCCTTCAGAAATGATCTGATCCATAGAATTAGACTGGTGCTTACATGCAGGTCTAGTAGGCGCTTTATTAGAAGGTGTATAGTGACGAAAGCTCCCAATCAAGGCCAGTAATGCATTTTTCACAAACACAGAAATGTCTAAAATTTAAGCCCGTTAGATACTGTGTGGGCGAGAAAGGAATTTAGCAATTTTATTGTAATACTTGGGTACATGAGATGGATAACAGACCCTGCCATAACCTGACAAGGCAGTGACACCTCATTAATGAGTAAGCTTAAGTGCAAGCTGTCCTTAAACGTGTGTGTGTGTGTGTGTGTGTTTGAGTGCCGCATGCTTGTGTACACAATGTTTGTAAAAAGGTGTTTATACTTTTCTCTTCCCGCCTTTTGGAAAAGATTTTATTTAAATCTGATGTTTTATATTTTGTGATCTTGTCTGAACTTTGCGTTGTCTTAAACTATTTACGCTTTACATGATCTGTTGGAAAACCAGTGTGAAAAAGTGTCCAGCTTATTTGTTAGTAAATCAGTAATATTTTTTATTGTCGTGTATTACCACAAAAAATACAAGCAAACGATGTGTCTGTCAATGGATTAATGTTTGTCATTCAGTGTAATAATTACTATACAGTTGAAAACTAGTGTAGTAAGTAAGCTTCTGCACATACACATAATTTATTGTTTTCACTAAATCAATAATGTAATATAACGCAAACTTACATGTGTGAAATAGTGTAATCTGTATTTTTCTTGTTTGTTTACTTCAAGATACAGACCTAGCTATTTTTTTCATTAGGTATAATGTACTGTGCATAATTATATTTGTTGTAGCTTATTACGACAAGCATCAGAGCTGGTTTATTGACACTATGATCATTAAAGACACTTTAGATGCAATGTAACGACTGCTTCTATGTTACTATAGGAACTGCACATCAGAAATATACAGCTCGATGATAATCTTACAGAATAAATGACAAATGACAAACTTCATTAATCCTACTGGGAATTTATAACTTTGGAAGTGTGCTCATTACAAAAGTTACAAAAAGAACGAACGAGTTCCTACTACACTGAGCCAGTAGTCAATAGATGATAGGAACTGTTCAACTGCATTGTAGTCTTAGTAGACAACCGTATAATATTACGAGACTGCCGCCATGTATGTTGTACGTCGTTGACTAAAACGTTAAAATACGGCGCCTGACTGAATTAAAATATTTAATGACTTAGCATATGTGTGACCTTTCACAACCAAATGAGTCTTAAGTCGCAAATTTAAGATGTGCCAAATTGCATATTTTTAAAAGGTAGAGGTCCTGAACTTTCTTTTGATACAAAAGTTGTTCTTCTAGTCCCAACATCCAGTGAGTTATAAACGTTTGAAGTGTGAAAGTGCGGTGGCGGCCATTTTGAGACAAGCGGGTTCAAAGGTTAGTGTCAAGATGAACGACAGGGTCTCTTTACTCCTGAACTTTTGAAGACGAATCTTTTAATCGGCTAATATTTGAATCGTTCTTTAAAGAAGTTGAACATACAGACTCCGTGATTTCTGTCAAGGTATAACACGATGGGTTATGACAGGGAAACAGTATCGACACAGCGTTTGAATTTCGTCTGAAATCGGTACTGATCGCAGTAGGGTACCTCGATTAAAACGTATTTTAAGTCGATTTCTAACTTTTATTTAACATAGCAGTGTATTTTCCTGATAGTTTAATAACCAAGGAATCCATTTTTAAAGAAAAGTCAAACTGCACAACACACCTTTCGGGGCCTTGAGCACAAAACTGTTCCGCGCGACTTCAGACTCATTTCGTCGTGGAGGGTAACATATGGTCGGAAACTATAAACAAATAATAAAAATTGATCATTAACTGTCGTTCAAATGAAGACGTTTGTAAAAGCATAAAAGCATCGGGAGGAGAAGACATGTGTTAATGACTATCTAAGCACTGAAAATTTACAAAATGTAATGGACAGACGTCATTCATCTGGTGGAGAGAAACAGATGTAAATTAAATGTGTGTAATAACTCCCCCTTTGATTTACAAGAATCAGCGCACAATCGTCATCATATCAAATATAGTCATTGAAACAAACGGTAAAAACAGGATTTGAAAACCGGGACAAACAATGAGATAAAATAATTGTGCAGGTTGTAATAACTCCTACATGTGTAATGCTTTCTCTGAATGATGACACATTAAAACAATGACGAACAACATAAACTTAAAACATTTTATCCCAAAACGTTTCAGAAATTAAAAAAGAACAAAAGACAATCAATCGTTGTATAATGAAAGCTTGAAATTTGGTCCAACATTGTCTGATCCCATTTCTTGAATATTACCTTTCATAGCACTGTTGACACTGTATTTGAAATGTCTTGGCATCAGGATGTTCAGCTATAAGCTCGAAGCACAGAGAACACAAATGAAGTGTGGATGGTAACAAACAAAGTTAAGCTCAACAATAATAAAACGGAAGCCGTCCTATATTTGAGAAGAAGAAATCAATCTTCACTCGTTTGTCCACTAAGTCACATCAAGGTGGGCGAAACCAACATCACTTTTGTGCCCTCTTTCATGAACTGCTCTTCCCTTACATCTCATCCAGACAACTCCGCTCCTCGTCTGATGATTGTCTGCTTACTCTTCCTGTCACCACAACAACAACACATGGCCACAGCGTGTTTAGTTATTGTGCAGCCAAACAATGGAACTTTTTCCCTTTACTTCCCTTGACATATCCGCCACCTACCTACTATTGACTCCTTTACACGTTCACTGAAAACACACCTCTTCATTAAACATGACTCCTAACAGCCTTTCCCATAATGCTAGTCCTTTGTCACACCCTTCCTTTGGTAATATCATGTTGTTCTCAGCTCTTGTTCTTGCTATTTGGTCACTTTTTGCGATTTCAGTCACACTTTACATTTTTATCAAAGAGAAAATGAAACATAGATATGTAATTTACTTGTTTATTTTAAGACGATATTTAAATAAGGATAGTGAGAGTTTCTATAAAGGAATACAACTTAATAGTATTGTTTTATTATGGACCCTTGAGTGTGATCGACATTAAAAATAGAAGAGCTAATAAATTAAGCATCCTGCCTTCTTCCTTTTTACAATAGTAAAACAAATTACACAAAGATGTGAACTGTCAACTTTATCAATGCTATGTCATAATTTTTGCAAGATTTTACCAATCGAACTTTTAATAATCAATGTTGTCTCTAAATTTGACCTCCCTGAGACATGTCACAAGGTTATAAAGAGTATCTTGAGGCTTTCGCCAGTCCACAGGATGACCATAAATTATAATGTGATTTTCCAATATGTGTCAAGTTTCAAGAGTCAAGGTTTAAGATTCAAGATTATTTCACCTTCTTATGGGCAACTTGCTGCACTCTCACCTCTAAAAGATAATTTGTTTTAAACACGTCTCCTCTAGAGGATAATGATTGACAGAGCAATGCGAATCTTTCTTTGCTATTCGCTCTTGTCTGATACAATCACTAATCAGAGTTGAAAGCTAGGTAAACTATAACCTACTGATATCTTCTTTAGAATAAAAAAGCAGTTTGATAGGTTGTGACTACTGCACAAGATGTTCAACTAATATGCAAGTTGATTCCAGGCGATAGTTGGCAGTGTTATCACTTTCACTGTGATGACAATTTTCAAGAAAAGTGTACTTAATCAATAACGGGATCAAAAGAAAAACCATTCACCAAGTGAAGATGTTGTCTACAGCGGGTGGAATGTGTTGGTATGATAACAAATACAAATAAATACTCAGCGGGCAGCAAATGTACCTACCAAAAAAAAAAAAAAAAAAAAAAAATAGCCTATCGCGTAAACGTGCTTCATGCATACAAACCATGAGTGATATGTAGACCTGCCAGGTGTGTTACATTCTGCAGGTACGGATTTACTCAATTCCTTCACTTGCGAGTTCGACTAATAGATGACTAGACCGCACGCAAGGTAACAGCATTGCTGGCCTAGTGAGAACCCTTCTAAACACAAGTGGTGACTCTTAAAGTCGGCGTAATGTTGATAACATCTCTATGGCGACGAATAGCACCATGAGTGTCTTATCTTTTTCGCTGTTGTTTTATAGCTACAAAAGCAGAAACTCGGCCAGTAACCCATTTTTCGACATAAATATTTACAGAAATGTATAAAATTTAAGCCCTCTTACTCATGAAATGTGTGAGTCTTTCTCTGATTTTATCATCTCCATTATAATTTGATGGGACAGGAATTGGTCAGCTGCAATATACTTTTACATGACTACCGTAGTACATGGTACTTCGTTGACCAAAACGTTAATATGCGGCACATGACTGAACTTTAAAAGTTAATGACTAAGCATATATGGTCTGAAATTATAAACAATTCATAAAGAGATGTTTGATGGTTAATTGTAGTCTAAATGAAGACGTTTATGACAGCATAATAGAAACATCATCGCACCCACAAATGTGTGTTAAAACTTTAAAAGAGCAACCACTGTAATCTCCAAGGTTACCGAATGGAAATACAGAGAGTGTGCGAGGTGGCTGACCAAGGCACGATATAAGCACCCCAGAAGAGCTTCCTCGAAGTCTTCTGTCCTGTAGACAACTCCGGCATTAAATGCTTAGAACAGAGCAAGTGCGTTTGCTGTTTGTTATGACAGCCCAAGCCGTCTCCAGGCACAGTTATAAAGCCCACAATAAACACACAAACATATACTAAACCAGACTTCAGTGCACAGGAACTTACACAGAGGCTACCTGTAGAGACGAACACAGTCGCGATAACGTCTCTCACAACAAGGAAACTACACGAGCTTGACACTTTAACCTGACATATAATGCTGATAAAGGAAACCTTAGAGGACTGCAGAGGCGCTGAGTTTCATTGAACGCTTTAAGATAAGCAGAAGTTACTGTGACCCTATGACCCCGAGTTAACGACCCCGTTGCTCTGTGACTGTTTATTCAGCTGAAGCATAACAACGAAGTTACGAGAGGAGCTGAAGCAAACGCAGTGAAACTAACTTGGTCAAGCTGATTGGTGAGTCTAAACTTAATAATTCTACCGTCAAAGAAAATTCAAAACATTTTCTTTTCTGCGATTGTGTACCGATTAAAACATCAGGTAGGAAGCCACAGAGTAAGGCAGTAGGCTGAGATAGGTAGAAGATGAGTCATAGTATTTGTAAAGCTTTTCTTCCATATTAGTGTAAATAAAAAAGCATAGAACGCAGATATTATCTACTCTTTACAAATCACACATATCCAGCAATTCCAGTGTCAGCGCGTTTATATGGTCAAAGGTCTTGCGCCGCCTTACTCTAACCGTCATACTTCAACATACAATATGTGGTTGTATGAGGTTGTAAATGAAATGAAGAGGCGGCACTAAAAAGTGTGTATTCCACGGTGTGTTTTTTTGTGCTTATTGAGAAGGTTACAGACGAAGAGAGCTCTCTCCGAGAGTGTGTACTCATTAGACAATTGATCACAACTTGAGACAACGTCCTCTAATTTTTTTCAGGTCGTTGAAGATGGTAAAGTTCACTTTCCTCGGGGACAGCTTTAAGTGAAGGCGGGTGCAATTTCCTCTCCCTTGCTGTCCTACCTTCCCCGAACCCTCTATGGAGTCAGGTATACATTCCCTCTCTTATTTGGTTTCTTGCTGACAGGGTGTATTGCCTTCAGTGAGCTTTCACTGATGGAATCTCACTGTTTTTCCTAAGCTATTGAGACCTGTATTTTTCGAATATAGTGTATTATTCTGCTTAATATATCCCCTTTCTTACATATGCTATTGATTTATATTCTGAAGACATCTTTAATGATTGCTGGGGTTGTCTATAACTGTTAAGATTTTATTCTTTTTGTGATTCGATGATACAAATGCCACCAATCATGCTCCTAGTGTCAAAGGTTGAGACGCTGGTTAAGAATCAAATTTTTTTCATTTGATTTTCCTTCGATTATCTCTTTGTTCATCTTTCACTTTTCACGAACTCAAGAAGTTGATTGCATTAGGGGTAGCATTCAGTTTTGGTAATCACGAGGCACTTGTAAGTTTAAATGGCTGACAATCAGATGCAAATCTGCGAAAATCATTACGAGATGAAAATTTCCTTGTGATGTATGTGTGAGCCGTCCCTTTACCTGACATTGGGGTTAGGGAAGGTGAGGCAGCGAGGAAGATGAGGTTTGTGTAGCAAAAATAACATTTAGCATCAGTCATTAAATGTAAGGTAGCGGCACAGATCGGTGGCTTATTGTATAATAATTATAATCACAACCTCCGGTAACCATTCGAAGAAGTTGCAGATAGATAGTCATGCAAGTACCTGTCAGTATAAGACCATATCTTTATGGACATATTCTTATGGGTATAAGGCGGGTATAAATGTGTGGGTATAGGAGAAATCTATGTGAGTTTTGTATGCGTCTGAACGAGTGCGTCTATGCGCAAGCGCCTGTGTGTGTGATAATGCGTGTGTGCGTGGTGCAAGTGTGAATAATGAGGTCCGGCTTTATGTGTTTATAGCTATGATAATAAGATCTTGTTTTGCGTGTCTTTTAGAGCACGAACAGCTACTCCACAAAAGAATTTGTCGGTGTTCATAATGACATAATAAATATTATCTTGTGCTGGGAGGGTGACTGTTAGAAATGGCCGGTCAGCCACTTTCTACTGTACAAAAGGTAAGACGAAGATGATGTGTACAATATTATAGAGTAGCAATAGGCCTTAACCCTAACCTTTTTTTTCCTAGATTAATTTGCATAAGTAAAACCTGAGCTATCACGAAATTCGCCAACACTACCTTTAGCAATAGTCTATATATTTGCAGTATTTAATAATATTAACAGCAGCAGCAGCTGCAACAACAACAACAACAACAACAACAACAACAACAACAACAACAACAACAACCTTTAGATCATATTCAAGTTCACGATGTCACTTATTCATCTGTAAAATAAAAAATGGCATACTTCCTAATCTGTTTCTTGTCAGGACAACCATGGGCATTTGTCAGATAGTGGTGGACCAACTTCTGGTGGAGGACGTGTCAAAGGCTACGTACAGGTCATAACTGACCGACAAGCGTCTTATTTGACAGGTATGTATTAGTATATATCAGTTATATTTTTATGTCAGAAATAAAAGTATCTCCATAACAGAGATAAAGCCATTAAATCAAGTGATTTTACCGTTTTTTAATTATCATCACAGTAGAATGAGTATTTTTGATGACAGCATTGTCACCACATTGTCTTTCCTTGAATTCAATATTCAATCCACTCAAGAAGAATTGTGGTACAATTATACTATACATGTACATATATGTGTCGGTGTTTCTTTTTGCTTAGGTAATAATCTCCCACTCCTAGAGCTGAAGAAGAAGTCAGGGGCGGAAGTAGACTTTGACAAAAACTTATCACCTGTACCAGGTATGAAGATCCTCATCATCCGCGGTAATCCACATCAGATCGAGAAGGCAATCAACCTTATGAATGCTGCGTGTGGTATTGAGGTTTGTATAGCAATGAATAATATTGGACAACAATAAGGAGAAGTGAGAAAACCCAGTCTTGACAAAACAAACACGGGACAGTAACTAGCAGTCAACAACAGTAATTCTTGTTAGTTCTAAGTAATAACAGAAACCAACTGTAACTAAAGCCGAGGAATATTAACATAAAGCAATTGCTATTTTAATAATACAATAGTAATACAAAAAAATAGTAACATCTAAAGTTAAGCAATGCATATGATTCGTAAACACTACGGCTACGAAATCGAAACTTTCTCCTTAATAAATTATAATTGTAATTATAGCTCATTGTACTAAACCTTGTTTATGTCCAAATGTAGCATGTTTCAATAATGCAAAATGCAGATTGAAAAAAAAAATACAAATTAAATTACAAAGAAACAAATCACTGACGTAGGATAGTGATCTTCCTGGTAGTCTTCGGGAAAATGAAAGCTGTGAGCTGCTTCACTGTACAACGTAGTGTCGATTTCCTGTTAGAATTTTCATTGGAGAGACCAACATATTTAAACTTAAATGAAACTTGTATGTTTAAGATTCTCTAGCTAATATATTTAAGAATTCACTGATTAAAAAATCAAAGTGTTTAAAAAAAAGAACACTTATATAACATGTCGAAGGAGAACATACTAATTACATCGATGATACAGGAAACCATGTTGGCACAAGCTCAGGAATTTTGGCTTCGATGGGTGGAGGCCGCGTTCCCTGAACTCGACTCACGCGCCTACTTCCTGCCTCCTGTCTACTTCAACCGCGTGCCGATGACCAGGCAGACGGTATCTGGTCAGGATGTTCTGGTCCTTCAGTCAGCACCTGGACAGCCTAATCAGTCTAATCAGATATCTACTACTCAAACTTCCAATTTCAATCCTCATGTTCAAGAAAGTGACATTAGAGCTTATGAAGCCTTCCAACACGTTCTCTTCTGTTTGCAGAAAAAGTTTGAAGATAGCAAAGAAGTTTTTGTTGGACTAAGTCAGCTTCGGTTCGGACAGTACCTAGATAAACCTTGTTACGCTGCCGCGGTTGACAACCTACCCCTATCTAAGACGTTGCCAAAGTCTTCGTCAAAAGATAGACAAGGAGCGTTTTCTTTGCTTCTTATTCACCGATATTACGGTTTTGTAGTCTGTGAGGTGAAGTCTTTGGGTAAAAACTATAGCAAAAGTAACATGACAGATTTGCAATTAAAGGACTGCATACGGAATAAACTGAAACACGACATCTCACAGCTGGACAAAGCAGAGAAAATGTTGTCTCACCTGGTGTCTGACATCGCTCCTGAGGTGCGCATCACTAAGACGATTGTAGTCCCAAATATCACGGCTGTCCAGGTACAACAAGCCATCTCTGATGACTCTGAGTTGACTCAGGTAAGCAGGTTTTTTTCTGATTTACTAGTGATACACATAAAAATGGTAAAACTGAATAAAATTTCTTGTCAAGTATGAAGACAGAAGAATATGAGACAGAAGAGAGAAGAGACAGGCTGACTTTTAACGCCTCTGACGATGTAACGTAGCCGTGGCCATTGTACTAGTCTGTGTAATAATGAGTCGCGCAACTGCTGACTGTTCCTGCTTTTGTTTGAGTGTTGGACGTTTGTTGTTGTCACTCCACAACCCCCACCACTCGGCTACAGAGACATGACGATGACGACGATGCTGCTGCTGCTGCTGCTGATGATGATGATGATGATGATGTACACATGTAGATGAGACTTAGAGCGTAAAATGCGGAACATTCACAGAAATTATGGTGCGCAAGTCTTTGTTCATTCCTAAAACATAGCTGGCGTCTGGAGGCAAGAGGTTTTGTCATTTAATATGCAGCTTGATTACAAGTTTGGCTAACAGGAGACATCAGCTAGTGCTTGCTTACATAAAAGAAAACAATTAGTTGTGTTGAAAAAGAAAAACTACTTTTATTCTAGGTTACCAATCTCAACAAGGAGCTATCGAACCTCAGAACTTTTATTTTTACTTGGCAGGACCTGTGTCGATGTCTGGGAACAACAGAAAACGCCGACATCCCAGGTCTGTGTCTGTGCTCTGACCAGTTGTCTGACCCCAAGACCCCGTGTGACGTCAGTAGTCACGTGCTGAGGGAACTCGGACACTGGTGGCAGCGACGTGTGGCTGGGGCTGGACCTGACCCTCACATGACTGATGATATCTACAAGATTCTTCTAGCCAGGTAATGAGCAGAAAGGTGAAGGTTCAGATAATACTTTCAGGGTTTTAAAATTTAAGGATTATTTGATTTTATTTATACCTATGACGTGTAATTCAAGCTCTGGGTACCAGTGAAAGGAATGTATATATTTCTTCTTGCCCTCTTTAAAATTCGAGTGATTTACAGGTAATGACAGATATACAATATTGGCAAATCAATTATTTTGTCTTAGAATCTATATAATTTTTTTTTTATATAGAGTGAATACGGCTGGTAAATATGAAAATAACACACACCAAAGGAGGCATGCATATTGAAAAGAAAACACACAACACAAGAATAATGGAGCCAAATAGGAATAAAGGCTAGTGCAATAGCACCTCCATTCTTTGATCTTCGATTCATCGTGCATTCGGTTATCCTATATCGCCAAAAAAAAAAAAAAAGCAAACTGCTAGACATCACAAGAACGCCAAGATTTAGCTACCAAGAATTCCGACTACAGGAATATACACTTCGTGTGTCACAGCTTAAGTTTTCTTTGTCGATGGGTTACTAAAAATTATTCTAAAAGGATTATTCTGAAAGTATAGGATCTGTGCACCAGCCAGGCGCCCCCCTGATGTGAAAAACTATTGAACTTCATCCGATGCAGAAGACTCGTTCCGAGCACTCTCACTCCATTTTTTTCCTTATTCCGACGACTGCCATTCTTCCTAAGGAGCATGTTCTAAGTGCCTAAGAACAAGAACGAGACATATACAGCATACGAGCGACAGGAAAACAAACAAATAACATGAGCTACAGAAGAAAAAAAAAAACCAACGGTAATAATGTAGAATAAAATCAAATACAGAAAATGCAAAGAGGAATAAAAAAACAAGAGCAAGAACTGAGGGTAACATTATATAGCAAAAGGAAAGGGCTTGAAAAATGTGCAGAGGAAAGTATTTAAATAATACAAGTCAAGGGCAATGTAATGAGTGATAAATATATATATATACACCAGAGAGAGGGAGTTAGCTCTTTTTGCTTGATTATCAACTATTTACATTCATTACCTATTGTAATAAGACGAGCGTACACTTACCTTGCATACGCAACACAACGCTGGACGAGACCCAGCAGATGCTGATGAGGATGAAGAGATTTGTAGATGAATCTGCGCAGTCGTGCTGCTGCATTGCCTTAGGATCTCTGTTGACAGCTAGCATTAGATAAAAGCGGAACACCTCACATTTTTATCGGAGATACTAAATGAATGCCCTAACAATGTTACTTTAAGTTAAAATAAAATACAACAACAACAACAACAACAACAACAACAACAACAACAACAACAAGAAGTGTGAAGTGTGCTAAGAGAATCCCTTGAGCGTACACTTTAGGTACACTTTGAGTGGTCGTAATATATCATCATTTATCTGTATTCAGCAGCAAATCTGAACAAATGCCCTTTGAGAGAGATATTTTCCATATGAAAACAATTAATTTGACAAAGTCTCATAATTATATTAGTTTTCGTAAATAGCGTATTTCATGCTTTTGATAACAAAACTTGTACGCAACAACATTAGTGTTATTACTTTCTTGAAACCAGGTTTTGTGGACCGGCGACAACAGTTACTATCCCATGTACATCTGCCCCACGCCTGTGTCTCAAGACCCTGGGTCAGGCCGCGTCCTTTACGGGGCAGTGCTATACTGCTGTAATCACACTCTTCCCGGAGCAAGTTCACCTGCTACACACGGCGCCTCCCACACTCTTTGTCACCGGACCGCCCGGTACAGGTAAAACTGTGGTGCTGCTGCTGATGGCCATACAGTGGCTGCAATGTGGTCACCACGTTCACATTCTGAGTACTTGGTGGATTAGTCGTGCTGTGTGCATGATATTGTACCACAAACTTCTACAAGCTGTCAGGATGGAACGTATACCAGGGGTATCTCCCGAAAAAGTTCATCTCCATGAGCATGATATTTTACTGGAGAAAAACATGATGAAAGCTGTAACTGACTTGTCCCAGTGCGCAAAGGAAGAATCGCTGTACGTCATCGCTGATGAAGTGGGACCTGAGTCAAGGTATATTGCACACCTTTTGACCTGTTGAGAAAAAGATGGGTAAAATCATGCAGGTAACAGGTAACAATTCATTGGGAGTTCGGAAGCTGATTGACTATGTACATTAGGTGTAATAAAGATTTGGTACTAAACGTTGTGATTAAAATAATGTTTATGTTACACAGACGCAACACGCCAACACATAAATAAGCAAATATAAATCAAATCAAATCAAAATCAAAACAGACTTTATTGTCTGCCCAGGAGGACAGAAATTTGTCTTTGCTCACATACACATACAGACATTTAACACACAGTTAGGAGTAAAAGTGAGGAGTAAAATAGTGTTGATTGCACCAGTCCATCAAGGCAGTGTATGTTTATCCTAACAACAAACGCGTTTTAAAAGGTAACACATCCTCGATACTCTCACTGTTACAGGTCAGGCGATTTTGGAACTTTCTGTGAAGAGCTGATGAAACAAGTCCGTCGTCTCAGTATTTGGGCTGGAAGTTGCTATCATAATCAAGCACCGGACGGCTGGCAAGTGGAATATTTAAGAAGACCCCTCCGCTCTCCGCCGACCGTCGTCAGGGAAGTCGACAAGACGTGGGACGGTATCGTCAGCACCTACGGCGAGCGTGGTGTGCGTGACCACACAGACGGTCCACCAGTGAAGCGACTATATCACAAAGGCCAGGGTCACATAAGTGAACATCCAGGTGACTGTATGGAATGCGGTCGGGAGGTGGCCAGGTTTCTACGCAGTCTCCGTGTTGACGAGCCAGGTAGGTCTTCATAGCGTATCATTTAGTAATGCTAAAGGAGCTAAGCGAGCCATCAGTTAATTATTGAATAACAATAATGAACACACTAGAAGAAAAGTGAGAAAAAGCTGTAAATTTTCCTTGTAAATTACAGAAAGTCTGGCAAAGAAGTGTGCTAGCTATGAGTAAGGAAATTATAAGTTGTATTGTTTAAAGTCAGACATCTGTACGGTCCCTGTTTATGAGTGTTCTATGGGTGTTTGCAGGGAGCCACACTGAGATTGTATACAACACAGAAACACGTAAAGTAACAACACCACCAGCACTCGAGTGGAGAGACATGATGGTGATGTATTATTGGATGCATTATACTGGTGTGATAGAGGGACTACAAGAAGCAGGTATCCCAGTGCGGGTGATGAAAGATGATGACATCGAGGACGTGGCCACGGCCAGCAGTGACGTGGTGTGGGTGGCCCCTGTCGGTCGAGTTCGTGGTCTGGAGAGAAAAGTCGTCGTCTCTCTTGATCCTGACATTAATACAGTTCGACTTCACCTAGTATCCCGGTGCACCTCACAGCTTATAATTGTTTTGAAAGACGAACAATAACACATAAAGAACACAGTATTTATTGTCTGAAGGAAAGTCTTTCAACACCCTACCTTGATCGTTCAGTAATAGATCATTTTTACACGTTAAGGTAGTCCACATTGTTATTGTAAGCTAGTCGGGAGTAAATGAAATCGCAATACATTTTGCCACTAATTTTATGTTTCATGACGAAACATTTCTGCAAAAGAATCAAGAAAGTCGACTGAACAACTAAGATCGATGTCACAAAATTCATTTTTTAAAGTCATTCAAAGAGAAAGGGATCGAAAAACGAAAAAGGTGTGTGTGTGTGTGCAAGAACGCGCGTGCATTAGTGTGTATGTGAACGGGGAGAGCAGGAACGTGATTTGGGTGGTAGTATCGGTGTGTGCGTCGGTGAGAGCGTCTGATGATGGCTATTTCTTTTTTGACCTAAACATCTTTGTTGAGATGCTCTAAGAGCATAAAAGGTGAGGAAAAGGGCTGAGGCCAAAAATGAGTTTAGCTGCTGTTTTAGGAGCTATCTTGTTTAACTGTATTGGGGAGCGTGGCAGGTTTCATCAGTATTGTGAAATCATGTTCAAAACCAGATTTATTTTGTAAAGTCCTAACCAGACTTGTTAGAAGTGTTAACCTATTCATTTCAAATCCTGCTGTGCTTAATCTGCGTCAGGTTTTGCTCGAGTCAGTTTGTTTTACATTTTATGAGTGGCGTAGATGTATTATTGTATTTTTCGTATGACGTAGATGTGTAAATATAAATTAATTGAAAAATATTTTTATTGCTTACATTGACAGCTAAGCTGACAACAGTATTGTGCTTAAAATTGCTGGTCTCTTGATGTATAGCAAACTGGTCTCCGTTTTATTTAAACTCATTTTGTTTCTGACAACTCTTTCGCAGATGATGTTTACCAGCTGTTCCCCTCCCCCCAAACACACACACACACACACTGCTTTCCAGAGTATTTAAGATTTTGTTTCAGTTGTGAGGATATAGATCACCAGTAATAAGCTGAAATATACAAAGATAAAAACAGAATCTTTTATTTTTATCTAAGATGAATAACAGAGTCCTCTCCCAGTATCTGTTAGGAATGACAATGCTAATATTCTCTTTGCAATTTCAGCACGAAATTTAAGACTCATAATGACTGCATATTTGAATGTTGAAAAGAATGTTTGTAACCCTCACTTTTACTACTTATTACAAACTCAGCAAGATCAGCTTCAGTCATCACACTTTAGCAACTCAGACTGTCAAGTTTCTCATTTAGTATTTCCATATATCCAAATTAAACTACCGCAAAACTCTTCTTGCTGGCTTTTACCAGTATTTAATTCCCATCTGACTGTGGTATTCTATCCACTTCTCTTATGGAGACCGTCACATACGCACGACGTGTTCTCCATCTGTGCTTCTAGACATTGGAACACCCTTCATACCACATTCACTGTTCTGATTCAAAGGCAGTGTTAAAACTCTCATTTAAAATATATTTGGTTCACAAAATATGATGGAAAACTATTATACTTGATTTTTTGTACTCATTTAGTTACCACTATGCATTAACAGATTTATTTTAGTTATAATAATAATAATGATGATGATGATGATGATGATGATGATTGATGATTGATGATTGATGATTGATGATTGATGATGATGATGATGATGATGATGATGATGATGATGATGATGATGATGATGATGATTCGTACCATATAATTTTGTTTTCTTCCAATTTGAGGATGTCACCTTCACTCTACAGTGACTTTCAACGAAATAATAACAATCAAACACAACAACAGTTAAATTTAAAGATAAATATAATTTGAAAAAGAAATCTAATAACCACGAGCAATTGAAATATTATATATTTATATTGAAAAAAGCTCAAACAAAATCTAAATCCCTTAAATAATATCTAGTCCGAACACATTAACCGATTCTTCTCTAGTAAAAAATCCAAATGTTCAGTCGCGCCTGACGACGCAGTCCCCCCACGAAGCTTCCACTTCAAAATAAAACAGTCTCCACTCCTGCCTCGGCCCTTCCAATCAGACAGCCGACAAACACAAAGCAGATAAGAAGACGAAGAAATAAAACTAAAACCTGAAGAAAAGTACCAGGATTGAAAATACGAGATATCACTTACCAAGGCATACCCCTAAACAATAACCTACTTTCAGCTATTTACCTCATACAGAAAAAAATTATGAATACCAAACATTGGCATAAACACAAACTCACCTCAACAGGTTTAATTTGAAAAAGTTTTCTTTCAAGTCTGGTCTGGACATTTACACAAGAAAGTCTAGTCAGGACTTTTACAATAACGAGGAGACTGTCAAGTTCCCCGACCCAGTCAAGGGAGAGATAACCACACGATTAACGCAAATCCCTACCCTTCCCATTTTCTATCCCTTTCCCTTACGGGGTGTGGGCGGCTCTAAAGAGAAAAGTAGTCGTCTGTTTGGAGACAGAACTAGTCTCACTGACCGACGGCATAACATGTCACGATGCACGGTACAGCTAGTTATCTCTTTACTCTGCTTTTACAGTTTTGTTTTTGGAATGTCTTTAGTAGTTCAAAATTTGAGTTTATTTTCTAATGTTTTCGTCCAGTGAATGCTCTAGATAGGAAACACATTTAATCTTGCTAGAGATGAATATCTTAATGTGTGGAAATAAAACAAAATGTAGTTTATAACACAATGAACTGCTTTTAAAGTGTTTGTTTATAGATGCACTATCCTCTGTTGTTTGTTCTTGTTTGTCTGAGAAGGAGATATATATAGAGATAGAGAGAGCATTCGTGTTCAAAAAGAATTTCTGTGTACAATCTCTTTATATTCCTATTTCTGTGAAAATCGACGGCTAATTATGGCACTGTTTCAGTTATTAGCTTGAAAATGAAATGTCTTTTATGAGATCTGGTCTACTGTTTGTCTGTAAAACAGAATATGTTCTTGTTATCGCAGACAGTGGGTGTAGATAAAATACCATCTCGAAGAATATTTGAACAGAGCCTTGGTCTTTAATTCGTTGAATTATATCCGGATAAAGACCATATTCATGACACAATAGGAAGAAGCAGATGGGAGATTCCAGAGGTTAAACTGCAGTATTACAAACTGACATTCTTTAAGGTTTGCTTTTACTCTCATATCCTGTATATAAAAATCCATTTAGCAAACCCATGGAAACAATGACGTTGTGTGTGTGTATTGAATGATAATCCTCTCTTTATATTACTTTTGTAGATTTCGAGAAGGCATTTGACATTATAGACAGGGATGTCATCTGGCGGCTAATGATCCACTATGGCATTCCACCTAAGTTCATAAACATTATCCAATGACTGTACTAATTCTCGTTCTGTCAAGGTATTACAACGGGAAACTCACTAATCATTTCGTGATAAAGACTGGCGTTAGACAGGGTTGATATTATCACCGACAATCTTCCTGGTGGGCATAGACTAATAATACGCAAGACGAACCAGGAACAGTTTTTTTCATCTAGCATGCAAGGTAAAAGTTAAATGGTTCCTTTTGAAAAAATAAGTTAAAAATGCCTGAATTAGAAAACACAGTTGCAAAAATTGAGACCACAGAGCAGTAGTCGTACATCAGCACTTTAGGCAGAGAAGAGTTTCTGTCATCAGGCGTCCGACCTTTGGCAGCGACGGGTACTCTTTCCTGTTCAGAGCTGTACTGTCAGTTGTTTACTGCTTATATGAAATGATTAAAAGGAGATTTGAAAAAAATGTGGAATTGTTTTGAAGATCTTAAGACTCAGATGCTTTTGACAGCTTTTTAGTAAAAGACCTGTCAAGATGACTGTGCGTTAGCGGCTGCTGATACTATCCGTGGATATTTACTTTATTTTTTATTGTTTACTTTTGTAAGTAGAATTAGGTTTCCAATATTTCAAAGGGATACAGCAAACTTCATGTTGAACGATGTAAAGTCGTGTGATGAAATAGCCCCAGGTCTTACCAAATAGGATATAACTTTCCTTGTGATTTTTTTGTCTAGCTGTACCATCATCTGAAGCTTACATACTTAATTTTTTTTTATACTTTTTTCATGACTTTGGTCAGACTGTCATTATTTGAGCTATCTATTGAGTTTAAATTATTGCGATCATAGTGTCGTTTCTTATTATTTGACAGGAAGCGACCATGAAAGTCTGAGTGCGTTTATCAGTTCAAAGCTTCTCACCTGTCTTTTGCCACACGGTCACCTGTTCCCACTCACCAAATAAATCGTTGACGTTTCTGTCAATGGCTTCGCTACTTTTGCTTAGTCTTTAAGAACTGACAATGTTCAAAGGCAGAAACCACAGGTAAACATTTTAAACTGTAAATATCTTTTTTGTCTACCTTTCATGAATATTTGAAGCTGCGTGCAAAGCTTTTTTTACTTCAGAACATTTCTTTGCCTATTCTTTTTGTCAGGCCAAACGCTTTCGTGTTTGCTTCGACAGAAAGGCTTGAATAGTACCACCATCATTTTTACCTGGCGGCCGTGGTTGCTGTGTAACCAGTTATTATAGGAGTTGACCTCGACTGACCCGCTGTGTGTTGCACCACGTAGCGTCAGTCAACCGCACCGTACCTGGGACTACACGTGCAGGGAGAGGCAAGACTGGTGTGTGTGTGGTCACCAACCACTTGACACAGAGTGAGCCTAGGGCCTGGTACTGTAGGGTTTGACAGATTGAATTTGAAACTTAACGAGCTGAACATGATTCTTAATACAAGTTAATATGTATGTTGATTGAGGCTGAACATTGGATTTACTGCAAAACTGGAGAATGGTGAGCGAGATATACAAGTGAACTTTTTGGCTTAATAGAGAAAAAATATTTGGCTTGATATAAGTAAAATATTTAGCTTTATACGAGCTTTCATTTATTAATTGAATACGTTTTTCACAGCAGGTCGTCTTTAGATATTACGAAAGTTATACGAGAGTGCAGGATTCATATGCCCCTGAATCGTGCAAAACATTAAAATAGTGTTATTATTAGTGCTCTATTAGTGCTATTAGTGAAAGTTTCGGTCGATTTGATCGTGGAAATACACCGCATGTCAAGCCTTGATTTATGACAGGTCCCACAAAACGATTTATTTCATTATCTACATACGACACAAGAACTGTCTCATTGTTTGTACTGAATCTCACGAAAGAACTGGCTCTACAACTCTCCTGGTTTGTAAAGGTAGTGTCTATAATGGTACCATAAGCTCCGTTTAAGGCATCACGTGACCATCTTGACAACGGGGGAAGTTTGTGCTGAACATGTCAAACATTATATATATATCGAGATTGTTGTATTTCGACAAACCAAAGAAGGTTGGTACGATTGTAATAACATTAATTAAAGATGATGCAGACCATTGATAAAGTTGTTTGTATGTTTATTTTCGATGTGTAACAGGTCTCATCCAGATCAAGAAGAGAACAACATTCAGCACAATGACTGGTTTCTTGTCCTGACAAAGACCAGCTACAGACGCCGCCTACTAAAAGCTTAGTTGTGTAAAGGGAGACCACCGCCATGTCTGGTCATCCACCACCGGCTTCACAACAAGTAAGAACATTACATGGTAACACTGGTGACTGTTACAGTAGCCACCCTAGTGTGTGTGATGGTAATCCCACAACCCTACTCGCATAGAAACGTGAAACTGTATTTACATGAACATCTTTCTCAACTGCGAAATAAGACTATTTTATTTGATCTGCTTAGGATATTATTCTTTTCATATTTTAACGTTACTTCTGTTTAAAGACTTTTTTTCATATTTTGTTATTCTGACATTGTTTCTGCGATCGTATAATATTTTAATCTTGTATCTCTTTTTGTGAGACAATAATAAAGCTGGAGTCTTTTTTCAACATTCCTCCGATTGTAATTATACTTTTATATTTTGTTTCATTTGACTTGCATAGATGTACATCTTGTTTTGCTCATCTACAGACTGGTGCATGTTGTGTTTCTACAGGGCAGTCGCCGGAGTGGAGGAGGTGGTGAAGATGTTAGGTCAACAAGAGGATCTGGTAGAGGAGGCGGAGGCCGTGTGACCTTTTACCTGCACGCCGTGACTGATGAACAGGCTGCTGTCCTCACTGACGACAGTAGGTGACCTTTGACCCAATATATAAACCACCTGCAGTAACATTCGTGTGTTTAGTATTTGTTTACAGTACAGCTGGTAAGCATCAATGAAACTTTACGCAAATACATTGGCTTTTTTTCTCTTTTTCTTCACATTATTG
This sequence comes from Pomacea canaliculata, assembly GCF_003073045.1. Classification (NCBI taxonomy): domain Eukaryota; kingdom Metazoa; phylum Mollusca; class Gastropoda; order Architaenioglossa; family Ampullariidae; genus Pomacea; species Pomacea canaliculata. Next base: position 20,541,565 of record NC_037600.1, read on the forward strand.
AGTCCTTGTTTGTTTTAGCCTCTACATGACGATTAAAGTTTGGACAAGAAGCTAATGACCTAATTAAATAATCTAGTTACGACTTTAATATCTCTATCAAGACTCTATTTGAATTAATTTTTATCTAATTTTCGTTTTGGTATTTTATGTTTATCAGCAACCATGCATTCAACAAAGAAGAAGAAGAGAAAGAGCGGGGGGGGGGGAATTGGTGTTTTACGCCGTAAGAAGAGAAAGAGGATGAGGACTGATGATGATGATGATGATGATGATGATGATGATGATGATGATGATGATGATGATGACAAGATAAAGAATCAAAGTTAAAATACTACTTATCAACATTTGTTTTTCATGATACTAAGGTAACCAATGCTCACTCCAAGAGATCAAGATGAAGACAGGCGCTGATGTACAGCTCGACTCTAACCCCTCACCTGTACCAGGTATGAAGATTGTCGTCATCCAAGGTGTTCCAGGTCAGATCGAGGCAGCAGTCGGATTCATCAGTGAGAAGACAGGCGTACAGGTAGTGTGTTTGCTGTAGGAAAAAAAAGATTAACGACGGTTTTATTGATAACACCGTTCGGTTTATGTGTGATAAAGAAAAGAGAGTGAGAGAGATACTGACTCCCATGTATAAGTAAGTAAAACTGGTCTATGAGAGTAAACAAGTTTAACATAAGGAAACAAAACTAATTTTTATTAAAATAACAGGCCCAATTGTCACGAGAAGAGTAGAAAATAAAATAAGACAGCAGCAAGAAAAAGCAACAGTAACAAACATTCGAGAGACAGCAGTAGCTAAGACTAAAATTCCTGTAACAAAATAAAACACAATATCGACTAACATTATTTAATCATAACAAAACTTGCAGCAATCAAATCTCTCGCCTTTCTTTGACATTATTTGAGATCTGTTGATGCATCTTCAATATTGTCTTCTTTTTACTCATATACTTTCTTCTTGATCTTTCCATGGTAAAAACCCGTGCAGTAAATTGACATACAAGAAAAGTAAGATTTGAGTATTCTTATTTGAGAATGGATTTATAAAGGAAACCATCTCAGTACAAGCCCAGGCATTCTGGTTACAATGGGTGGAGGCCGCGTTCCCTGATCTCGACTCACGCGCCTACTTCCTGCCTCCTGTCTACGTCAACCGCGTGCCCATGACTAGACAGTCGGTATCTGACCAGAATGTTCTGGTTCTTCATCCATCATCTACTCAAGGTGTTGAGCTAAACCAGGCGACCAGGATTCCATCCACTGCTGCTCAGGACTCTATTTCGCAACCTTCTCCTGTCCAGGACAGTGACATAAGAGAGGATAAAGCCATGGAGCGGCTGCTCGTCTGTCTGCAGACGATGTCAGAACAAAATAAAGAAGTCTTAGTTGGAATAAGTCACTTGAGGTATGGACAGTACCTGGGCGAACCATGCTACGCTGCTGCGGCTGCCCACTTGCCTTCAACTAAGACATTTCCCAGTGGTTTGTCAAGGGACAGACAGGGAAACTTTGATCTTCTCCTCATTCATCGACATTATGGTCTTGTCGTCTGTCAAGTGAAAGCTTTTGGAAGTAACTGGAGCAAATGTGACATGTTCCAACAAGATATATGCAGTAATCTTAAGATAAAACTTAAAGAAGCCATACAATCGTTAAACAAGGCGGAGGCCATGTTGTCTCACCTGGTGTCTGACATCGCTTCCGGTCTGCGCATCACTAAGACCATCGCTTTCCCCAACCTCACGGCTCGTCAGGTACAACAGGCTGTCTCTGATGACACCCACACCACTGAGGTAAGGATTATGACATCTTCTATTTTAAAAGATTTCAGCCTCAGTGCTTATTTTATGACAGATGTAGAAAAATACTGTATCGTTTTACTTTTTAGTTTAGTCAAACTAGAGATTGTACTATCCTACCAGTCCAGTTCAAGTATTCCGCGTATGCTACTCTTTGGCAGGAACTGTGTCGGTGTCTGGGAACATCAGACTCCGCCGACATCCCAGGTCTGTGTCTGTGCTGTGATCAGTTGTCTGACCCAAAGACACCGTGTGACGTCAGTAGTCACGTGCTTAGGGAATTGGGACACTGGTGGCAGCGACGTGTGGCTGGGGCTGGGGCTGACCCTCACATGACACCTGAGGTGTACAAGACACTGGTAGCAAGGTAACTAAGATGTTTATTCAAAACCCTTTACAAATGTATACGCTGTCTTCTACAGTAAGGTCTGTAGTCAGATCACAGCTCGTTTAAGATCTCTCATTGTTCTCTTTATAGAAACTGTGAACTGCCTGCAGTGAAGAGAGTAAGGTTTCATGTTAAAGATGAGGAAAACCAATTGTGAACAAGAGCTACACATGGGGACATTTTTATGGGTCTGTCTGTATTGTCGCCCTGTGGTACCCCGGGGTATGCTTGCCTAGCGAGCACTGTAAGAATAGGGTCCCTGCCATCCAGCCAGGCGTGTCGTAAGAGGCGACTAAGGTGGACACCTCACCTACAGGTAAAGTGGGTTGTGGTAGGGCTAACAACCCCACCATGTAAAAAATAAGACTGTTACTGAAACTAATATCAGAGAATTCGTCCCAGATGGCGAAGGTAATGAAGCACACCAGGAGACTGGACTAATGACGGACGACAGCCAAACCCCAGAGGGAGCTGGCGCCCCTACAGTGGATTTACTGAAGCCGAGGCAAAAGTTGAGGGTGGGGTGCTGGAACGTCCAGACCTTGTAACAGACTGGCAGAATGCTTCAACTAGTCAAGGAGTTTGACAACTACAACTTGGACATCCTGGGAGTCAGTGAGGTCAGATGGATCGGCACGGGAAAGAGGAGACTAGCATCAGGACATGCCATCTTGTTCTCAGGAAGATCAGACGCTCAGCACTCTGAAGGAGTGACACTACTCCTCAACAGAAAAACTGAAAAGGCACTGCTGGAATGGAAGCCTTATGGACCCAGGCTTTTGAGAGCAAGATTCCACTCAGTACACCAAGCTGACAGTGCTAGCTTGCTATGCACCAACAGAAGCCTCCGAGGCAGAAGATAAGGATGCTTTTTATTATCAACTCCAGGCAGCCTCAGAAGAGCGTTCCAGCCCACGATATGTTGCTCATCATCGGCGATCTCAATGCCAAGGTGGGAAGTGACAACACCTGCAGGGAACATGTCATGGGCAAACATCGAATTGAAACCATCAATGACAACGGAGAGAGACTGGCAGACTTTTGTGAAGAAAACAACCTACTGATTGGAGGCACACTCTTCCCACACAAAGACATCCACAAGTCAACGTGCACATCCCCAGATGGGATCACAAAGAACCAGATAGACCATGTCATCATCAACCGAAGATTGAGGAGCTCGCTTCAAGATGTCAGAGCCTACAGAGGAGCAAACATTGCCAGTGACCACACTCTTGTGACAGCCGCAGTTTCTCTGAAGTAGAGAGTGGACTCCGGCAAACTAAAAAATCCAGCCACCAAACGGACCTTTGCTATGGAAGTAAAAAACAGGTTCCAGGCACTAGGTGACCAACAAGAGATGACCTTAGACGACTTCAATCGAGTCTTACAGGAAACAGGAGAGAAAATACTGGGCTTCCAACGGAAAAAGAAAGAACAGTGGATCAGAGAAGAGACATGGAAGAAGATAGAAGTGACGAAGTCAGCCAAACAAAAAATCAACAGCACTAGATCTGAACGCCTGAAGGAACAACACAGACAAAGATATGCAAAACTAAACAAAGAGGTAAAGAGGATGACTAAAACCGACAAAAAAGATTACATAGAGAAACTGGCAGATGAAGCTGAATTAGCAGCAAGGAAAAATGACCTGAAGACACTGTACCAGATAAACAAACAGCTAAACAACGGGTTTAAGAACAGTGATGTGCCAGTGATAGACGTGAACGGTAATGTCATCAAGGGAGAGACAGGAAAACTACAGCGCTGGAGGGAACATTTTGAGTCAGTTCTGAACAGACCAGATCCTCCTGAGCTTGCAGACATCCAGCCAGCAGCTATAGACCTTGACATCTGCACAGACCCACCAAGCCTGGAAGAAGTGACAGCAGCAGTCAAGACAATGAAGAGCGGCAAAGCACCAGGGGCAGATGGAGTAACAGCAGAGATGTTGAAAGCAGATGTGAATGTGATAGCTCCTATGCTGACTGAAATCTTCAGGCAAGTTTGGGAATCAGGGCAGCTCCCTGATGCGTGGAAGACAGGGCTCATCTTCAAGTTACCCAAGAAAGGAGATCTTGGAGACTGCAATAACTGGAGTGGTATAACACTTCTTTCCCTCACCAGCAAGGTCTTTAGCAAGATTGTTTTGTCAAGACTGACGGCAACCCTTGAGAAGACTTCCGAACCACGCAAGCAGGATTTCGTCCTGGGAGATCCTGCTCAGAACACATCTTCATTCTGCGACAGATTCTGGAGCAGAGCAACGAGTGGAACACACCGCTGTACATCAATTTCATCGACCTGGAGAAGGCTTTCGACAGCATTCACCGAGAGTCCTTATGGAAGACCTGAGCATTACGGAGTCCTGCAAACTTGTTCAGGTCATTGCAATGCTGTACAGCGATTTCAATCCAGGTTGTCTGTGACACGGAGCTCACAGACCCCTTCAACGTCAGTACCGGGGTGAAGAAGGGCTGAATTCTGTCGCCGTTCCTCTTCATCCTGGCCATGGACTGGATCATGAAGACTTCCACCGACAGTGAGAGGAGAGGTATCAGATGGACCATGACTATGACAGCAACAACAACGCTTGAAGACTCGGACTTTGCTGATGACATTGCCCTGCTGTCACACCGCCACCAAGACATGCAGGAAAAAACAAAGGCCTTCTCAAAAACAGCTGGAAACCTTAGCTTGAAGGTCAGCACAAAGAAAACGAAAAGTATGAGAGTGAACGCCAGAGTCCAAGACGGCATCAAACTAAATGGAGAAGAGATTGAGGAAGTTGACAGTTTCACCTATCTTGGGTCCAAAATGTCAAACACAGGGGATGCGGAGGTGGAGATTCGAGCCCGACTGGCGAAAGCCAGCCAGGCCTTTGCCTCACTCAGGAGCACATGGAAGACAAGAAACATCAGTCAGAAGAACAAGCTGAGAATCTTCCAGTCAAATATGATCAGCACCCTCCTTTACTGATCAGAATCATGGAAGATGACCAAAACCATCAGTAACAAGCTTGACGTCTTCCAAAACAGATGCCTCAGGCGCATACTTAACATCTTTTGGCCAATTACCATCACCAACGAAGAACTCCACGGAAGAGCTGAAACCGAGTCCATCACCACGCAGGTTCAACAAAGGCGTTGGCGATGGATTGGACATGTGCTCCGCCAGCAGACAGCAGACCTCTCCACAGTCGCCCTACGATGGACTCCAGACGGCCGAAGAAAACGAGGCCGCCCAAAGGAAACTTGGAGAAGAACAGTGGAAAGGGAGATGAAAGGAAATAGCTGGACATGGGGTCACCTAGAGCGGGTTTCAGCCGATCGACATCAGTGGCGGACTCTGGTTGAGGCCTTATGTGCAACCTGATGCACGAAGAGGAATAGATAGATAGTCTGTATTGTCACTTGTGTGTTGTCTGTCGTTTAAAAGAGCCATATGTGTCCTGGTTTTTTACTGCAGATATTAGCTGCTGATTCTGACAACTACTATTGACAAGAAATGCGAATCTGTTTCTCCGACATATTCCACCGGTTCATAGCTTTCACGAAGTTCTTCATCAAATCTAGTTTTATGTGAGCGGGTGGTTGAAGGAGTTTTTGAGCCTCATCCAGAACTGGGTGCTGGATATTCGTCTCTCCAACTGCTACATGTTGACCATTCCTTTCTCAAGTGGTGCAATTCCTTTTCTCGGCTATCCCACTCACATAAGAAACACATGCATTTTGTATATCAATGCTACAGTCCCGTTAGAAGGGCGACTATCTTTAAATCTCCGCAGAAGTGCCAGCTGTACTTCTTGTGATACATGGAATTCAATCACTGCTTTAAGCTATCTCTCTCATGTGGACAGCATATATTTTGGAATAGATAATGGAGGACGGTTTCCATTGTGCAAAAGCACAGCCTTAAGACTCCCTTTCCAAGAGCCTACAAATAGTCTCTATTATTGTGAATCATTCGTGATTTCTAAGGCATTCATGAAGCCCTCAATATCGAAACAGAAACCAGGTTACCTTCCTTTCTGAACAAAAGCTCCAACTTCTGGTGAAGCTTTCGATATAAAGTAATTGTGAAATCTTCCTCTAGAACAGTGATGCCCAACCTTTTTCGGCCTGCGGGCCATATCTAGTTCGTACAGCCGTGTCGCGGACCACTTCACCGCAACAATACAAAAAAAAACAAAAAACAAACCCAGAACAGATACCATTTTTATTAGAAGCAAGTTGTACTTACCATTAATTATGTAGTAATTAATGAGATATTTGAAGTTGTCTTGTTAAAATAAAAGTTAGAAATTGTCTTAAAATACATTTTAATTGAGGTACCCCAAGGCGATCCGTCCTGTTTTCCACAGGAAAATGACAAAATTCAAACGCTGTTTCAGAACCCCATTGTTTTATACCTTGCTAGAAAGCCCGGAGTCTGTATTTTCAATCTCTTTAACGACTGATTCAAATATTAACCAATCAAAAGATCACTAATCCCTTGTGGAATGAGGCGTCCCTCGTTCTCAAACACTTGTTTCCTCCCAAGACGAAAATCAAGAATGAAATCCATCGAAAGATTGAGAGAAACCCCTACGTGGAGATAAATACTTCTTATTCCCTTTTTTCCGTTTTTTTTTTTTAGGTTTTTTTTATTACTAACATGCCGATTTCCTGTACTGTGGGCAGAAGCTTCGCGGGCCGGATGGCACCGCGTCGCGGGCCGTAGGTTGTGCATCCCTGCTCTAGAAGATTCAGTTAATGGAGTATTAACTGAGCAATGCTGTCTTGTTTCTGGATAAGTCTAAATCACGAACCAGTTCATTTAGTTCTTCCTGTATTATTCTGTGTGGGATTGATGATGCACCACAGTGAAAATCTGGATGACCGAATGCTGACTGACCAGGAGAAGAACAAGTCGGCTCACCCTCGTCCTCGTCAGCTGAATCAAGTGAATATTCTGCTGAAGGTTCTGAAATACGGAGCCTCTCACCATGTGAAACTGGTCTCAATGCAGATGAAATGTTGGAGTAGAATATTCTTGACTTCGTTTGCTTTTGTTATCTTACCGGAACCACTCAGAAGTAACAGTGATTTGTGTGGTTGCTTGGCTCTCTCCCCACCATGGGGACTGCATACGGCATTGACGGTCTGTTGCAATTTAACCACTGTGAAAGCTGTGTTGAATATGCTGCACAGCATATATGCGGGTCCCAAAGCTTGTTTCGGTCGTCAATCTTGCATCCGAAGTAAACATGATTTGGCTTCTTCACTTGACAATGCTATATATAGTACTGTGACGTCAGATCACTTCAGGAGGCGCATGTCAGTAGCATTGTATCAGAAAATGACGCAATAAACGATGGATGACGTGTGCATGATGGCATTAGGCAGTATGATGCAATATTACGTCATTCTACACAGAATTCAATCTAAAAGGTCATCCTTGCAGTGAGATTTTCATCATTCTATATTTATGACATATTTCATTCCCTGTAGAGTGTAGACCATAAACCTTTAAACAGACAAACATAATTGTGTCTATTTTCTATTTCAAATTATTTTTATACAATAAGCTATATTATATACGATGTCGTTTTTCAAAAGCTTATGCCACACATTATTAAACGAACTTGTAGTACTTTTTAATTCTCGCTTGCTGAAGGAAAAAAAGCCTTAAGGGGGTTTACTTGTGAAGTAATCAATAAATACTTTATAAACAATGTGGATTATTATTAATTCATAATACATTCTGTACTTTGCTTTTTTGCCAAAGATTTAGTATATAAAAATCAAAACTAAACATTAATTTGTTTGTTGCAGGTTCTGCGGTCCGGCGACAACAGTGAGTGTGCCATGCACATGTCCTCCACGTGTGAGTGTCAAGACCCTGGGTCAGGCCGTGTGGTGGACAGGAGAGTGCTATACTGCTGTAATCACACTCTTCCCGGAGCAAGTTCACCTGCTACACACGGCGCCTCCCACACTCTTTGTCACCGGACCGCCCGGTACAGGTAAAACTGTGGTGCTGCTGCTGATGGCCATACACTGGCTGCTTGGTGGTCACCATGTCTACGTTGTCAGTACTTGGAGTAAAAGTCGTGCAGCAGCAGCATGTGCGCAGTGTATCACCCGTCAGCGTTGCAGCAGTGACGTGGAGAAGGCCGTCAACGACTTGTCAGGCGGCGAGCGGGGGTCGTTGTTACGTCATGCTGATGAAGTAGTGAGTGACTAAACAAGCAGGTAGACAGCGCTCGTTTTTTTTTATCTTGTAATCAGCAGGTTTAGCAGGTGATAATTCTTTAATGGTTGTGACACCTGATGTGAAAGTAGATTTATTGTGTTACATTGGACACAACACACGTCATTAGTGTGACGTTACGTAGTAGATAACGTCACCCACGACCAGCCCTGCGTACCGTAACGCGGGCGCTCACCGCGGATGCCCGCGGGCGCTCACTCACGCCCTAGAGAGCCTGTGATACCCTTCGCCCACCGTGGGCGCCTGTTAAAATGGCGGCTGACAGCGAAGTCGAGAATATAATTTTGTTTATGGGCATATTTGACAACGACGACGAATTAATAGAAGCAATCTATTAAATCAATCAGCAATCTATTGCAGCGCCAAACAATATACTTTTAGTGGCATTCATTTGGGAACTAAAAGAGGAAAAAGTCCATGAGAATTAAAGATTATGTGGAAAGAACAATGCGGTAGTCAAGCATATCACGTAAAAACAAACGACGAGTAGACTTTCTGTTGTTGTCGTCCCGATTCGAAGTTTCAAGGTCGAAGGCAAATTCATCTACCATCTCTAGAAAGACATGACGATGAAATCTGAACTTTAAATATCCTTCTTTGTCGTTGCATATATCTATCTATTGCAAAATACTTATTTATTAGTAGATCCACCGTGAATATCATCTACACGTCTAAACTTCACAACCATGGCGGCCATCTTTGCGCCCGTGGCGTAGTACCTCTCAAGCAAGTACGCGTGCGCCCGCGGGCGCTCACTCAAATTTCGCTGCGGTACGCAGGGCAGGGATAGGCTACAGCTACTGTAGCCGGCTACAAATTTTGTAGCTTGTAGTGTAGCCGGCTACAAATTTAAAAAAGTAGCTTGTAGCCGTAGCTACATTTTAGAAAGTAGCCGTAGCTTGGCTACATGTTGGCTACTTTCACGACCATTCGTCGACAGCGTGTCAGCAAGACGACGACAGCCACTGCTCTCACTGCTCGGTGTTGTGACAGCCAGACACCACGTGTCTCGCGCGCTCAGTAACCGCAAGTACTGTGTCGTCCATGTGGCGGGAGCGATTTGAAAAACGAAGATGGACGTACCCATCAATTTCGAGCCTTACTTGAAATTCTTTACATTTTGTGAAGCAACAGAGAGTGGGTATACTTTCAAATGCAAGAATGGGTGCGGCAGCACGAAGTACTCAACGAACAAGACGTCGGCGTTTAATTTGAGAACGCACTTGCAGGTAATTTCGTTGAGATTTTCATCGATCTTCATTCTTCATGTTCTTGCTTTTCTGCTTTTGGAATAGAGGAGTGTACATGTTGTAAAGATTGTGGAAAGGTAAGGGGTTGCATCAACGTGATTACCGCTGGGGCGACGACTGATCAAACTGCTGTCTTTACCGTTTCTGTACTATCTATTTAGTCTTTGTCATAAAGTGTGTGTGTGTGTGTTTTGGTTTGTTTGTATGAAAAGAGCATGGAGGACGTTTGAACAGTATGGTGGCCTGAAGGTTTTTATAATTTAATGCTAGTAATTTAATATGACAATTAGCTTGGTAGAAACTTGCTGTGATTGTGAATGGACTTCTAAAATTTTGTTTCATTTTCATGTGTTTATTTTAGAGGAAACATCCACTGCTTGCCAGGCAGTTGACTCAAGACTTGGAAACGTCACGAAAGCGGAAAAGGGAAGACGACGACCAACCCTCTGTCTCGAAGCTCTTCAAAGTGGAACACAAGAGTACCGTCAGCAAAGCAGACGTCAATTCCGCCGTCCTTGATTACCTGTTGGAATGCAACCTGTCCTTCTTCATGCTGGAGAACGAGAAGTTTTCAAAGTTCGTGTCCAGACTCACTGACCAGGAAACCCAGTTAATAAGCAGGAAAACGGCGAACCAAATGTTGGAGGTAAGTTTTACTATTTTTTTTTTCTTCCTTTTTTTTTACATAAAAACCAGTACATTTTATACAATTAATAAAAACAACAATAAGAAAAAAAATTAACCAAATTAAACAAAGCATTAATTATTGTGCATATTATTGTTTCAGGTGCAAGTTGATGTGGACTGGGGACCAAACCCTGCGTGAGAAATGCAGATCCCTCTTGACTGCAGAGGCAGCATTGATGGACACGCCAGTCCAATCCCCAACCAAGTGCTCAGCTGAACAGGCAGACTTCATCATTTATGAAGAAGTTACCGGCACCCTGAGACAACTACCTTCCTGATGTCTGGATTGTCGCAGAATGTCAATGAACTGGACAAATAGCCCACGATCAAACAACTCTATCTGCGCACCAACACCGTCTTGCCAAGCAGTGCTGCGGTTGAGAGATAGTTCAGTCTGGCAGGACTTATCATGACAAAGCTGCGCACTAGGGGGACAGACAGCAACTTCGAGGCCAAAATTCTGGTCAAGTTCAATTCCATGAAGGACTGAAAGCATGTAGATTTGTTGTAACAGTATTCACAAATTATCAGCACTAAGTCAAAAGTTTGTTTTATACCTTTGAATTTTGTTGTTAATATGGAGTTTTTGGTGGTCTCAGATCAGAATAAAGGTCAATGTATATAAAAACCAGTTCTTGTGTTAGCAAGTAATATAGTGTTTTGTGTGTATGTTTGATGTTTGTGTATGTTGCTACAGCCAGCTGGCTACAGCTAACTTTTTATAACATCACTCTTTTAAAAGTAGCCAAAAGAAGATGGCTACATTTTAAAAGTAGCCCAAAGTAGCTGGCTACGTTTTGGAAATTTGTAGCTGTAGTGTAGCCGGCTACAAATTAAAAGTAGCTTGCCCATCCCTGCTCACGACACATGTAGCAAATCCTCTGTTACAGGCCTAGCTTGAAGATTTTATGTGATAACCTGCTGACACGAGTTCCTTGTCTTCATCTGTGGGCGGCAAGTTATTTCCATGGAGACGCACCCGACAGCTGGCAAGTGGAATATTTAACCAGACCCCTCCGCTCTCCTCCGTCTGTCGTCAGAGAAGTCGAGCAGGACATGAGGATCATTAGCCGCCATAATGTCCACCCTTACAGTAAGCGAGGTGTGCCCGACCACACAGACGGCCCGCCAGTCAGACGACTGTATCACGGAGGTGAGGGTCACTCAGATGACAGGCCAGTTGACTGTGTCACGTGCGGTCGTGAGGTGGCCAGGTTCCTACACAGTCTCCGTGTTGGTGTTACAGGTAGGTGTGTGTATTGTGTAGTGTAACGTTTACAGTTCAAAACTTACCAGTGTGGTATATAACAAACAGGTAAGACAGTGTTGTAAAGTGGACAGTGTACCAATCACGTATGACTGTCACCATGTGTTATGACATTATATTATAATGTCACTGTTTATATCCACGTGTCTGTCAGTCTGTAGGCTGTATTTGTGACGCGTGACTTACATAATAAACTTACTATGAATGTTGACAGAGCGTGGGCCAGCAACATCTACAACAGACACATTTATCAGCGGCGGCACAACACCACCCTGTCTACAGTGGAGAGACGTGCTGGTGTTGTACTGGGATGACGTTAGTGACAACTCGGGTGTTGTGACGGGACTGCAAGAAGCGGGTATCCCAGTGCGGATGATGAAGGATGATGACATCGAGGACGTGGCCACGGCCCGCAGTGACGTGGTATGGGTAGCCGGTGGACATCGAGTTCGTGGTCTGGAGAGAAAAGTCATCGTCTGTCTGGAGGATCTTAAGTTGGAATTGTTCAGCTCTATCCGACTCGACCTCATGTCTCGCTGTACGTCACAACTTGTGACTGTCTCCCCTGACAACTAGCCACCTGAAGACTCTCTCTACTATTTTCCTCCAACGATTCGATTTGACAGGAATGCACAAGCGACAAATAAGCATGTAGGGGGAGGCTTGTGTATGCTTGCAAATGAGAAATGGGCCACGAACTACCCAGTACGAGAACAGACTAGTACCCCCCCCCCCATTATGAGATACTGACAGTGTCCTCAGGCCGCATTATTTACCTCGCGAATTCGGCCAAATCACTGCAACATTGCAGACACATATAATAAGATCAGTTGATCAGCCTTTATTTTTGCTCGGTGATTTCAACCGTTGTGATGTCAGTAAGCTGCTCACCTGTCTCCATCAATACGTCACGTGTCCCACCCGCCTCGACAGAACGCTAGCCAGGTGTCTCGGTAATGTGCCGGGTGCTCATGTTTCCAAGTGCCGGCCGCCGCTGGGCAGATCGGACCACAACATTGTTCATCTGCTTCCCACATACAGACAGCTCCTTAAACGTGAAAAGCCGACAACACTATGTATTAGGACCTGGATATTTCAAGCAACTGAGCTGCTCAGAGACTGCCTCGAGGTCACTGACTGGGATCTGTTCTTCACTAGCTGTGGAGCCGACCTGGACTGTCTGGCAGACACAATCACCTCTTACATTACCTTCTGTGAAGAGTCTGTCATCCCTACCAAGCAGATCTGCAGCTATCCCAATAACAAACCATGGCTGGGTAAAGAACTGAAACACTGTCTCATTGAAAAGAAGATAGCTTTTATTCAGGGAGACAAACAGAAAGTGAAAGAAAAGGAGAAGGAGTTCAGGGCAAAGGTAAGAACATCTAGAGTGGAATACAGAAAGAAGGTAGAAAAGCAACTAAGTGAGGGCAACGCAAGGGAAGCATGGAAGGGCCTGAACACCATGATGGGTAGAGCACGACAGACACAAAGAGTAAAGTGTGATGGCCCAGTGACATTTGTTAATGAGCTCAACACTTTCTACTCGCGGTTTGATGTGAGAGACTTCAGCAATGAAGCAGAAAATATCTGTTCTTCACTGTCGGCAGCCACTGTCACCATCTGTGAGGGAGATGTTGTCAGAATTCTCTCTCATGTGAACCCACGTAAAGCCCCTGGACCTGACCATGTGAGAGGCAAGGTACTCAAAGAGTGTGCTAGTCAGCTGAGTGGTGTTTTTACCAGACTTTTCCAGCTCTCCCTGGACTCTCATAGTGTCCCCCGCGTGTGGCGAACATCAACAATAATACCAGTGCCAAAGAAGCCTCATGCTACAGACTTGAAAGACTTTCGACCTGTGGCTCTCACGTCTGTTGTGGCCAAATGTTTGGAGAGAGTTGTGGGAAGATTTTTAATCCCCCCCATGGCTGATCGCCTGGATCCTTTGCAGTTTGCCTACAAGCCACGCAGGGGGGTGTCTGATGCAACTCTCGCGCTTTTAAATGCTATCCTACAACACTTGGACACTTCTGGCACCTATGTTCGGGTCCTGTTCATGGACTTTTCCAGCGGTTTCAACACGGTCCAGCCACACCTTCTTGTAAAGCGCCTACTAGACCTGGATGTAAACACTGGCCTAGTTCTATGGATCAGATCATTCCTGAAGGACCGACCACAGAGGGTGGGTCTCAGAGTTCCACCGACAGGTACTATAGGGTCCAGCAGCTCGTCTGACGGAGTTAAATTGTCAGTGGATGGAATGATTCTGTCAGATGAGCAGATCCTCAACACGGGTACCCCTCAGGGATGTGTGCTTTCCCCCATCTTGTTCTCTGTATATACAAATGAGATTACTATTAATAATGCTATTCTCAAACTTGTTAAATATGCAGATGACATGGCCCTTGTGGGCTGCCTGAAAGACGAGCAGTCCTTGTCACAGTACCTGGCCTGTGTGGGGGAACTGGAGGAGTGGTTTGACCGCAGCTTTCTGGAGCTGAACATTGAAAAAGCGGAGGAGATGGCCTTTGGAAGAGCATACGAAGGAAGAGATGGCACAACCCCTCTCTCCCCACCAATCCAAATCAAGGGACAGCAGGTGGAGAGGCCTGCTGTGTTTAGGTACCTTGGTACTTTGATCGCCGGGAGGCTCTCCTTTAGTGATCACGTGAACCAAGTGTACAGACAGACCCAGCAACGGCTGTACCTTCTGAGGAGACTCCGCAGCTTCCACGTCAGCACTGGGGTGCCGGAGACTGTGTATAGGTCTCTTGTTGAGAGCATCCTCTCATTTAAAATCGCTGCCTGGTATGGTCATCTTCTCGTCAACGACAAGGCAAGGCTGGCCAGAGTCATCCACCAGGCAAATAATATTATTGGTATATCACAGCTGCCACTTTCTGACTTGTATCTTCATGCAGTCAGAAAGATGACACAACATCATTTCGGACCTAACTCACCCTCTCCATCCCAACTTCCAGCTGTTGGCCTCAGGCAGGCGCTATAAAGTGCCACTTGTGCGGAAAGCTGCCTACCAGAGGTCCTTTGTGCCAGTAGCCATCACCATCCTAAACAAAGGCACAAGGACTATCTGGGAATCAAGCACAGTCTGACGGGGAGAGGGTGCTGACATCCATTATCAGCCATCACCTTGTTGAATGTGCTCTCCCTTTCGAACACACAAGACGAGCTCTCTGCGCTCAATCTAAATAATTAATGAAATGCAGGGATTTCTGTCACAGGCCAATAGATGACAATTTGTAATATTGTTTACCTACAGGTGATGAACAGATAGGAGTATCCACTGACAAAGTACTAGGAGGATGAAGAAAATGCAGTTCAAACACATTTCGTTGCAGTCTGCAATGCCAACGCAATTTTTAAATATCTACAAAGACATATAAAGTATTGAAATTTCATTGACCATTTGACGGAGATCCAACCTACCATGATAATGTATCTTTACTCCTAACTGTGTGTAAATGTCTGTATGAGTATGTATGCCTGCCCTTGTGAGCAAAAGAAAAATTTCTGTCTTGGGTATCCTGGACAGACAATAAAGTCTGATTTGATTTCATTTGATTTTGAAGATCCCTGGATCCAGACCTTCAGCGTATAGAAAAAAAGCAGCAGTAATAACAGTAACTGCCAAAATTCTTGTGACAGTTTTTCTGGGGAAGTTTAAGTTTATACTAAACGTTTTAATTAAACAATGGCATCAGACACACATTTGTTTTGCAAAACAATTTTCATCACGTGGTGTGGGTGGCACGTGGACGACGTGTGCCTGGTGTGGAGAGAAAAGTCGTCGTCTCTGGAATGTCCTGGTTCTGACCTCTATGTCCGATTTTACTCGATGTCGCGGTGCACGTTGTAGAAAATAGGTTTTCTACTTTTGAGCTATTTTGTGTATTTAGTATAGTTTGGTATGTTAGTCGGGTGGGGGTAAGGTTGTTTGAAATGTTAAAGCAATGAACTGGTCAAGCTGGCGGCATATCGGCCCGACTGGCGCGCCAAATGTCTAGCCGCCCATTCATTACCAGTGAACCAGTCGAAGCTACGACAACAATCGACGTAAGCGGCCGCTAGTAGACCATGGCCAGAGGGAGACAACCGGGTAACAGCCCGACCTCTCTTTGTCCAGCTGAAGGTCGGGGACCGCCTGAGGCGAGCAACGCCCCTTACACCTGCGTCCAGACCCTTCCTACACCTCCAAGGCCAACGGGAGGAAGTTACGCCACCGGAAGAAAGGAAGTCTGGCGAGGGGCAGAGCACGTCACTTCTCCAAGTAGCGAGCTGGTGAGCGGCCGCAAGAGGGTCCGTCTGAGGGATTCATAGCCAGACGTAAAAGTGTCCATGGGACGTGAGAACTTCGAATTAATTGCCTAGAGAACAGAGTAACCGGCGTATTTGGTGTATATGAACCAGGGACTGAAACTGTGAATTGTGATCTGTAATGAGTGAACAGTGAACTTGAATTGTGAACTTTAACCAGTGACACGTGAACAGCGACAAATGGAATTACCATTGTGCGAACGCTAACGGATGAGACAGCCGAGAGATAAGTTTCTTAGATTATGTCAGTACTTGTAAACCATTCTTTTTATATATATGTACTCTTTTGTTTAATTATACTCTTTCCATTTGTTCTGAAGTCTCTTTATTAAGATCTGCACTGAATGCGTTGTAATTAGATGTGTGTGGGCGCATGCCAGATGATTGTACGAATGCACCAAACTAGCCATTGCCCACAGAGCCCCCATTAAATCCATTACACACGTCACAGGTAGTGGTTGTCTCCCCGGACAACTAGCCGTTAGAACATGAATCTCATCTTCCAGTAGTTGTAGAGGAAGGGTAGCTGGCAGGTAGTAAAAGCAGAATTCAGATACTACTTACTATTATATTGTCAATTTTAGCTGCTTTAGCATATAGCAGATGACACGGCCTACTACAATATGTTCCTAATTGGTTGGCTATTTCAGTTTTTTAAGTAAACTCATTTATACTTAAAAAATCCTTGCACCAACAGACTTTTTTTTTTTTTGCTTATTTATCATCTGACTAAATTTTGCACAACGCGATCTGTCTTGTGATACAAACCAATATGAATCAGTATTCGAAATAAAGTGCTTTCAAGGTTATTTAATTTTTGCAGTCTACAACTTTTTATGTTTCCCGACATTTACGTTCCTATGGATCGACTGTTAGTTTGCCTATGGTATTTCGTGTGTAGCACAAAAGAAGGTAGCATCTATACCGCAAGAGGAAATTTAAAAATTCGACGACGATCACGAAGAAGTAGTAAAAGTAGTAGTTGTAGAAGAAGAAGCAGAAGATCATCATGATGATAATGATTAATTGTTTCACTGCATGGCCGATTGTATTTAAAGTATGGAGCTTACAACCACAGTTAAACTGAGGAGGGTTTTTCAGACCCAGGACAAAGTTATTGTGATTTATCGTCGGGCGCTAAAATGTATACATCAATATACATTTCGACTATGTTGCATTACATATTTCACATCTATACTATTAATGTAGTATTGCAGTGTAAATATGACACATGTAACCGCATAAACCTGCAGCAGACTCAGCATCAAGCAGACGACGCGTGACGTAGCAGGGGCATGACGTCAGCCCTGCGTACCGTAACGCGGGCGCTCACCGCGGATGCCCGCGGGCGCTCACTCACGCCTGTGAGAGCCTGTGATACCCGTCGCCCACCGTGGGCGCCTGTTAAAATGGCGGCTAACAGCGAAGTAGAGAATATAATTTTGTTGATGGACATATTTGACAACGACGACTAATTAATAGAAGCAATCTATTGCAGCGCCAAACAATATACTTCTAGTGGCATTCATTTGGGAACTAAAAGAGGAAAAAGTCCATGAGAATTAAAAAGAAAGAACAATGCGGTAGTCAAGTATATCATGTAAAAACTAACGACGAGTAGACTTTCTGTTGTGGTCCCGATTCGGAGTTTCAAGATCGAAGGCAAATTCATCTACCATCTCTAGAAAGACATGACGATGAAATCTGAACTTTTAATACACTTCTTTGTCGTTGTATATATCTATCTGTTGCAAAATACTTATTTATTAGAAGATCCACCGTGAATATCATCGACACGCCCAAACTCGACAACCATGGCGGCCATCTTTGCGCCCGTGGCGTACTACCTCTAAACTTTAGAGTCTAAAGCAAGTACGGGCGCTCACTCAAATTTCGCTGCGGTACGGCCCGCCCGTCATAGGCGCCCGCGCGCACACGCGTGCGCCCGCTTTGCGGTACGCAGGGCTGGCAGCGGAAAAAAGGTCGCGACCTTTAACCTTCCCCCCCGCATCGGGTAAAAATAGCCTGGACTATGACGTCATAGTCGTCTGCTGTCAGACTGTTACCGTGTGGCCATAGCGCTGAGAGACAGACTCACAAACAAACATGGCTGACACGCCACAAACTGGGGGAAACTGTGACATACCATATACTTAATTATGAAGTGTAAAACAGCAGTTTTATTATTACGATAAGACCCCAAGGATAATCATGGCTAAGGAAAAATAAAGATTAAGTCTTTGCCGCCCACAGACCACGTGATCCAGCTATCAACCACTGATTGTTAGGCACATCACAATCTCCGCCTTGTCAACGAGGTCACATCTCTGTCGTGTGCGTTTTCTCTTGGGTTTTACTCTTTGGAGAACCACTAATCAGGTCAGTTATTATTGAAAACAAAGTGTATAGTCTCGCGGACTGATGTTGACACGAAATGACACGGTTTATACACTGTATGGGAGAACTGTGTCTGTCTCTCTGTGTTGAGTTAAACGAGTTTGTCGACTCATTCGGGCTCAGGCCCCCATCATGTCCTTGTCTCGCTGGGTTTGTGCCACGTACGATATTTTGACCCTTGATTTCACCCTGTTTCACAAACTAATGTTCAGAATGTGCCGATCTAATTCATTTAATTTGTGTTTTGAAGTCGTGTTGCGTAAGTTTCACACGTTTATGACTTTTATTGTTACTGATTCCATTCTTGCTAGGCAAAGTCAATCGACTTGGGGTAAAAAACATCCGACTTCTATTTATAGCATCGGGAAATCGTTTATGACGGGTACTATTTATATAGGTCTGATGTATTGAGCAGTGAAGGCTGCTTGTATTACAATACTTTTTAGAATAACATATAAAGGTTTCACAAACACATGTGGTGGGAGGGTTATTTGAAGCATTCATGACCACATATCTGTGCCTGCTCTGCCTAAAGCTTCCTTTATCTCTATATGTACGAAAGTTTAACTCATTCCTAAAATTTCGCATGAAAATATGTTTGAAAATACTAGCAACAGAGGGTCAGGCTAATGAAGAGTGTTCAGAGACTACAGGTAGATGCAAAGAGCGTGTCAGTAATGTAACAGGCAAGGTACACTGACAGTATAAGCTAGTTAAAACACTTCAGCCCTTCATCCATCTCTCGTCTGCCGACATTTCCGTCTGTTTGACACATTATGGCTATTTCTCTTGCTAGTGTATCTGGAACTTCTCAATTTTATTCACTTAATAATAATGCTATACTTGACATAAAACAATTGTCATTTCCCCAGAACCTAGAGACCAGAATGTGTCTATCATCTCTCTCTCTCTTACTGTTTTCCAGGAACAATTAGCATCTAGATTGTCATGTCATACCTATTCTAGACATGGATATCAAGTTACTACCCGGTACAATTCATAGTACAGTTGGTAGTTTGCTCGCTACTTTTTAATTACCTCCGTCAACCCTTTGTATCGTACTAAGAAATGATAAATTTAAATAAAGTTTTTTCCGGAACCTCTGTCTTCTCAGTTTGAAACATTTTTTTCCTGTTTATCATAAAGTTTAAGTATACAACATGAACACATACACAGATTTCAAGCAAACGGAAATCTTATCATTTACACTCTAATGTGATACAAAAGGTCAACAAGGCACACCGCAATGAACATGTGCACGCTGGCGCGATAAGCAAGCTGATTATTTAATAAAATCCTTGTTACGAAAAACACAGAGCTTCTTAAGATATGAAGCGCATCCATCTACTTTTCGTATCCCTTCTATTAACAGTTTATAACAGTTATATATAAGATTGAAAAACCAAATAAGATTGATCACTAATGCCTTACGGTGGGACATACAAATCACATGTCACACACATACATTTACTCAGCTCCACACAATGATTACAATGTCATGGTGATCTCACCTCTAGCGTACACAGATGTTATTCGTCTGTATGTAATTGTGTAAGTTTGACAAGGAGACAGAAATGTGGGTCTCTCTCTCTGAGCATCTTGTAGTAAGTCACGCGGTGGAGGATACTAGAAAGAGTAGGACATCAATAAGAGATGTGTGTGCCAGGTGTGTACACGTGTGTACCAGGTCAGCCATACTAGACACATCATGCGCTTAGGATAGAGATTATTAATATTATGTGTCTACAGCCACACACATTTTTCCACTGAGATTAAAGTAGAAAATTATTGATTTTTTCAAGTATAAAAGACATAATTTTAATACAACGTGCGACACCATAAAGCGAGTAAGTCTGATCTCTTATACTCAAGTTAAAATGTGTGATCTATTTGTTTGTTTCTCTTTTTTCTACTGCCAGTGCCACAAACTAGTTTAAATGCTTGTCACTAGAAGTGTACGAAGCGGCTATCTTGGGTTCACATCTCTTCTCGGGCCTGTTGTTGTCCTTTAGTATGTGTACAGGGCCGGCTGCTTGGCTGTGACAGTTGCCGGCTTACCGTTAGACATCATTACCCTATCCTGTCTTCTTTTACTTTAGCTTCTTTACTACAGTTACTACAGTAATCATAGTACGAAATGCGTTGCTAAGCAATTTCAAGTAAATAGCTTTTGTTACATTCAACAAATGATTCTTTATTGTACTCGAACAATAGCTATACAAGAAACAACTAAAGAAAAAAATTCTGAGAGACATTGAAAGTTACTTTAAGGTAACATATTGAAGCATCTGTTGTTAATTTTATCATATATATATATACAAATGTTGTTAGCTGCTAAACGTGTAGCAATAAAGTAAAATGGAGAAGATGATTAAGAAAGTAAACCAATGTAACAGAACAGAGACCAATAAAATAGTGATATGATGGTTGAACTAATGTCACACTTCTCTCAATTGAGGGCGAAATTGAAAATTTTGTGTTGTCTTATATAGGGCTAAAATAAGGTCCTTGAAAGGAAAGCCAGAATACACCTTTGTCTATCCGCCGATTGCACGATGATCGTACCAACTATTGTGTATTGTGTAACAGGTGGTTTCCGTCAGTTTCGTCAACAGTCATTCTTTAGTTGCTCCCTTATTTAGGAATGCAAAATTGTTACTTAGTGTTATTTTACTTTAATGCAAGTATTTTCCTTTCCTTTATAATCTAAGCTAATATCCCTATATATTCTACCAGAATAATTTTTAATAATTTTAGATTTTGGTGTCTTTAATATTGCTTCTGTAGTTAACTGCAAAATTCTGTGATAAATGGGAAAACAATTTTTTTTTGGGGTCTCATTTTCTGGTGTGTTTTTGGTGCTTTTAGTGCCAACTAAGAAAACACCTCTGCATTTTCTGTGGGCTTGCTGTTATTTAGAACCTTCTGGCTGGAAATTCAGAAATGACCACCAAATTCCTGCCTTGCGCATTTAGCTTTTGTATATGGTGCTAACAAAATTAAAATAAAGGTTTCTGTTATGGTAACGTCCCTTGTTTCGCTTTCTCTTATTGAAGAAAAAAGTCAGTTTTTTCTCAGTTATTTCCTTCTATCTTAGGTTAAAGTTGAAAACACTCTTAGTTGTGTAACCATTGTGACTGATGTAATGTTAATGTATAGTGACCGAAAGCCCCACGGCGACCATTGCACAGAGCGAGAAATATGTTAAGACTATTAATTATTAAGTGATGAGGTCCTCTGTCTTTTTTCTTTATTTATGCATCGAGTAATGGATGATTTCTTTAAGAGACACATTTTATTCTTACTTCCCAGGGTAGAATTTAAAAACCTTTTTTTGTGATCCTACAGTCGTTCTATACTCATATGCGAGCAATACTTCGACTTGTACCTCAACAGGCAAATAAAATCCATTGTTGCCTAAGATGGAAAGATGCAGGTCAGACCAGGTTTACTTGCTAGTAAATGAACACCTGACTTAGCTCAAAGTATAATATACTAGCTATTATACAAAGATATCGCACCCAAGACCCTTTTCATGAAACAAAATGAGCTTCATCTATTGTGCAGGTCTAGATTATTATTGGTGAAGTGACCGTCCACCCTCTGGTCAACAGCTTGGGATTTAAGCCACTGACTTCAGATGAACTTAAGCAAATGAGAGATCCGTTTCCGGTCATGAGACAGAAGGAAGAAGCCAGGACACTTGGTCCTGTTCAGGGACCTTTACTGTGAACTATGTCTGTTCATTTGCAGTCTTCTTCAATAGAGGTGAGACAAGGATGATACTGACACTAGTAGATTATGATGTGGTGTGGATGAAAGCGTTTGCAGTCTCCATTACAGTTTTTCAACTGGACTGAACAAGCTGGCAGCAAATACAAACTACATCTTTCATCTTGCCATAAGGCATTCTATCGACATAACGTTCTCATGTTGTGTTAGGTGGCGTGTTTTTTTTTCTTAAGTGCTTCAGGCCAACCTTACCAGCCTGCAAAACTAGTGGGGTAGCATGTAGTGAGGCCCTAACCCCACTAGTTTTGCAGGCTGGGTTTGATAGTGGGATAAAGCTTTCTATAAATTAACATTCTTCCTTTTTGCAGTGTTCTTTGCGATGTCATTTCGACGGTTGTGATAGGTGATACTAATTTTCTTTTTTGTCATTCCCATGTTAAAGGATGAGCTAAGGAAGCGGGCACGTATTGATAAAGAGGATTGCACAAAAAAATCAACAGGACCAAACAGGGGAGGTGGTCGTGCTAGAGTTTACCTGCATGCCGTCACTGACGCACAGGCTGATCTTCTTAAAAATACAGGTCTGTTGTATGTCAATATATTTTTCGAATGACACTAAAGTCAAAAGTTCCGGTGACATATATCCAAAAAATCTTTGTAATCTCTCTTCTGGCAAAGTTTCACTGGCTCCCCATTCGGCAACTGTCTACCATTTGTGCCCATGTTAATCAAACCTTTATTTATATGTTAGAAATGTTCTCTCTAATCTATATTCCCTTCAGGTCTTTTTTGCGTTTTTATGTGAATCTTGAATTTTCGAGACATTATTACAACAAACTACCTTTTCTTCTCCAACTTTTAAATACTTCTTACTCTTCAAAAATGTCTTTAATAATCCCTTATTTGCAGTCTTTGCATCAGCACTCGCAACGAAATCATCATTTTGTCAAAGGCTGTTCATGTTTGAATTTGATTGAATTGGTAAACAAAGACGTTTAGCTGAACGATTTTTTTTTTTGTCAATTGTTGATCATTTGTAAATTATATAAATTTATAGGTGAGAAATTATTTGGACAGAAGTGTTTGCAGATTTTAGAAACAGAAAAAATTAAACTACTGGTGTAAGAGTAAGCACGTATATACAGTGATACCTCGGTTCTCGAACATAATTCGTTCCGGGAGGACGGTCGAGAACCAAATTGTTCGAGAACCGAAGCAATGAAACCCAAAGGAAATAATGGAAACTGGATTAATTCGTTCCAAGCCCCAGAAAATGCCTATTTACTGGCCTAATTTGTATATAATATGTAGAAAAACATGAGTCTCAACAAGAAATAAGAAATAAACGTGTATTTATTTAAAAAAAAATAAATAAAAAAAATGTACAGTACAGTACAGTACATTGTGTTTCATTTACTGTACCTGTACCAAACTTTATGGCAGGAGGGAATGAATGTGGAGGGAGGAGGGAAGGGGGATGGTTATTGTCACTGATGACGCAAGCAAGGCGCGCTGGGCTGAATGAACGCCATTCGGCTCAACTCGGCTCATCTCGGACGTTCGGATGTTCGAGTTCCAAATATTTGTTCGAATTCCAAGACAAAATTTTCTCGAATTTCCTGGTCGAATACCGATTTGGTCGAAAGTCAAGGCGTTCGAGAACCGAGGTATCACTGTATATATTTGCAGGATATACACAACCACTGCAAGAAGTCAAGAAGAGGACAGGAGCTGATATACAGCTTGACTCTAACCCATCACCTGTACCTGGTATAAAGATTCTTGTCATCCGCGGTGTTCCCACACAGATCGAAGCCGCGGTCAGTCTTATCAGTGAGATGACCAACAGTCAGGTTTGTAAATTAGCAAATGTTATTGAATGTCACAAAACGGCCGAACAGCATTCCTATATACACCATTTGACTGAACTCATTACTGATGCTTTTATCAGTCCTTAATAGCAAAGAGCCGTTCAACTGTATTTCGTTAGTTACAAATATACTTGTTGGAGCAATGGAAAATATCTTGTCTTTTAGAATGTATGTTTGTACTGATATATTTTTTTACAAGACTTTTCCTAAAGCATTCTCATTATAAGAACATGATCTAAGCAGATGCGATGCATAGTTCTTTGCATTTTATCCAAAACTTGTAGAGCTTCCCATGGAGTTGGTGTTGCGTCTCCAGGTAGACGAGAGCCTAAGAGATTGCTGTTGTGTTGTTATTTTAAATCTTTTCATACGAGTCTGTGTCATTTTGTTGTTCTTTTTAGTACTCTGCTGCCTATTGTCACTGCTGGATTTCGCACATTGGCTTATTTGAGTAATACACGCCTTGCATAAATTAGTTCACTTAATTATGGCTGGAACAGTCTTCTTCTTTTTGTTCCTATTCGCGCCCAGTGGAACATAGGGCCGCATGGCTCGAACAGTACCGAAAAAAAATATATATATATTTTCTAGATTGCAACACATATTGGTGCTGTAAAGGAATGATTCTGACTGTTATGCAGAGTACCCTTGTAGATGAAGCTCAGACATTCTGGCTCCAGTGGGTTGAGGCCGCGTTCCCTGATCTCGACTCTTGCGCCTACTTCCTGCCTCCTGTCTACTTCAACCGCGTGCCGCTGACTAGACAGTCGGTTGGTGGTCAGGGTGTTTTAGTTCTTCAAGCACCACATAAACTACAAGCCATTTGTTCATTTGTGTCAGCTCACGCTCAGGACAGAGACGTCAGAAATGATGCAGCAAAGGAGAGAGTTGATGGCCAGAACCTCATTCAGGCTGAACAAGTACAGGCCAACCAGTCAAGCCAGCAGAAACCTGCTTCATTCGCTTACGCCATGCTGCCTAGCGTTCAGAATAGTGATATCAGAGATGATGCTGCCTTGCAGCGCGTTCTTATCAACCTGCAAAAATTGTCTGAGATGAACAGAGAAGTGTTGGTTGGACTAAGTCAGCTTCAGTTCGGACAGTACCTGGGTGAACCTTGTTATGCTTCTGCAGCTGCCCAGCTCCCCCTACCCGCCAACCTTCCTCCTGCTCTGCCACGAAGCTGGAAACAGGGAGACTTTGATGTGCTTCTTATTCACCGACATTACGGTCTTATCGTCTTTGAGGTGAAGATGTTTGGTGACAACGTGCAGGCACTGAACATGTCACAGCAGAATGTAGACAACATCATAAGAAAGAAACTGAGAGATGCCGTGTCACAGCTGGACAAAGCGGAGGCCATGTTGTCTCACCTGGTTTCCGACATTGCACCTGGTCTATGTATAACTAAAACAATTGCTGTTCCTAACCTCACGGATCGACAAGTGCAACAGGCCATCTCTTGTGATACACAGGTCATTCAGGTATTTAAGCAAACACTTATTTCAGATTTTTGCAATCATTTATCAAATAGGGTGCAGTGCTAGTTCTAATACATTAAAGTAAGTAATGAATCCATACATGAAAACCATTAATAAGTAAAATTTTGTTACTTATTAGTCGCTTCGTATTAAAAAAAAATGTTATTTGAACTCGTATTGTGGTAATTGTTTTGGAAAAAAATCTGTTATATAAAGTAAACAGGAAAAAGCATCTAACGGCTGCGTAGTTCAATATTTCAGAGATGTTTTATAATATGGAGCACACGATTTGTAATGATTTTACCTAACGCTAATCATAATTAATTGTAGCTATAATGGCAAAAATAATGTGATAAGGCATATAGTATGTTGACCTAGACTCTTTTTATGTTATACGACTCAGCAGAAGCACACTAATGGAAACAGTCTTATTGTGACAAAATTGTTGAAGAAAAATGAATTAAGCTAGTTAAAGCATACCTTTGAGTTAGTTAAATAATAATAAAAAAAATTCATTGTCAAGTGGACTAAAATCACTAAACATAAGCGTCTCATTGTGAAAGTTCTGCATATGTTGTATAAATAATGATCAAAAATATTGAAATTAATATAAACTCAATTGTTGTGTTTAACTTTGACTCATTTCTGTATTTCTAAAAAAGTGTTATATTTCAGGAGCTGTGTCAGTGTTTGGGAACAACAGACCCCGCCGACATCACAGGTCTGTGTCTGTGCTGTGATCAGTTGTTTGACCCCAAGACACGGTGTGACGTCAGTAGTCACGTGCTGAGAGAACTCGGACACTGGTGGCAGCGACGTGTGGCTGTGGCTGGACCTAACCCTCACATGACACCTGGGGTGTACAAGACACTGGTAGCAAGGTAAATTAAAAAAAAAATTATGTAAACTTCTTTACACGTGTTTACGCTGTGGTCTACAGCAAGGTCTATAGTTGGATGATAGATCTTTTCTCGTCAGAGAAATCGTCAACTACAGGCAGTGAAGAGAGTTAGGTTTTATGTAGAAGTTAAGGAAAACCTAATGTAAACAAGAGCAGACTAGCAGTATGGTGGCAAGATGTGCATTTGTTACAACTAGAGGGAACAATGGTCGTGGGTTGACATCTAATCTCGAGGTCCACAGATTACTTGCACTCTCTGTGTTGCTTACACAGCAATCAGAACGCCCGGCAAGTGTCCGTAAGTGATTTGCTGGTCCTCTGTTCCCTATTTTACTTCGTGCATTCGCACGTCACAAACACCGAGGGCTGCCAGTGGTCACTTACAAACCAATCAAGTAACCAACATCGACAAGAGAACGAACACCCTACTGACGCTCGAACCCTCCTGTACTGGCATGGTGGACAGGTGACTAACCTCCACTCCCCATCAACCTGGCGGACAGGTGTGTCAGCCCTTGAGGTGTCATTTTTTTTATTGACTTAATTGACATCTCTGCCAGCCTGGTCGTGACTGGCTATTCTAACCGCTAAAGGCTGTCTCCCACTTATAGCATCTCTGCGCTCCTACTTCATACAACACTTGCAAATACTTCCCCCTTTTCCTTGCCTAAGTGCCATCAGCTTATCAACAAGCCACTCTAGACCTTAATTGTGTCGATTGTTACTTACCCATTTGACTTACCACATGGCAGCGAGACTCGGGAGGAAGGGCACTTAGGTTACAGAACTTTGAGCAAGGGGGCGAGTCAGTGACGAGCAACTGTCAGGACGGCCTAGTGTCGTCGTGAAAATTAAAGGGCTACGTGAGCAAGGCCTGTAAGAAGACTGGCACTACCTGTGAGAGGACTTACACTACCTGTGACAGGGAGACCTTCAACGCATAGAACTTCAGAAGTCGTCGTTCTCAAAGGAGGACAACGTGCTGGGTTAGCCGCACTCCAACGGACCGGAGAACTTTGTATCGACTTCGTTCTGCGGCTGTAGGTGGCATTGCAATCGTCGCAGACACCATATGTACATCCCTGGACTGATACAGACTCGACTCAGTGTCGCCGAGGTAACAGCATTGGAATAGTGGAAGTACTTAGCACGGATAGAACTGGGACTCCCCTATAGACGAGTCTGTTCATTGTATGTATTTGTATGTTTTTGTGTTTATTTCTACACGTTACATCAAACTCGAGTTTTGTGTTGGAAGAACAGTAAGGGAGGAGGCTCATGAGCCACGAGGTAAACTGTGTGAATGACGTGTGAGTGTTGTACGTGTGGTTCCCTGCAACTTATGTTAACGTGGGTAGTAAGGATTGAAGTTAACTCTCGCCCATGTGCCAGGTTCCCCGAGGGCAGTTTTCACGGGAAATACAGACTGTCACCATTTGAATAATCCGAACTGTGACTCGCTCTCTCTTCCTCTGATTAGACATTCAGATGTTGCGAATAATGTACCAAAGTGACGTAGTTCACTGTTACAGCGCTCGTTGATCGCAGGTGCGAATCAACGCAGATAATTAATTGAAAAATGGGTTTTGGAGTCTGAAATTTACAGGTTAGGTTTATATCACTGATATCTACTGATAACTGACAACAACGCGAACCGTTCAGGTCAAAGATCTGATATAGCAATTTTTTTTACCATAAGAGGTTTTTGAATGTTACATACTTTACAATGCTGTTAGTTTCAAATAGGTTCATATATATCTGTGATTTCTTTGTTTACATAGGTTCTGTGGTCCGGCGACAACAGTGAGTGTGCCATGCACATGTCCTCCACGTGTGAGTGTCAAGACCCTGGGTGAGGCCGTGTGGTGGACAGGAGAGTGCTATACTGCTGTAATCACACTCTTCCCAGAGCAAGTTCACCTGCTACACACGGCGCCTCCCACACTCTTTGTCACCGGACCGCCCGGTACAGGTAAAACTGTGGTGCTGCTGCTGATGGCCATACAGTGGCTGCGGTGTGGTCACCACGTCTACGTTGTCAGTACGTGGAGGGGGAGTCGTGCAGCGTGCATGTTGCTGTATCACCTGTTGCTGCAGACAGTAAAGACACAACAGTCAGCAGGTGTGTCACCCGGTCAGCCTCACCTCCTGCAGTATGAGCTTAAGGACGGTAAAGACGTGGCGAAGGCCGTCAACGACTTGTCACAGGCAGCGAGCGGAGGGTCGTTGTACATCATCGCTGATGAAGTAGGGAGTGAGTTCAGGTGAGTTGTACAGCGTGTGATGTGATGATAGACACACAGGTAGATGCTGTCTGTATTTACTGGATTAAAACTATTTGGTGCTTAACAGGTGATGTTTCCTCAACAGTTGTGACACCTGATGGTGGTGTTGTGTTGTCGACTTAGATTTGTTATGAAGCATCGGCTGTTACACACATTGTGTTGCAACACGTGTCATTATTGTCACATCATTTACTTGATGGATAATGTGTAACAATATTGCATGTGATACGCAAACAGAATCACAGATTAATAACAGTTCACAGTGTAACGCGTGTAGCTACATCCTATGTTACAGTCGTGTCTACAGAATCAAGAACTTTCAGACTTTGTGTGACAAGCTGCTGACACAAGTTCCTCGTCTCCATCTGTGGGCGGCAAGTTGTTACCATGGATACACACCCGCCGGCTGGCAAGTGGAATATTTAACCAGACCCCTCCGCTCTCCTCCGTCCGTCGTCAGGGAAGTCGCGCGGGACGAGAAGATCACTAAACACCGTTATGTCAAACCGTACAGTGAGCGAGGTGTGCCCGACCACACAGACGGCCCGCCAGTCATGCGACTGTATCACCGAGGTCAGGGTCACTCAGGTGACTGGTCAGATGACTGTGTCACGTGCGGTCGTGAGGTGGCCAGCTTCCTACACAGTCTCCGTGTTGGTGTTACAGGTAGGTGTGTGTATTGTGTAGTGTAACGTTGTTTACAGTTAAACACTTACCTGTGTGATAAATAAATAACGAACGGGTAAGAAACAGTTTTGTAAATAAGACAGTGTGTTAGTGACGTGTGTCTCTCAGTTTACGTGATGACGTCACTATGCCATGTTTATATCCATGTTGACAGAGAGCAGCACAACAACATCTACAACATTGACCTCTACCAGCGGCGGCACAACACCACGCTGTCTACAGTGGAGAGACGTGCTGGTGTTGGACTGGCGTGACGTTAGTGATCAGTCGAGTATGGTGACAGGACTGCAAGAAGCGGGTATCCCAGTGCGGGTGATGACGGATGATGACATCGAGGACGTGGCCACGGCCCGCAGTGACGTGGTGTGGGTGACGAGTGGACATCGTGTTCGTGGTCTGGAGAGAAAAGTCGTCGTCTGTCTGGAGGACCCTGGTTACGATTTACTTAGATCTCAGTTGTCACTAGTATACAACTCTACCTCTCCCCGACTTGACCTCATGTCCCGCTGTACGTCACAACTTGTGATTGTCTCCCCTGACGACTGGCCGCTTGAAGGTCACTGACACTGACACTGACACACCTGTCACCTCCTGTTGTCGTGTGTCACTCTCTTACATCAACAATTGTCTTTTAGTGTTTGTCTTCTTCTACTCTCAGTCTATCACGAAGTCATCACCTTATGATGTCATAGACATGCCGTCATTACAATTTTTTACATCGGTCCGTGTCTCTGTTTACACACCAACAAGTGTCAACAAGTTTGTCTGTTACAGAGGTGTGTGTTTTAATGTGTCATTATATTCGTGAGTGTGCCAGTCTACCAGCGTGATATCTGTGTCAATGTGTCAGTATACCAGTGTGATATCTGTGTCATTGTGTCAGTCTACCAGTGTAATATCTGTGTCAATGTGTCTATATGTTGTACACGTGCTGTCAAAGGGCCTCAGCAGACTGTCATGTCAGTGCCGTGCACTAAAGTGTTTAGTCTGATATTGTTTACTGCCAGTGGTAAACAAAGGGGACAGAACTCTGAGACTAAATACAGACACGAGTGGTCCATCAAAACCCAGTTCATTGAGTTAAGAGATTCATTGATGTAAACACAACAAACACTAGCGGCTCACTTATACAACACATGTTACAAGTTTAACTGTTTGACACAAACACATTCACACGATGTACACATGTTGTTTCACATCCTTTATAAATGTCGCGCACACGTTTCACAATGAGTGTTTCAGTAAAGATTTTTGTTGTTAGTTTAAAACAGGTACAAACAGTTGTTAAGTGGTTAAAATAAATTTAACAGTCATGTCATCGACAGGCACCACGTGCGCACTGTTACAACAGTCAAACACCAGGCTGACAATATAAACATACACCACACAGCAAATAAACAATAAATACCAATGACAGGATACAATACCTACACCACGATCACATGACACTGTTACAGTTTACAACATCTTGTCACAACACACACTATACCCTGACCGTGACATGTCATGACACGAAGTCTCACAATCAGCCATTTCTGACGTCATGTCAGCCCTCAGTGACGTCATGTGGATGGAGGATGAAGGAGGACAGCGACTGTCGTGTGTCAGGAAAGCGATGATGAGGGCGAAGATAAAATGCGTGTGTACCTCTGTGTGTCGATGATCTGTTGGACTAAAGAAAACCTTTTCGCGATCTGTTTTGATGGAGTCAACACATGTGTAACTTGGGACTAGACATGTCACTTGTGTGTTGGACTGCAGCTGTCCTGTGTCTTGGGGTCACGTGGCTAGAGCGGTAAACTACGCTCTGTGCTGGTTGTTCTTGTGTTGATGTTTTTTAATAAAAGGTCTCAAAAAAAAAAAAGATGAACAAAATCTCGAAAGCAGCACTAGCGAACGTACGCTGAGCATATCGCAGAAAACTACAGAATCCCAAGGAATAGAGTGGCGACAGTGAGAGAAGGCAGCCAATAAAATGTAAAAGTAAAGTAGACCTCATCCAGCAAACAAAGTCACGTGTTTGTTGTCGACAGTTCACATCACAAGAAGTGAGATGACAGACCGAGTACAAAACCTAAAGAAAGAGGCGATGCTACCGATGTAGATAACATCGCTCACTCAGGAAGCAGGCAACAGAAGGTCATCGCTAACGAGCTGTGTCTTTCATCTACAAAGAAAAGCTGACAACAACGATGTGAAAAGAACGGTAGTCAACCTTTAACTAACAGTAAAATAACAAAGCGATAACCAAACAAATAACAAACAACTTACCCAGGGTGCCTTACAACGATCAGAAGGAAGAGAGTTGTGGAGGTCAGTGAGACACACCTGTAGGCTACCTGGTGATAAAACATGGCGACCCTTCACACTCTTGTGTATGACATCTTTGGTATGTAAGTATTCCCGAGCATGCACTCCACCCCGCAATGTATATGTGACCACTGACTGTATTATGTATATACTATCACAATGTCTATACACAAGATATATGTGACCACTAGCTCTATACTTTGTTGCTGATTGTCTGACATGACTTTTGTCACTCTTTAGACACAATGGTCCATACTGGCCCACAATGGTGTACAATAGTCCACACTGGTGCCCAATGCTAAAACAACTACACCTGTCAGTGAAGGAAACATAAAATCAAGTTCAGTCCAAAGTCCAAAGATGGAAGAAGAGGAGACAGAAGCCGTTAGTGGAGGAAGATGTCTGTTGTAGGAAGTGACGCAGCACAAGAACTGGAGAAACATCCTAAACAGATGCAAACGGTGCAACAAACATCACAGATGAGTAGGAGTACCTCCATTAAAACTCACAACCACGAAGTTTATAAACGTCTCTTGCTGTCTCGCGTCTGTTTCCCTGACATCAACACTTATCTTCAGTGTTTCTTCTCTGTTAATCTCAATCTATCACTTCATCACCTCATAATGTCATCCACAGCATAACATCCTGTCTCTGTTTACACAACAACTAGTGTCAACTACAATATCAAACCATCTTTACACAACAACAGAGTTCGTGTTATTGGCTGCAGTTGGTGACATCACACTAACACTCAGTCTTATCGACGGAAATGAAATGTATCTTTGTACCTTATTTTTATTTTCATTTGGATGCAACATCAGTTGTGTGTGTAATGCCTTTACCTTGTTTGTGTCAATGGCGGGTGTTCCATCAATCATTTCATGCTGACGTAATTTTGTTAGCGAGTAAGTCAAGTGTTATATTATGAGTGTTGTATGACATCTCCAACATTTTTATAGCATTGCATTTTTCAGTTCTTCATGGTAAGAAAATAAAATATTCCACTTTCACACGAAAGAATAGTTCATTTGTGTTGGATCCTGTCGGTTGATTATCTTCTTTAACTCTGTGTTGTATTTTGTTATACTGTTTGTTAACCCTATCATGCCCAGTTTCTCTGCAGCTGATCCCTTATAACATTGATATCAACCTGTACAAGACAGCGCTGACACACACACTAGCAAAACTAGATCAGCATGAGTTCACTGTTTAAACACAATTTACACACTCAGACATGCACTAGGCATAGCCCCCTGTAGAAGCATACTTTCTACTTTTAATTATGCTTGATTAAAGTTTATTAGAGTAGAGACAATCAACCGTAAACTAGACATTTACACCCACCCCTTCCACACACACACACACACAAACACACTCTCTCTACGATGGTTAGATGTCGATGAGTCGACAAAACTCCAGATAACTATACACAGCCTTACTTAGCGTCCTTAGTAACACCAGGACAACGAAACCAAATAAACGAAGAAGGTGACATGTCTGAGGGACTCTGTTTATGTTTGTTTTCATATATGTTTGTGTGTGTGTACTGAAATTTTTCCATCACGAATTTATTCATCGTGGCAGAGCTCGCATGTTGGATATACCGGCATAAAGGTCGTCTGAAGATTATTAGGCATCACGGTAGGCATGGTGAAACATAACAGGATTGACACGTGCTCATCTGCAACATCGATGACCCCCCCACTCCTTCGGATATACATTTGGATATTTAAGGAACTTAGCCTCTAAATGGAAGTGCAGTCACCTACCAGGCCGCGGCTTTTTATCTTTTTACGCGTGAAAAGTCAAAAAAGGATTCCCAATGCCACAAACATTGACCTATTTATTTTTTATGCTGAGTCATTTTCTCCAAACTAACACATTAAACTACACCAAAACCTTAAGTTTCGCTTAATCAAAACTTCAAAGCTGGCTGTCATACTATGAGAATGTTGGGAAAAGTACTATCAGCGGGCATGGCTCTAGTCTTTTGGTTCGTTGGCCAAAATGTGAAGTGTACTTGTTATTTGTATCGGATGTCACGGTCAGGTGACATGGAGCCTGTCACATCATTCGCGTGGCTTAAGAGAACTCGCAGACTAGCGGTCTCTCTGATTAGCGCTGACTCATCTTCAGCCTCCACTATAACTTTTCTCCTGACATCGGATGACATTCAAAGTAACACAAACGGTGTCTCCTGTGTTGGACGTAGTTGTCGACCGGGATCTCACATCAAAAAGTGCAAAAGGTGGGATTACTGTTAACTATTTTCATGTAGATTTACGTTAAGCCTTGTACCCACAAGGTTTTTTATTATTTGTTGATTATTTTTTCTAATATTATGCTCCTGTACTTAATTCATGTTTTTGTTGGTGTTCTTATCTAATGTGCATGGCTGTAGAGTGTAAGTGTCACGTGCCCCTTGTCGGAAATCGTTCCAGCGATCGCGAAATGGCAGAGTGTCTGACATTCAGTAGTGAGAACACTGTTTTGCTAGAAAAACAGTTGTCATCATTGTTTATATTCCTATTATAAGTTTATGACTATATCACATCACGACAAACATTGAAACCATATGAGTTGTGCGAATGCTGTCTGTATTGGTAGTTATTTAATTGACACGTGCTGCTCTGCTCGTTAAGCTAATCCTACTGGTAAAGCAATCTAAAGCCTGAAAGTAAACTCGAGCATTAGTTAAGACCCACCTAGACCCTGACCTAGAAACCTTCTGATAAGACTGTCAGACCTAAACTGTAAACTGTAAAGACCTAAACTGTAAAACCTATTAACTGAAAATTGTTAAAACACGCGGTCGCCGACGAGACACACACTATGTACCGACCATCACCATGTAGCAATGACTAATTGTATTTACATCTCAATACATGAACTGTGACCAGCAGGACTCTTTGAATTCTTGAGTTTATGGACAAAAAATTCTATAACTTTGGGGAAATCCGTTTCGCACACTGGCTTAAGCCACAGTGACTCGATGCTTGGCAGTTGTGTCAACAAACTTACACAGGTAAGTAATTATTCCATCATTGTAGTTTTATAAAACCATAATGTTCGTGATTAAAATGTGTAGCGACAGGTCACAGTCTGCCTATGACAATGTTCTTGTGATTATTTACAGAACTGTAACAGGAATGGTCTGGTGTTGAGAGATTGAAGTTGACTTTAATAACTATTATTGAGTACAGACGAATAAGACTTTGTTTGACACGTTGGACTGTAACTACCTCCCTAGCTTGTAACTACCTGTAACTGTAACTACCTAGCTTAAGAAGGTTTCGATGGCCAAGTACTCATAGTAAAGACCAATGGAAACCAATTATCTCTTTCGTTAAAGTCTAACAAAATATAGCTTTACACTTTATTCAATTCCCTCCGCAAGTCCTAAATGTAATTTTTTCGACGATTTAATAATATACTAAATTATCATGCTGTAAAGCAAAATCCTTCAAAGAAAAACATTTTTCCACCTTTCCCCCCAAATCCTCATTAAAACATCAGTAAATTCCGTCTCTTTGGATTATATTTTAGTCACACATTTGTATGAGTACTGTATATTTTTGTCTGTGCCGCGCATTAAAATGTTATAAATATCAAAATGGCCCTTCGAGAAAAAAAGCTTCCCTCCCCTGAATGAAGGTGTAACAGAGTGTTCTGCAGGGTGTGGGTTACACCTCCTGTGTTGATACAAGTAAGAACATAGCAGGAACACCCGATAAGTTAGACTTTTAATCGACTCACAGGTAAACAGAACTTACAGGTAAACATCCGGGTCACTCGTGACTAGATGCGCGCCATTATGGAGAGAAGCAGCAGCGAGGTCAGTGACTAATTATACTTACGTGTTTGTTTAGAAGAATATGTAAATTGTTTCTGTAAATAATTATCGTAGGGATTATGGAGTTTATGGTCAGATATCAAATAGTAATCATCTCATCAAAATACACTCCCGCTGATCAGTCCCACTGCATGCAGTACAAGCGAGACGCTATAGAACAGACCTGGGCAAACGCCGGCCCGCGGGCCGGATCCGGCCCGCCTCCTGTCTCTGACCGGCCCGCCTGCTGGCTCCCACCAGTAAATATACTATATATGCAGCATTGGGTAAAACTGAGTTAACTATATTAGTCCGGCCCTCTAGAACCATCCCAGTTTCTCATCCGGCCCCTTGGGAAAATTAATTGCCCACCCCTGCTATAGAACTTATCTGTTGACCCCCTTAACCCTGTTGTAAAATGTTAAGCATGTGACTATTTTATGTTTTAGCCTGTTTATTAGGAATTTTAAATTATTGGCAAGTTACCATAAATTACAAAACATTACATACCAGTAACAGTATGGACCGATAGGTTACCTCCCTTGAAGTAGATGCCATTATTATGTACACAAAAAGACAAAACTAAAATAAGTGTTGTGGATGTGTAGCAGGTCCCACGAAGATCAAGTAGACAACAACATTCAGCACCATGACTGGTTTCTTGTCCTGACAAAGACCAGGTACAGACGCCGCCTACAAGCTTAGTTGAGTAAAGGGAGACCACCGCCATGTCTGGTCATCCACCACCGGCTTCACAAAAAGTGAGAACATTACATGGTAACACTGGCGATTGTTACAGTAGCCACCCTAGTGTGTGTGATGATAATCCCACCATCCCACTGTAAATTGTGTGAGTGTACGTGTAGAGTGCCACTCACATAGAAAGTAGAAATTGTTTTACATGGACATCTGTCATTGATGGTTTCAGCTGAGAACATATTATTTAGACTATTCTTACAACATGTTAAAAATTACCTCTGTTTAAAAAAAAAAACTTTTCTCATATTTTAATATTTTGACTTCGTTTCTGCGATCTTAATATTATTTTAGTATTTTAACTCTTTTTGTGTGACAATCATAATGCTTGAGTTTTTTTCAGCATTCCTCTGATTCTTGTAATACCTTAATGTTTTATTACACTCGACATGCATGGATGTACATCTTGTTTCGCTCATTTCCAGATTGGCGCATGTAGTTTTCTCTCCTCCATGTTGTGTCTCTACAGGGCAGTCGCCGGAGTGGAGCAGGAGGTGGTGAAGATGTTAGGGCAACAAGAGGATCTGGTAGAGGAGGCAGAGGTCGTGTGAACTTTTACCTGCACGCCGTGACTGATGAACAGGCTGCTGTCCTCACTGACGACAGTAGGTGACATTTGACCCAATATATAAACCGCCTTCAGAAACATTCGTGTGTTTACTATTTGTGTGTTTACAGTACAGCTGGTAAGCATCTAGGAAGTTTTATGCAAAGACATTGGTTGACACTTCCATATTGTCTTTGTTTTTCTTACAGACCTCTCTTGTTGTGTACATTATTAATCTTCGTTTGCTTTATCTACTACTTGACGATAGCCTAAGCCTTTCTAAGAGTTTGGGTTAGAAGTTAATTTTCTAATTAGATAATCTAGTTATGATTTTAATATCCTTGTTAAGACTCCGTTTTCATTATGTCTTACTGATGTTTATAAACTTTGAATTTTTTCTGGTTTTTGCTTGGTATTTTATGCATATTAGACACCATGGATACTGCATAGAAAAAGAAAAGTAGATGATAAAGATGGTGATTGATGATGATGATGATGATGATGATGATGACGACGACGAAATCTAGATAAAGAATCAAAGTTAGAATTCTACTTATTTTCATCTGTTTTTCATGACACTAAGGTAACCAATGCCTACTCCAGGAGGTCAAGATACAAACAGGCGCTGACGTAAAGTTCGACTCTAACCCCTCACCTGTACCAGGTATGAAGATTGTCGTCATCCGAGGTGTTCCAGGTCAGATTGAGGCGGCAGTCAGAGTCATCAGTGAGAAGACTGGCTTTCAGGTAGAATTAGTGTGTGTCTTTTACAGAGATTATTGACCGTTTTATTGATACCACCGTTGGGTTTATGTCTGTTAGAGGAAAAAAAAGTGAGAGAGATACTGACTCAGATTTACAGGTCAGTGAAATTGTTCAGCAGGAGTAAAAACGTTTAACAGAAGGAAACCAAACGCATTTGTATTAAAAGGTCAGTCCCAGTTAGCATGAAAAGTTCTAAGAGTAGAAGATAAAATTAGCAGCATGAAAGAGCAGCAGTAGAAAACATCAGAGGGACAGCAGTCACTAAAACTGAAATTCCTGCTCCAAAATAAAACAAAATATTCACTAACATTGTTTAATCATAAACATCACTTGCAGCTATTATATCTTTTGCGATTCTTTGCAATTATTTGAGGTCTGTTGATGTAGCATCGAATTTTTTCCTTTTTTTACTCTTAAATCTTCTTCCTGACATTTAAATCACAAAAACCCGTGGAGTCATTATTCGAAGATAATTTTGTTCAAATGATCTGTACAAGAAGCAACGAACAAGAAAACTAAGGTTTAATTATTTTTATTTGAGAATGGATCTAAACAGGAAACCATCACAGCACAAGCCCAGACATTCTGGCTCCGGTGGGTTGAGGCCGCGTTCCCTGATCTCGACTCACGCGCCTACTTCCTGCATCCTGTCTACGTCAACCACGTGCCGATGACTAGACAGTCGGTATCTGGTCAGGATGTTCTGGTTTTTAATCTGTCATCCAGTCAACGTGTTGGACTGAACCAAGCGACGATGATTCCATCCACGGCTGCTCAGGATTCTATTTCGCAACCTTCTGTTCAGGAGAGTGACGTGAGACATGATAAAGCCATGGAGCGGCTGCTCGTCTGTCTGCAGACGATTTCAGAAGAAAATAAAGAAGTCTTAGTTGGAAAAGTCAGCTGAAGTTCGGACAGTACCTAAGCGAACCCTTCTACGCTGCTGCAGCTGCCCACTTGCCTTCAACTAAGACCTTTCCGAGTGGTTTGTCACAGGACAGACAGGGAGACTTTGATCTTCTCCTCATTCATCGACTTCATGGTCTTGTCGTCTGTCAAGTGAAGGCTTTTGGAGAAAATTGGAACAAACGTGATATGTCACAACAAGATATATGCAGGAACCTTAAGATAAAACTGAAACAGGTCATACAATCGTTAAACAAGGCGGAGGCCATGTTGTCTCACCTGGTGTCCGACATCGCTCCCGGTCTGCGCATCACTAAGACCATCGCTGTCCCCAACATCACAGCTTATCAGGTGCAATGGGCTGTCGCTGATGACACCGATCTCACTCAAGTAAGGATTTTGACAGCTTCTATTTTGACACATTTCAGCCTTAAACAGTGCTTAATTATTTTATCACAGGTGTAGAAAATAATTTTTTAATAAATGTTATACTTTTCAGTTTAGTCAAACAGAACGTGCTACTCTTTGGCAGGAACTGTGTCAGTGTCTGGGAACAACAGACCCCGCCGACATCCCAGGTCTGTGTCTGTGCTGTGATCAGTTGTCTGACCCCAAGACCCCCGTGTGACGTCAGTAGTCACGTGCTGAGGGAACTCGGACACTGGTGGAAGCGACGTGTGGCTAGGGCTGGACCTGACAGTCACATGACACCTGGGGTGTACAAGATATTGGTAGCCAGGTAAAGAATTTTAAAAATATGTTTATGCAAAACCTTTACAAGTGTATACGCTGTCGTCTACAGCATGGTATATAGTTTGATGACAGATCGCTTAATATTAATATATCTTGCTGTTGTTGTTAGAGACATCGTGGATTACCGGCAATGAAGAGTGTAAGGTTTCATGTAGAAGATGATGAAGACTATTTGTGAACACGAACAGACTAGTAGTGTGTAAGATGTGGGTTTGTCACAACTAAAGGGAGTAGTGGTCATGGGTTGATATCTCATCTCGAAATCCACTGATTATTTCTCTTCTCTGTGTTGCTTACACAGCCACGGAGGTATTCAAACATAACAAGGGTAAGAAAGAGCAAATACACAGCTGATTTAGAGTTCACGACCCCTACTACTGCCATGCTTCTCGAATGTACAAAAAGAAATAATAACTGACCAACCGAATGGCTATACCATCCACTCAAACCTTGTAGACACCTTTGAACGTTCCCAGTGTACGTCATCACAGACACTTAGCAGACATTCAACATCACATCCTATTTAGTGGATTATTGTCTTTCGGAATTTATTAACATCTTTGTTAATCATTACATCTGGATCTTAAAAATATAACAAGGAAATATTGACATCATTATGTCATCAACCAGAATAATGGTGTCTTCTTTTGTTTCTTTACATATGGAAGATTAAACAAGCCGTTTCTTTGATGAAAGTCTTGAAATAGAAGTTGAGTAATCGTTCAGGAAACTGTAGATTGATAAAAGTTCTTGAAAATTTGGATACAGAGAATTCTATAAAAATAAAATTAGCTAGCTAATATTGAGTATTAATATAGAACAATATAAAACAACTTTAAAGTAAATAATTAAACAGATATAATTTGAACTTTAACATTTATGCATTATATTTATTATTAAAAAATTAGTGTTTTCCTGCAAAATCTTGTTTATGTAGAGCTCGTCAGGCATGTTCTTTTGCTCTGAAACCAAACAACCCTAAGTACTTTGGTCTGCTTGCGAGGAGGATGCTCCAGACCTAGTTACTGAGGCTTTTCCCGCTTTTACAGTCGTTGATAGCAACATGTAGGACTATGGTAGTTGTCTGTGTTTGCGGTGGTGTTTCTTATAGGACTACAAACAATTTGGCTCTCATTAGGCCCTACAATGACAGTACATGACAACAGTCCCTGTCAATTGCCATGTCAGCTTAGTGTAGACCGGCAACCACCGAGTTTCTCAGTGTCACTAGTAGAGCTGGGAGCCAGCTGTAACCTTTGACCTGCTCGGTGTCGTCTGTTATAAAACTTCTGCTCGGTGTCTTCTGGCTTCTAACGCGTCGTTTCCATGTTGGACGGATGAGAAGGGAGAGGTGGACTCGGGGGATTTGGGTGGAGGGATCTGACGTGAGGAGACATGAGTTTGGCTGGTGTCTCGTTATTTAACCATAATTTGTGGCAATGAGTGAGTCGAATTTGCTGGGGAGGGGAATAGGACGAACAGTTAGATTCTGACTTGAAAGGTTCTAAGGAGCAGAAAAAGGGGCAAGATCAGTTATTCCTACATCAGAAAGGAATATTTCTGGTCTCTTCTGTTCTTTTGTCGGCCATCCTGCTTTTAGTGTTGAATTGTCTTCATGTGTGGTGTTGTAGCGCCTCAAGATCATTCTCAAGTTTTTTAGTTACATCGGCGAGACAGGGGTGGAAAGCAGCCATGTCCTCACGGAGGCTTGTAATGACTTATTCAATAATTTGTAGAGGGACACAGGCAACTTGACAACTTCCCATCAAGGTAGAAATAGACATTTAGTTCTTTTACAGATTTTAAATTTTAGAAAAATAAAAAAGGTTCGTTTTGAGGACATTAGTCCTGAATCATGTTACTTTCTCGTCGCTTAAATCTCAATCGGTTTCTCACAGCGAGTAAGCCTAGAGGGGCGTCTTTGCCGTTGTAGTACAAATTTTCCCTCCGCATCGCGAATCTCAAACTCTCTAATACTATACCTGCTGACGACATTGCACGGATGTTCAAATAGTTGTCTTTAAAAGCAAATTTATATACTAAAACCATTTGCAGATAATTTTGATGTCAATTAACCTTCAGAAAACAAAAGTTGTGGCAGTCAGGAAAGGTTTTGTTTGGGAAGCTATGGAAGCCATAAACTGGAGGTCGTCAACACCTATATTTGAGCTTTTAGTTTACCACAAAACTTTCCCTTACTAGTGCAGTAACTGACTTAGCAACTAAAGGAACTAGCCAGCTCTTGCAGTGCCTGTAGAAATTAAGTAACAGTATTCCTAGATATTTTTTTTTTTATAAATATAGATGATATGCAGATTGATCCTCTCTTATTGTATGAATCTGAAATTTGGGGCTATTAAAAAGTTCAAGTATTTGCTTGCAAAAGATTTTTAGGTGTGTGGTTGAATACACCAAATAAAATAATTGATCTTGGGAGATTTTCAATACCCTATCCAAAGTAAGGTGTGTTAAATATTGGTTCAGTCTTATTAATATGTCAAATGATGGATTACCAGGTTATAACGCTACATATGCAACAATTAGGAAAGTGCAAGTGGGCACACCTTGTGAAAGAATTGCTGTGTTAATGGTTTTGACTGGTGTTGTTACATCAGGGTGTAAGAAGTGCTAAATTATTTATATGTACACTCTGACATTGACTGGAAGATTGTTTTGCCCAGAACTGGCACATTGATCTGGAAACAGTTCACGCTTAGAAGTGCACTCATCCTACAAAGCTATCCCAAGCCTGAAAGACACATTCTCTACCAACTGAAATATTTTAAAGTATCCTATACCCACTTTAGATTTGGAATATCAGATATAACAGGTAATCGAACAAGCAGCTCACCAGTTTCATTGCAGTTGCCCACACCATGCTTTCCCATTAATCAAATGAAATCAAATCAGACTTTAATATCTGTCGAGTAGACCCAAGACAGAAATTGTTCTTTTGCTCACAAGGGCAGGCATACATACTGATACAGACATTTACACACACAGTTAGGAGTAAAGATACCTTATCATTATGTGTCCTTTATCTGCATTGTTATTTCCAACTTTGGCATTTATGTCGCCCATTATGAACTTCAGGTATCGTTTTGGAGTACGAACAACCAGCGCTTGTAGGGAGTTGTAAAAGTCTTCTTTTTCCTCTTTTTTATCTGCTTTGGTAGGTGCATAGCACTGGATGATGGTGATCTTTCTCCCTTTGGAGTTGAACCTGGCTGACATGAGTCTGGGGAGACTGGTTCCCATGCTACTAGTGCTCTTGCAGCCTCTGGTGTCATCAGTACTGTTACTCCTTGTGTGTGGTCATGGTCAGGGTCTTCATGTCCAGAGTAGATGATTGTCTCCCCTGACGAAAGTCTGGTCTGACCGTTCCCATTACACCTTGTCTCGCGCAGGTCGATGAGCTTGATGTTATAGTTTTTCATTTCCTGCACTTCGTGAGCTGATTTTCCTCTCTCGTACACGGTTCTAATGTTCCAGATCCCTATTCTACTTTTTGCCTTGAGAAGATGGGTCGGGGAACTGACTTCCTGAAAGCTCTCGCCAGCACGTTTCATAAGCGTTTCCGAAGAGGGATCTTCCATCCAGGCTCTCGTTGTGCTTATGCTGCAATTCAAATTTCTGTAGCAGGCGTTGTTTTAGAGGATGGGGTTACTAGTTACTAGCCCCACGCCCAACCCTCCTCTTTCATCCGGGCTTGGGGCCGGCAGGTTAGCTGGGGGGTGGGAGATTCCAGGAGGAGTTCTACATAGAATTAAATTTTGTA
Source organism: Pomacea canaliculata (assembly GCF_003073045.1). Taxonomy (NCBI): domain Eukaryota; kingdom Metazoa; phylum Mollusca; class Gastropoda; order Architaenioglossa; family Ampullariidae; genus Pomacea; species Pomacea canaliculata. The sequence continues at coordinate 20,584,553 of NC_037600.1, forward strand.
ATCTAAATATCATCCTTGCAGTGAGGTTACATTTTAGTTTCATACTGTGTTCATTTGTATTTACAAAGTTTTTTTCCACAAAAAAAGTTTTATTACTCCCTATTTCACTCACTGCAGAGAATAAGCATTTAAAGGGATGAACATGTGTCTATTTTCTATTTCATATTATGTTTGATACAATTTGCTGTATTATACTTATGTCATTTTTAAAGCTCATGCCTACATAGTTTATTTAGTTATTTGGCAATAGCTTATTTAACTTCTCGTTTCATGAAGAGCAAGAGACCTTAATCTTCTTATAAGGTGAAATAATCAACAAATTGTTAAAAAATGCGGATTATTGCTAATTTTTAATGCATTATGTACTTGACATCCTGCTAAAGTTTTTATATAAAACAACTGAATTAAATATTGCTTTGTTTATACCAGGTTCTGCGGTCCGGCGACAACAGTGAGTGTGCCATGCACGTGTCCTCCACGTGTGAGTGTCAAGACCCTGGGTCAGGCCGTGTGGTGGACAGGAGAGTGCTATACTGCTGTAATCACACTCTTCCCGGAGCAAGTTCACCTGCTACACACGGCGCCTCCCACACTCTTTGTCACCGGACCGCCCGGTACAGGTAAAACTGTGGTGCTGCTGCTGATGGCCATACAGTGGCTGCGATGTGGTCACCACGTCTACGTTGTCAGTACGTGGAGGTGGAGTCGTGCAGCGTGCAGCATGTTGTATCACCTGTTGCTGCAGACAGTAAAGACACAACAGTCAGCAGGTGTGTCACCTGGTCAGCCTCACCTCCTGCTGTATGAGCTTGATGACGATAAAGTCTTGGAGAAGGCCGTCAACGACTTGTCACAGGCGTCGGGGGAAGGGTCATTATACGTCATCGCTGATGAAGTAGTGAGTGGTGACAGGTGAGCTGCAAAGCGTGTGACATGATTGCAAACAAACAGGTAGATAACGCTTGCTTTTATCTCATAATCATCACGACGTGTTAAGCAATGGTTGTGACTCAACATGGAGGTGTTGTGATGTGAAAGTAGATGTGTTGTGGTTCATCGCCTATTACACAACACGTGTCATTCGTGTGATGTTATTTAATAGCTGACAATGTACATAAACACACATATTAGTGACAGTACCGAGTGTAGCACATCTAGCGACATCCTCTGTTACAGGCCTAGCTTTGAGATTTTTTGTGACAAGCTGCTGACAAACGTTCCTTGTCTCCATCTTTGGGCGGCAAGTTGTTTCCATGGAGACGCACCCAACGGTTGGCAAGTGGAATATTTAACCAGACCCCTCCGCTCTCCACCGGCTGTCGTCAGGGAAGTCGAGCAGGACGTGATGATCTCTTCAGACCGTGCTGTAAAGCCGTACAGTGAGCGAGGTGTGCCCGACCACACAGACGGCCCGCCAGTCAGACGACTGTATCACCGAGGTCAGGGTCACTCCGATCGCTGGCCAGTTGACTGTGTGACGTGCGTTGGTGAGGTGGCCAGCTTCCTACACAGTCTCCGTGTTGGTGTTACAGGTAGGTGTGTGTGTTGTGTAGTGTAACGTTGTTTACAGTTAAACACTTACCTGTGTGATAAATAACAAACAGGCGAGAAACAGTGTTATGAAGAAGACAGTGTGTCTGTTCGTTTAGAACATCGTAATATATTAATTGCTTATATCCATGTGTCTTTCAGTCTGCACGCTATATATATGTGACACGTGACTTACGGAATAAACTAATTGTGACTGTTGACAGAGAGTGGCACATCAACATCTACAACAGTCACCCCAACCATGGGTGGCACAACACCACCCTGTCTACAGTGGAGAGATGTAATGATTTTGGACTGGGATGACGTTAGCTACAACTCGGGTATGGTGGAGGGACTGCAAGAAGCGGGTATCCCAGTGCGGGTGATGAAGGATGATGACATGGACGACGTGGCCACGGCCCGCAGTGACGTGGTGTGGGTGGCGGATGGAAATTGTGTTCGTGGTCTGGAGAGAAAAGTCATCGTCTGTCTACAGGATCTTAAATTTGAGTTGATTAGCTCTGTCCGACTTGCCCTCATGTCCCGCTGTACGTCACAACTTGTGATTGTCTCCACTGACCACATGTCACCTGAAGACGACTGGCAATAACACACCTGTCCCCTGTCACCATTAAAGGAGCCTTTAAAGAATCCATAGCATGGAGTTGAGAAATTGTAGTTTACTTTAGCTTTAACTGGTAGCCAATGAAGAGAGTAAAGAAGTGTTGTGACATTTTCACATTTGTGGGTCCAGAAAACGAGACGAGCAGCTGAGTTCTGGATTTTCTGAATCTTATCAATGAGATGCCGTAGTCTAGTTTACACAGAACAAATGAGAAGATGAGAATTTTTGTGGTTAAGATGAACAGAGCATGGCGAGTAAAGCTAATTTTCTGGAGCTTATAGTCTGCAGAACGCCAGATGTGAGAAATATGTTCACCAAGAGACATGCCAGTAGACATTATCTAACCTAAGTCACGTGGTCAATTACAAAAAGTAACAACGGCATCGTCTACCAGTCTCTCGGAACAGAGACAGGCAGTGAAGTATAAACTCTGGCTTTTCTCATTAAAAAAATAAAGCTTCTGTTTTTTCGTCATTTAGTTTTAACTTGTTGTATGTTATCCATTGTCTAATACATGTATCAGAAATACAATCTGTGATGCTATGGATAGCAGTATGTGCGTGATAAGGAGAACAGCTGGTATACAGATGAGTGTCGTCAGCAAAGTATTGATCAGATATAGAGATATTGAATTAGAGTAGTAAGTGGTTTCAAGTACACAATAAAGACTATTTATCTACCTATTCTTCTTCGTGAATCAGGCTGCACACAAGGCCTCAACCAGAGTCCGCCACCGATGTCGATGGGCTGAAACCCGCTCTAGGTGACCCCATGTCGAGCCCTTTCCCTTCATCTCCCTTTCCATTGTTCTTCTCCAAGTTTCCGGTGGGCGGCCTCGTTTTCTTCCGCCGTCTGGAGTCCATCGTAGGACGACTGTGGAGAGGTCTGCTGTCTGCTGGCGGAGCACATGTCCAATCCATCGCCAACGCCTTCGTTGAGCCTGCGTGGTGATGGACTCGGTTTCAGTTCTTCGGTGGAGTTCTTCGTTGGTGATGGTGTTTGGCCAGAAGATGTTAGAGGCATCTGTTTTGGAAGACGTCAAGCTTGTTACTGATGGTTTTAGTCATCTTCCAAGATTCTGATCCGTAAAGGAGGGTGCTGATCACATTTGACTAGAATATTCTCAGTTTGATCTTCTGGCTGATGTTTTTTGCCTTCCATGTGCTCCTGAGTGAGGAGAAGGCCTGGCTAACTTTCACCAGTCGGGCTTGAATCTCCACCTCCGCATCCCTGGTGTTTGACATTTTTGACCCAAGATAGGTGAAACTGTCAACTTCCTCAATCTCTTCTCCATTTAGTCTGATGCTGTCTTGGACTCTGGCGTTCACTCTCATACTGTTAGTTTTCCTTGCACTGACCTTCAAGCCAAGGTTTCCAGCTGTTTCTGAAAAGGCATTTGTTTTTTCCTGCATGTCTTGGTGGCGGTGTGAGAGCAGGGCAATGACATCAGCAAAGTCCAAGTCTTCCAGTGCTGTTGTTGCTGTCATAGTCATGGTCCATCTGATCCCTCTCCTCTCACTGTCGGTGGAAGTCTTCATGATCCAGTCCATGGCCAGGATGAAGAGCAACGGCGACAGAATGCAGCCCTGCTTCACCCCAGTACTGACGGTCAAGGGGTCTGTGAGCTCTGTGTGACACACAACCTGGGATCTGAAATCGCTGTACAGCATTGCAACGACCTGAACAAGTTTTGCAGGGACTCCGTGATGCCTCAGGATCTTCCATAAGGACTCGTGGTGGATGCTGTCAAAAGCCTTCTCGAGGTCGATGAAATTGATGTGCAGTGATGTGTTCCATTCGTTGCTCTGCTCCAGAATTTGTCGCAGAATGAAGATGTGTTCAGCACAGGATCGCCCAGGGCGAAATCCTGCTTGCTGTGGTCGGAGGTCTTTCTCAAGTGTTGCCGTCAGCCTTGACTGAACAATCTTGCTAAAGACCTTGCTAGTGAGGGAGAGCAGTGTTATGCCCCCTCCAGTTATTGCAGTCTCTAAGATCTCATTTCTAGGGTAACTTGAAGATGAGCCCTGTCTTCAACGCATCAGGAATCTGCTCCGATTTCCAAATTTGCCTGAAGATTTCAGTCAGCTTGGGAGCTGTCACATTCACATCTGCTTTCAACATCTCTGCTGTAATTCCATCTGCCCCTGGTGCTTTTCCGCTCTTCATTGTCTTAATTGCTGCTGTCATCTCTTCCAGGCTTGGTGGGTCTGTGCAGATGTCAAGGTCTATAGCTGCTGGCTGGATGTCTGCAAGCTGAGGGGGATCTGGTCTGTTCAGAACCGACTCAAAATGTTCCCTCCAGCGCTGTAGTTTTTCTGCCTCTCCCTCGATGACATTACCGTTCACGTCTTTCACTGGCACATCACTGTTCTTAAACCCGTTGTTTAGCTGTTTGTTTATCTTGTACAGTGTCTTCAGGTCATTTTTCCTTGCTGCTTTTTCTGCTTCAGCTGCCAGTTTCTCTATATGGTCTGTTTTGTCGGTTCTTGCCATCCTCTTTACCTCTTTGTTTAGTTTTGTATATCTTTGCGTTGTTCCTTCAGGCGTCCAGGTCTAGTGCTGCTGATGTTTTGTTTGGCTGACTTTCTCTCGTCTATCTTCTTCCATGTCTTTTCTCTGATCCACTGTCCTTACTTCTTTCGTTGGAAGCCCAGTATTTTCTCTCCTGTTTCCTGTAAGACTCGATTGAAGTCGTCTAAGGTCATCTCTTGTTGGTCTCCTAGTGCCTGGAACCTGTTCTTTACTTCCATAGCAAAGGCCCTTTCGGTGGCTGGATTTTTCAGTTTGCCAGAGTCCACTCTCTGCTGACGTGTCTGTTTTCCTCGCGATCGACGTAGCTTCATCACAGGAGTATGGTCACTGGCAATGTCTACTCCTCTGTAGGCTCTGACATCTTGAAGTGTGCTCCTCCATCTTCGGTTGATGATCACAAGTTCTATCTGGTTCTTTGTGATCCCATCTGGTGATGTCCATGTTGCCTTGTGGATGTCTTTGTGTGCCTGCAATCAGTAGGTTGTTTTCTTCACAAAAGTCTGCAAGTCTCTCTCCGTTGTCATTGATGGTACCAATTCCATGCTTGCCCATGACATGCTCCCTGCAGGTGTTGTCACTTCCCAACTTGGCATTGAGATCGCCGATGATGAGCAACATGTCGTGGGCTGGAACGCTCTCTGAGGCTGCCTGGAGCTGATCGTAAAAAGCATCCTTGTCTTCTGCCTCAGAGTCATTTGTTGGTGCATAGCAGGCTAGCACTGTCAGCTTGGTGTACTTTGAGTGGAATCTTGCTCTCAAAAGCCTGGGTCCATAAGGCTTCCATTCCAGCAGTGCCTTTTCCGTTTTCTTGTTGAGGAGTAGAGCTACTCCTTCAGAGTGCTGAGCGTCTGATCTTCCTGAGAACAAGATGGTATGTCCTGCCGATAGTCTCCTCTTTTCCGTGCCGGTCCATCTGACCTCACTGACTCCCAGGATGTCCAAATTGTAGTTGTCCATCTCCTTGACTAGTTGGAGCATCCTGCCAGTCTGGTACAAGGTCTGAACGTTCCAGCACCCCACCCTCAACTTTTTCCTCGGATTCAGTAAATCCGCTGTCGGGGCGCGAGCTCCCTCTCGGGTTTGGCTGTCGTCCGTCAGAAGTCTCCTGGTGTCGGTGATTACTTTCGCCATCCGTGATGAATATTCTGGTGTTAGTTTCTGTAACAGGCTTTTTTCTTACATGGTAGGTGTGTTAACCCCAGTACAACCTACTGTACCTCTAGGTGAGGTATCCACCTTAGTCGCCTCTTACGACACGCATGGCTGGAGGGCAGGGACCCTATTCTTACAGTGCTCGCTAGGCAAGCATACCCCGGGGTCCCACAGGGGATATCCACTGTGTATCAGGGATGTAAGATACTGTACTTGGCACTGATAGCAACATAGGTTTGATACTGTAGAAGAAAGTGTTCGTCATCTTCCGTTTTGTCTTGGCAAAAAGGGCAGTTTTTGATCAAGGTGTTAGAATTTCTGTTTTTAATGTTTATTTCACTAATTCCTACTCTAAATCGTATTACAGTATTTCTAAACTTTTTAAATTTTAATTCTGAGAGCTATCTTTCTGGTGCAAATTCCTTTTTAAACTGTCTGTAGACTGAGTACCTATCACTCGTCGGCATTTTGTCTGACTCTATTTGTACAAAGTTGTCTTTCAGTCTTTGTTTCAGCAGTAAGATAAAAGGCCTGGCGCGATAAAGTCGACAAAATTAGACTCACACAGTTTTTGTCTCAAACCTTAAACGCTCCAACATAGAAAGGTTAATGGTTTCTGTAGACCAGTGAGGTTGGGGCCAGGGCCGCATCGCTAGCTACGGTCCGTTTCTTGTCTCTATGTACCTCTCGTGCTGTAAGACCGAGGTGATCAAGAGCATGTCTGTGAGGAGTGGCTGGGACCTGTTGCTGGAGTGGTCTTTGGTGTGACTACCTCCTGTACTACTGTTGCCTCTGTGCTGAATGGAGTCCGAATAAGATGAGCTTTTCTCGATTCTTGGGTCTCTCGTCGCATGTAGCTGGAGACTGCAGTCTCCTGGTTGTCTCCCGTGTCTTGTTTATGTCTGAGAGATGTGGGGTCAGCGGACGATAGTCGACACAGGCGTCCCTGGTGACTTTTCCGCGTGTTTCGCTTCTTCCTTTGAAGTTCAAGTAGGTAGCTTCTTGAGATCCTATACCGGAATGTCTTTCTTCGATATAGAATCTACCATTCCTTTATTAGCCAAATTTTCTTTCTACTTTCACGCGGTCCAGCTCTGCTCGCTGTCACTTTGTGAGGTCGGCAGAGACTTTAATCCCGTTATTCCTGATGACATATTTTAGTTCAGAATTTTGTAACACTGCCATCTTGTCTCCCCAATGGTACAAGACTACAATGATGGGGTAGGGGTATTTACCCCCTTCTTTATGTAGACCCACTCTCTGTGTCCGCTCAAAATTATCTGTTGTCCAGTCTTTTGTTTTCCAATGTTTGTTTAGGATTTAACAATCTTTCGTGCAGACTCCTTGTAGTCCTCTCTACCCGACTTGCTGACACCTATAAATTTCACGCTATTTCTTCTGGAGAAATTCCCTAAAGAATTCATTTCCTTCTCTAGTTCGTTCATACGTGAGTTGGAGTGTGTGTCCCCTATATAAAGATTGTTTATGTCCCAAGAATTTTTGTCAAGTGTGTGTTTCAGTACGCTCAAATAATTTTTAAGCTGAGATATCTTTTGTTAGATTCAGTATTGATTTACGTGTAGCTTCATTGATAGGTTTCAAAGTTGTTATCTTGAACCTTGAGCTGTTTTTCCGTTCGTTTCTTTATTCTTTCCATGAATCCGTTGAGGGTGGGTTCATTCATTTGACCCGGGTTTACTTCCACATGGCCGCACCTGTCTAACAGTGGTATGAAGTAGAGTAGAATAACAGCAGATCACACAGCTACTCGCTATGTCGACCTTTTTGTGGAGAAACTTTATCAAGACCGGGCTAAAAAGTCCGAGTTTTACTCATAGTTGGATCCTGTCCACCTGCATGCTCGAGACTGAATAGGTGTACTGGATAAAAATTGCGTATATTTTACAGGTAATTAGGGAAGTTTCATCACATTCAGAAATTTGTGACATGTCTGCGTTGTGAACACTTCTCACCCCCCTCCTCCAAAATGAATAAAATTTAACAAATCCTAAAGAGCAGGACATTACTATCAACACATGCATCAGGGCCAAACCTCAAGAGAAATATGGATGAAAGACATCTAAGTTTTATTTTTTTTTAAAAACCAACTTAGTTTAACTTCTTCACAATTCAAAATTTTTACAGTCAAGGACCGCAAACATGGGAGACTGTGGACGGTGGTGGGCAGCTATCTTCACAGTCTAGTCATCACTTGACCTCAAGTTGTCCTGTTTGTGTCCTCATTTCTGACTGAGCTCGTTGTTCCTCGTAAAGACCGGAAGAAAAACAGGAAGTCAAATCCCGCTTGTCGACTGTAGAGCACTACTGGGAGTCTGTAGGTCGGCCGCCATGACCACCACTTACTTTGACAACGACTTGGAGAGAGAGAAGGAGAGATTGATGAATTGATTTCTTTATTCAGTAGAACGTAACCCCTTGTTAGAGAAGAAAAGAAATAAGGAGCAGATACGAATGGAAAACCAAGAACGTTAAATTAATCGCAAGATGAGAAATGTTAGAGAATAAACTCTGACTAGACTTTAGGTTTGAATGTAACAGTCTGTGTTTATAAAAGAAAGCAAACGAGGAACACGATATTCACATCAGCAAACCAATTTAATACCTGATGACTCACAAAGAGAACAGTAACATTTCAGTAACACCAGATAACAAATTATTTCACTATCTTGATGTGATATCTTAGAAGAAATGAAATGTCTAATTAGCAATACTTTACCAACGGTACTTGCGGTTTGCGTGGGTGTGTGGGAGGGTATATAGAGGGTTGAGTGAGAGAGCGAGCGCTGATTGGAATAAATAAAACGAACTGTTTGCCGATTTCACAAGCTGATTTCTTCTCCTATTAAGCAATATTTTAGAGATTATACACGATGAGTCAGGTTTGAATATTTCAAACACAATACACCAGGGTCTACCAACAGACAAGTCATTTCGGTAAGAATTCAAGTCGCGAGGCAGACTTGGTTTTAAAATTAAACGAGTTAACGGATGCGAGGTCATGACCCTCCCTTCCTGCCCAACGTCAGCCAATAGAAATTCTCTCTTGCCGCTGAGTCAGTAGATTGTTTTCTTCACAAAAGTCTGCCAGTCTCTCTCCGTTGTCATTGATGGTACCAATTCCATGCTTGCCCATGACATGCTCCCTGCAGGTGTTGCAACTTCCCACCTTGGCATTGAGATCGCCGATGATGAGCAACATGTCGTGGGCTGGAACGCTCTCTGAGGCTGCGTGGAGCTGATCGTAAAAAGCATCCTTGTCTTCTGCCTCAGAGTCATTTGTTGGTGCATAGCAGGCTAGCACTGTCAGCTTGGTGTACTTTGAATGGAATCTTGCTCTCAAAAGCCTGGGTCCATAAGGCCTCCATTCCAGCAGTGCCTTTTCAGTTTTCTTGTTGAGGAGTAGTGCCACTCCTTAGAGTGCTGACCGTCTGATCTTTCTGAGAACAAGATGGTATGTCCTGACGATAGTCTCCTCTTTCCCGTGCCGGTCCACTTGACCTCACTGACTCCCAGGCTGTCCAGGTAGTAGTTGTCAAACTCCTTGACTAGTTGGTGCATCCTGCCAGTCTGGTACAAGGTCTGGACGTTCCACCCTCAACTTTTGCATTGGCTTGAGTAAAACTCACTGTCGGGGCGCCAGCTCTCCTTCGGGACTGGCTGTCGTCCGTCAGAAGTCTCCTGGTGTCTTTAATTATTTTCGCCATCCGTGTCAAATATTCTGGTGTTAGTTTCTGTAATAGGTTGGTTTCTTTTTACATGGTCGGTGTGTTAACCCCAGTACAACCTATTTTACCTGTAGGTGAGGTGTCCACCTTAGTCGCCTCTTACAACATGCCTGGCTGGATGGCAGGGACCCTATTCTTACAATGCTCGCTAGGCAAGCATACCCCGGGGTCCCACAGGGGATATCCACTGTGTATCAGGGATGTAAGCTACTTGGCACTGATAGCAACATAGGTTTGATACTGTAGCAGAAAGTGTTTTTCATCTTCCGTTTTGTCTTGGCAAAAAGGGCAATTTTTGATCAAGGTGTTAGAATATCTGTTTTTAATGTTTATTTCGCTAATTCCTACTCTAAATCGTATTACAGTATTTCTGAACTTTTTAAATTTTAATTCTGAGAGCTATCTTTCTGGTCCAAATTCCTTTTTGAACTGTCTGTAGGCTGAGTACCTATCACTCGTCGGCATTTTGTCTGACTCTTTTTGTACAAAGTTGTCTTTCAGTCTTTGTTTCAGCAGTAGGATAAAAGGCCTGGCGTGATAAAGTCGACAACATCAGACTCACACAGTTTTTTTCTCAAACCTTAAACGCTCCAACATAGAAAGGTTAATGGTTTCTGTAGACCAGTGAGGTTGCGGCCAGGGCCCCATCCCTAGCTACTGTCCGTTTCTTGTCTCTGTGTACCTCTCGTGCTGTAAGACCGTGGTGATCATGAACATGTCTGTGAGGAGTGGCTGGGACCTTTTGCTGGAGTGGTCTTTGGTGTGACTACCTCCTGTACTACTGTTGCTGGAGTGGTCTCTTATGTGACTACCACCTGTAGTACTGTTGCCTCTGTGCTGAATGGAGTCCGAATGAGATGAGCTTTTCTCGATTCTCGGGTCTCTCGTCGCATGTAGTTGTTGGAGAATGGAGTCTCCTGGTTGTCTCCCGTGTCTTGTTTATATCTGAGAGATGTGGGGTCAGCGGAGGATAGTCGACACAGGCGTCCCTGGTGACTTTTCCGCGTGTTTCGCTTCTTCCTTTGAAGTTCAAGTTGGTGGCTTCTTGGGATCCTATACCGGAATGTCTTTCTTCGATAGAGAATCTACCATTCCTGTAGTAACCAAATATCATTCTATTTTACGCGGTCTAGTTCTGTTCGCTGTAACTTTGTGAGGTCGGCAGAGACTTTAATCCCGTTATTCCTGATGACATATTTTAGTTCAGAATTTTGTAACCCTGCCATCTTATCTCCCCAATTGTACAAGAGTACAATGATGGTGCGGGGGTATTTACCCCCTTCTTTATGTAGACCCACTCTCTGTGTCCGCTCAAAATTATATGTTGTCCAGTCTTTTGTTTTCGAGTGATTGTTTAGGATTTAACAATCTTTCGTACAGACTCCTTGTAGTCCTCTCTACCCGACTTGCTGACACCTCTAAATTTCACGCTATTTCTTCTGGAGAAATTCCCTAAAGAATTCATTTCCTTCTCTAGTTTGTTCATACGTGAGTTGGTGTGTGTGTTCCCTATATAAAGATTGTTTATGTCCCAAGAATTTGTGTCAAGTGTGTGTGTCAGTACACTCAAATAATTTGTAAGCTGAGATATCTTTTGTTAGATTCAGTATTGATTTACGTGTAGCTTCATTGATAGGTTTCAAAGTTGTTATCTTGAACCTTGAGCTGTTTTTCCGTTCTTTTCTTTATTCTTTCCATGAATCCGTTGAGGGTGGGTTCATTCATTTGACCAGGGTTTAGTTCCACATGGTCGCACCTGTCTGACAGTGGTGTGAAGTAGAGTAGAATAACAGCGGATCACACAGCTTCTCGCTATGTCGGCCTTTTTCTGGAGAATGTTTATCAAGACCGGGCTAAAAAGTCCGAGTTTTACTGGTAGTTGGATCCTGTCCACCTGCATGCTCGAGACTGAATAGGTGTACTGGATAAAAATTGCGTATATTTTACAGGTAATTAGGGAACTTTCATCACATCCAGAAATTTGTGACATGTCTGCGTTGTGAACACTTCTCATCCCCCTCCTCCAAAATGAATGAAATTTAACAAATCCTCAAGAGCAGGACATTACTATCAACACATGCATCAGGGCCAACCTCAAGACAAATATCGATGAAAGACATCTAAGTTTTATTTTTTTTTAAAAACCAACTTAGTTTAACTTCTTCACAATTCAAATTTTTTACAGTCAAGGACCGCAAACATGGACTGTGGACGGGTTTGGGCAGTTCTCCTCTCAGTCTAGTCATCACTTGACCTCAAGTTGTCCTGTCTGTGTCCTCGTTTATGACTGAGCTCGTTGTTCCTCGTAAAGACCGGAAGAAAAACAGGAAGTCAAATCCCGCTTGTCGACTGTAGAGCACTACTGGGAGTCTGTAGGTCGGCCGCCATGACCACCACTTACTTTGACAACGACTTGGAGAGAGAGAAGGAGAGATTGATGAATTGATTTCTTTATTCAGTAGAACGTAACCCCTTGTTAGAGAAGAAAAGAAATAAGGAGCAGATACGAATGGAAAACCTAGTGAAGATAACACCATCCGGGTAGAAATAACCTGATACTAAAAAACTTCGCAAAGAATGTGATCACGTGTGAAACACGAGTGTACTGCGCATGTCACAACAACCCTATATAGGTGGGGTTTTGAGGGAAGAGAGACACATACCAGAGAAAACGCTTGACTGAGTTTGTCTCCCTGACTGTGATGTCAGGGTCTGGTGCTGAGCAGTTGACGACAGACACGAAGTCGAACAACACGATGATGATGATGGCGATGAGGTGAACTAAAAGGTGTCAGGTGAGTATAGAAACTCTAGTTTTCCTCATAATCAAACAGTCGGGGCTGCAGTCTGTCCCTACAAGAGAACTTTCGTTCAGTCAAGTCACGTGACGTACACTGAAGAAAGAGGGTAGGTACCCTGTATTTACTAGTGCTCATACTTGTTACACTACTGGTAACTGAACGTATGTGTTGTTGTGTATCTGTACGATATCAGATATAAAATTTGTGTAAATTAAATTTAGAAAAGCAGAAAACTTTTCTAGACATTAAGCAATTAGGCAATCGATGAATGAATCGATGACATTTAATGGCAGCAAATGCAGAGCTAACTGTTAACGAAATACCGACTATAGACACGTTTCACCATCTCTTGCTCAAGGTTTAACATTGTCAAACTGAGGGACACGAACATAAAGAGAAGTGGAGAAGGGGGAGGGTTAATTCTTTCTACATTCTGCTCATCACTTGACCTTAAGCTTTCCTGTTTGTGTTCGTCATCTTATGGCTGTGTATTTTACAATGTATGTCTGTATTTAATCGCAGACTTTAAGTATCATGTGCTAGCTGATGCAATAGCAACATGACATATAAATAATAATTTTCTGAAGAAAAGAATTAATAAAGATTTTATTCGTCTTCATTCCTTCCCCCCTCATTTCTACTGTAGCGTCCCATGAAGAGGGTGTGAAAGAAAAAGTAGTGTGACCTTTTTTTTCCAATTGTAGCAAGGACTACTGGGAGCCAGTCACACATGTGCATTCATGCAGAACGCACAACAAAAGTAGATCGCTTTTATTTTGTGAGGACTTTCCCGCTTAGCGCGATGTCAATAATTATATTTAAAAGAAACAAGAGTTTTAAGCTTTCCACACAAAGCACAAATTATCTTCAACTATAAGAGTCAAATGATCTTCATCTAAAGTAATCAAGGTATAAATAGCTCATCGCAGCAGCATTTACTAAGACCACCAATGTAGGTATTGGACTCGATATTGGTGACTGCAAGCATCTCCCGTGATATTCTTCTTGGATGCTCTCTGATTAAATTTCGACCAGTCTCTGATGCTGACATAAAGACGATTATTCTGAAAGCCAACAACATGCCAGTGATACCCAATACCCACAAGCCATATGTATGTTTAAGGTTGGTTTAGGAATAAAGAAACATCGCATAAATATAACATTTAGTTCAAGTGTAGCTCACCTTAAGGATAACAATTATTTTCTTTAAAGGAATATATTTCCTTTATTTTTGCCAGTTATTTGTCTAAGAGACATTGAAAGTAGCTTTATGACATCATTTTTCTACCATCTTCAGTTAATTTTATAATATATTTTAATGGTGTTAGCTGCTAAACATGCAGCAATAAAGTGAAATTGAGAGGGTAATGAAGAAAGCAAACCAGTGTTACAGAACAGAGACCAATAAAACTGATATGATGGTTGAATTCATGTCAGGCTTCTCTTAACTGAGGGTGAAAAGGAAAATTTTGTCTGGTACTATAAAGGGTTAAAATAAGGGCCTTGAGCTTAAGTAAAGTTGGAAAACATCTCTGAATTTTCTGTGGGCTTGCTGTGATTCAGAACTTTCTGGCTGGACATTTAGACAGAGATGACCACTAAATTCCTGGGTTGCGCAATGAGCTTTGTCAGAATGACTGCCAGACTAGAAGATGGAAATGTATCCTCGGATATAATGTTAGACCTGCTGTTATGTTAACGAATGTTAATGGCAAATTGCCAAATCTTTGTCTCAATACCTCGAGGAACAAAACCAGGCTGTACTACTGTTTTGTTTTACTCAATAACACAGGTAAATGGTCGAAAATCACACACACACGCGCGCGCATGAGCGCCAATCCTTGATCATAGATAATATAAGTTCTGTTGACGATTAGTTACCATACAAATCATACATATCTCATTTCTGTATACGAAATTTAAAAGGTTACAGCAGCCTGTCCAATTGTCTACCTATCTTTTCATGACACAATATGGTTTCTTCCATACATACATATGCTTATTGCAACTACAACTCTTTAAATCAGTGCAAAGGTCTATGAATAACGCAAAGATTCTCATGAGTGGTGATTGGTAAGTGTAGCTTTTTTTTTTTCTGCTTTTACTTTGTTTGTTTTTTTTAAATGGTGCAAAATTAAAAAAATTAAAACAAAGGTTACTATCTTGATAGCATCCCTTGTTTCGCTTTTATTATTGAAGAAAAAAGTCAGTTTTTCACGCTTGTTTCCTTCTATCTTAGGTTAAAGTTGAAAACACTCTTAATTCTGTAAACAATTGTGACTGATGTAATGTTCATGTATAGTGACCGAAAACCCCATAGCGACCATTGCATAGAGCGGGAATTATGTTAAGACCATTAATTATTAAGTGATGAAGTCCTCTCTGTCTTTATTCTTTATTTCTTCGTCGAATAATGGTTAAGTAATGTCTTAAGAGACACATTTGTTTCTTGTTTCTCAGGGAAACATTTTAAAAACCTTTTTTGTGATCCTACAATCATTCTGTACTCATATGGGAGCAATTCCTCGACTAACTGTACATCAGACTGAAAAAAAAAATCTTGGCAAGGATGTAAAGATGCAGCTTTGACCATATTTACTTGCTAGTCAGTCAACACCGGACTTAGCACAAATTAAGTATACTACACCAGGCTGCTACACTAAGATATCGCACCCAAGACCCTTTGGATGAAACAAAATGAATTTCATAGAATGTGCAGGTTCAGATTATTACTGGGGAAGTGACCGTCCACCCTCTGGTCAACAGCTGGGGATCTAAGCCACTGACTTGCGATACAACTTTAGCAGGTCAGAGGTCAGTGTCCTGTCCTGGTACAGAAGGAAGAAGCCAGACACTTGGTCCTGTTCAGGGACTTCTACTGTGAGCCATGTCTGTTCCTTCGTCGTCCTCTTCCAAAGAGGTGAGACAAGGAAGATGCTGACACTAGTAGACAGAGCTGATGATATAGTTTCATAAGCTTCAGTTTTTTTCTTGGTTTTGTGTTTTATATAAATTTTGCATTTTAATAACCTATTGGAAACTAGATAACTAATAGCACGATTTTCTATGCACGTGAGAAAGTCAGTCATTTCTGTCCTTTTAAACTCGAATATAAAGCCGGTTTACCAACTTCTATTAAAAAATTTAAAGCTATTAATGCTTTTGAAATTATAAGTACTCCACGTTTTTATATAAACGGGTGACTTAAATGCTTGACAAAATTTAGGCGCTAAACTGTAAATAAAAATCTGCCACAAAAAAATGGTTTGACTAGTTACTGTGTCTATTATCTGGGACATTCTATCACCTAACAACGTGTGTTTTCACATTCTATTTTATTTTATTTTTTTATATTATTTATTGAATTATTGAATATTTATTTTATTTATTTTGTCTTCTATGTTAATTTATTTATTTTGTTTAGGTTAAGCTTTTCCGACAGGCAGGAGGAGGGCTATGTATAAGGTTACTTTACAGAACTGCTGAGGTAGCAGTAGAAGCAGAGAAAACTGGCTTACTGGTCACCAGAAAGAAGATCAAAGTGATGAGAATCAACATCAAGCATGAACTCCCAATGCAACTTCAAGAAGAGAACATCCAGGAAACAGACCGCTTCACGTATCTGGGGAATACTGTCAACAAAGGTGGTGGAGTGGACGATGACATCAAAAGCCGCATCAACAAGGCCAGGCATGCTTTCAACAGCCTACGCCCCATCTCTAACTCCACAGTAAGACCAGCATCTTCAACACTAATGTCAAACCTGTCCTACTGTATGGTTCTGACACCTGGAGAGTGACAAACACCATCAACAGCAAGCTGCAGACCTTTACCAACCGAAGCCTGCGCCATATTCTGGGAATAAGATGGCCTGAAAAGATCTCCAACAGCAGCCTGTGTGAAAAAAGCCCCCAAAATGCCACTAGCCCGGACATCAAAAACCTCAAATGGGGCTGGATAGGACACACCCTGCGCAAAGCAGCTGACACCAAGCAGGCCCTTGACTGGAACCCTAAAGGGGAAGTGGAGAGTTGGGAGACCAAAACAGACTTGGTAAACAATAGAATGCGAGGCAAAGGACATCGGAACCACATGGGCCCAACTGAGCAAACAAACCAACCACCTGCGGTGTTGATGAAAGCATTTGCAGTCTCCATTACACTTCGTTAACTGAATTGAACAAGCTGGCAGCAAATACGAACTACACATCGATCATCTTGCCAAAAGTCATTCTATAGATATAACTCCCATGTTGTGTTGGGTGTCTGTGTGTTATTATAATTTGCGTGGTTTTTTTTTTTTTTTTTGTTCCTTAAGTTCTTTGAGCTAACCTTTGACCTTTGATAGTGGGATAAAGCTTTCTATAATTAACATTCTTCCTTTTCTTTTTCAGTGTTCTTTACGGTGTCTTTTCTAAGCTTGTAACGGGTGATACTCAGTTTGTTTTTTTGTTATTTTCATGTTAAAGGACAAGGCAAGGAAGCCAGCACATGATAAAGAAGATTCCACAGAAAAAGCAACAGGACCAAACAGTGGAGGTGGTCGTGTTAGAATTTACCTGCATGCCGTCACTGACGCACAGGCTGATCTTCTTACAAATACAGGTCTGTTGTATGTCAGTATATTTTTTGAATGACACCGTATAAAACCAAAGTCAAAGGTCACAAAGACATTTAAAAAAAACTTCTTGTCATCATCCTGCTGGAAAGTTGCACTGTCTCCCCATTCGGCAACTGTCTACTATTTGTGTGCATGTTAATCAAACCTTTATTTGTATGTTAGACATCTTCTCTATAGTCTATACTCCTTTCATGTCTCTGCGTTTTTATGTGAATCATCGGGTAAACAAACAAGTTTAGTTGTGCAAATTTTTTTGTAAATTGCTGTTCATTTGTAAATGTTATAAAGGTATATATGAAGGATTATTTCGACAGAAGTGTTTGTAGATTTTTGTACTTACCATGTTCTCTCTAGGAAAGGGAAGACATGTGTAATAATATTGCTTATTATTAAAACTATACAATCAAAGAAAATGAAAATGAATGTATTCCTTTAGTAAGTCTTTCTCACCCTTTCCGTTCTTCTGTGGAAGAGGTTTTTCCTGAAAAATGGGAGCAATATTACTCAAGCATTTAAGTTGTGTTTTTTCGTAAGTTATTGCGGGGAACCTCTGACACACAGAAGTAACATAGAAAAAATTGAACCACTGGCGTAAGGATTATCATGGGTGTATAAACATATATTTTTGCAGGATGTACACAACCCCTGGAAGAAGTCAAGAAGAAGACAGGAGCTGATGTACAGTTTGACTCCAAGCCATCATCTGTACCTGGTATGAAGATTCTTGTCATCCGCTGTGTTCCGACACAGATCGAAGCAGCGGTCAGACTGATCAGTGAGATGACCAGCAGTCAGGTTTGTAAATTAGCAAATGTTATTGAATGTCACAAAGCGGCTGAACAGCATTCCTACATTCCATTTGAATGAACACATTACTGATGTTTTTACCAGTCTTTAGTAGCAAGGAGTCGTTCAACTGTATTTCGTTAGTTACAAATATACTTGTTGGAGCAATGAAAAATATCTCGATTCATTAAGCGTTTAGAACTTTTGTTTGTACTGCTATATATATATACACACTCAAATCCTTTTCTAAAAAAAATTCTAGCTATAATAACATGGTCTAAGCAGATGCTGCTAGAACTTCCCATGGAATTGGTGTCGGGTCTCCAGGTAGACGACAGCATAAGAGATTGTGTTGTGTTGTTATTTGAAATATTTTTTTATGAGTCTGTGGCATTTTGTAGTTCTCTTTTGTAGTCTTCTGCTCATTGTCACTGCTAGATGTTGCACATTGGCTTCTTTGTGTCGTACACAGCTTTATAAAATTAGTTTACTTAATTATACCTCAAAAAGTACTGCAATAAATGTAATATTTTCTAGGTTGCAACACATATCGATGCTGTAAATCAGTGGTTCTCAAAGTGTGGTCCGCGGACCACTAGTGGTCCATGGGCATAAGTCAGGTGGTCCGCTGCTGACAGTCGTCATGTCAGCAAAGTGATGTTTAAAGTGATGCATTCCTCGCATTAACATTTTAATTACAAAGAACGAGGTAGTTTTATGTCAACTTATTACTATGCTACTGTCACAGAAGTACATTTAGTTTTGAATTGTAATGAAACAAATGCGGCAATTTAAATGTGAAATTCATAGTACAGAGTTATTTTTAGGCCTTGGTGGTCCGCCATATTTTTTACGTAACTAAAGTGGTCCGCGGTCCGAAATACTTTGAGAACCACTGCTGTAAAGGAATGATTCTGGCTGTTATACAGGGAACCCTTGTAGATGATGCTCAGACATTCTGGCTCCAGTGGGTTGAGGCCGCGTTCCCTGATCTCGACTCACGCGCCTACTTCCTGCCTCCTGTCTACTTCAACCGCGTGCCCATGGTCAGACAGTTGGTAGCTGGTCAGGATGTTTTAGTTCTTCAAGCACAAAAAAAAGATGGTCAGTCTGACAAACAAGCCATTGGTTCATCTGTGTCAGCTCACGCTCAGGACAGAGACGACGGAAATGATGCAGCAAAGTAGAGAGTTGATGGTCAGAACCCCATTCAGGCTGAAGATGTACAAGCCAACCAGTGCAGCCAACCGAAACCTGCTTCATTCGCTTACCACACCCCGCCTACCGTTCTGGATAGTGATATTAGAGATGATGCTACCGTACAGCGCGTTGTTGTCAGCCTGCAAAAGTATTCTGAAATGAACAGAGAAGTGCTGGTTGGACTCAGTGAGCTTCAGTTCAGTCAGTACCTGGGGGAACATCGTTACGCTGCTGCGGCTGCCCAGCTCCCCCTACCCGCCAACCTTCCTCCTGCTCTGCCACGAAACTGGAAACAAGGAGACTTTGATGTGCTTCTTATTCACCGAAAGTACGGTTTTGTCGTCTGTGAGGTGAAGGCTTTTGGTGACAACATTAAGACTCTAAACATGTCACATCAGGATATAGACAACAACATTAGAAAGAAACTGAGACACGCCGTGAAACAGCTGGACAAGGCGGAGGCCATGTTGTCTCACCTGGTGTCCGACATCGCACCTGGTCTGCGCATCACTAAAACAATCGCGGTTCCTAACCTCACGACTAAACAAGTTCAACAGGCCATCTCCTGTGATACACAGCTGATTGAGGTATTTACGCAAACAAACACTAATTTGAGATTTTTGCAAACAGTTATCGGATATGGTGCTGTAGTAGTTCTAATACATTAAAGTAAGTAAAGCATAAACAGGAATCAATACACGAAAACGATTAACAAGTAAATCTTTGTTGCTTATTATTCTCTTCGTACTTATGTATGAAAATGTATATTAGTACTTATTTTTGGGAAAAAAAACTATGTTGTATAAAATAAACATGTAAAAGGCATCTAACGGCTGCGTATTTCAACATTTTAGAGAAGTTTTATAATATGGGGCACACGATTTGTAATGATTTAACTTAACGATAATGATATTTAATTGTAGCTACAATTATTAAAATAATGAGAGAAGGCATATAGCACACTAACCTCGACTTTTCTTATGTTATATGAGTCAGGAAATGCACTAATGGTAACAACCTTATTGCGACAAAATTGTTGAAAGAAAAAGAATCAAGCAAGTTAAAGCTTGCATCTGAACGTTTGACTTCACAACCAATTCATTGTGAAGTGGACTAAAATAACTAAGATAAGCGTCTAATGGTTAATGTTCTGCATAAGTTGTATAAAAATTATCAAAGATATTGAAATGAATTTAAACTCACTTGTTGTGGTTAGCTTGGACTGGCGTTTCTTTAGTTTCTGTATTTCTAGAAAAGTCTTTATTTCAGGACCTGTGTCGATGTCTGGGAACAACAGACCCCGCCGACATCCCAGGTCTGTGTCTGTGCTGTGATCAGCTGTCTGACCCCAAGACCCCGTGTGACGTCAGCAGTCAAGTGCTGGAGAAACTCGGACACTGGTGGCGGCGACGTGTGGCTGGGGCTGGACATGACAGTCACATGACACCTGGGGTGTACAAGACACTGGTAGCCAGGTGAGTGCTAAGATCTTTGCTGTTGTAAAACTGGTGGGGTAGGCCCGGCTATCATCCTTTCTTAATAATATTTATTATTCATTAATAATATTTTTTAACCCTTGATTCTGTTAGATTGTGTTAGAGAGTTATGGGTTTGCAGTGACTATCGCCCGCAGGATCTCATAACCCACTGGCTACAACTATACACTTCAATGATAAGAAGCTTGTGAAAATGGCATGACATAGTAATTGAATCATTATATTTTTTTTGCTGAAATTCTTAGGATCTTCCTATTGTTATGTTAAAAAGAAAAAAAAATAACGACTGAATTAATAAAATGTTTACCCCCCAACCAGGTTCTGCGGTTCGGCGACAACAGTGAGTGTGCTGGCACATGTCCTCCACGTGTGAGTGTCAAGACCCTGTTCAGGCGTGGACGGGAGTGCTTACTGCTTAATCACACTCTTCGGAGCAAGTTCACTGCTTCAACGCGCCTCACACTCTTTGTCCGACCGCCCGGTAAGGTAAAACCTTGTGCTGCTTGCGCACGGGCATCGTGTGTAAATCCCACTTCTTGTCAGTAGTGCGAAGTGGGGTTATCGGCAGCATGTGTATTCACCATGTTCTGACAGACATAACACTAAAGTTCACAGGTCTGTGTCACCCGTCGCCTTACTTTGACTATGATTTTGATTTAGACGATTGCAGTGGAGCGAGGATCGCCGTCATACTTGTCACGCGGCGGGAGGTCGTTTGTACTCATCACTATGATTATGAGTGCTGACAGGTGAGTTGTAAGCGTGTGATTCATTGGCTAGAACACAGAGATGCTTCGCATTTTTGGATTAACTATTGGTACTGCTCCTCAACGTTGTGACACCGCCGATATGTGTTTTTTAGCAACATAGATTGTTTAGCAACGCATGTTACAGTTCTTATTTTGATTCACTTGCTTGATGAGCTTTGTACATATACCCATAATACAAAACAGAATCAACATTATAACACCATTAATGCGTGTAGGCCTCGTTTGTTACGGAGTTCTTCTGGAATCAGAACGTGTGGACTTTCTGTAACGCTGCTGAGCTTTCCTGTCTCATCTGTCGGAGGTATTTCATGATCACTACCCGGTCAGTGAATATTAACCAGACCTGCCTCTCTCGACCGTCGTAGGGAAGTCCGCAGACATACGAATCCTAATCCTGTATGTCAAGCTCAGTGAGCGATGTACCCGACCACACAACGGCCCGCCGTCACGACTGTATCATCGAGGTCAGGTCATCGGGATGCCAGTATTTGTGTTACGTCGCTCTGCGTTCCACTTCTACAGGTCTCCATGTTTCAGGTGGTGTGGTAATTGTGTGACTGTAAACTTGTTTACAGTGAATATACTTGCTATAACGCGAAACAGTTTGTTGTAATAGACAGTGTGTTAGTGACGTGTGTCTCTATTTAATATGATGACAGTCACGTGCTATTGTTTATATCCTAGTTGAGAGAACAGCACACAACTCTACAACATTACCCCACCATCGCACACAAATCACCTGTTTACGGGAGACTGTGGTGTTGGTCTGATCTCGTCATGGAGTCGTGTATGTCACGACTGCAAAGCGGTATCCGTCGTATGAATTTTGATGATATTAATCACGACTGTTACGCCACGTGTGTTGAGTGGCAGATGCATTATGTTCTGTCTGAGAGAAATCTCGTGTGCCTGCTGTGAACCTTTTGATTCAGTTTACCTACTGATGTTCAAACGCAGTACCTACACGCTCCCGACTTGACTACATTATCCCTCCTTTACCTGTCCTCCCTGATTGTATATGTATCACCTTGACTATATGACCGTCCTAGAAGTCACTGTCAGTAGAATACCTTGTCACCTGTCCGCTGTCGTGATGACCTAGTCGTACCATCAAACAATTGCTTTAGTGTTTGTCCTCTTCTACACTGTCCTTATTATGTACCTCATCCCACTTTCAAATAACACTTGACTCATACAATCTCTCTTACTGTCCGTGTCTCTGTTCCGCACCTACATGTGTCAACACAATTAAGAATGTTTTACAAGATAATTGTTTCTAATGCTCTCTTATCGACCTCGTCTCATCTACCCTGCTGACTATCTTGTCAAGTTAGATCAAACAGGTGTATACTCTTACACATCATTCGTCCTTAGATCTCGCTGGCCAGCATTATACGTTTCACGATAATGTTCATATGCCTCGCGCTTAATGTCAAGTGCGTCACTAAGATAGTTTGTTATGTTGTTATACTACCGAGCAACAAGGACACTCTAGAATAATCTCACGGTGTCCATAAAACCCACTTAATGGTAACACAACAACACTCGCTCATTATACACAATGTTACCTTGCAACGTTTGACACAACCGTCACCGATGTACAAATGTGTTCACTCCCTTATAAATGTCGCAACTTTCATCATGAGTTTCATAGTTGTTGTTTTGAGTTAAACAGTACACCAGTTTTTAGTGCGTTAATGTTTTACAGACTCCCCAGCCACTTGCCACTGTTACAACAGTCAACACCGCTGCATTCACATACCACGAAATAAACATTATCCATGAAGGTACAACAACAGCATCACGACATTTAGTTGCCAACTCTTCGACACATACCCGCTACATGTCATACCACAAGTCTCACAATCAGCATTCTGACTCTGTTAGCCCCGTTACGTCATGTGGTGAGGACTGAAGAGGACAGCGATGGTCTAGTCAGGAAGCGATATAGAGGCAGAAAGGGTGGTACCTCTGTTGTGTCGATGATCTGGACTAAAGAAACCTTTCCATCTTTTTATGGATGTCACCATGTGTACTGCTAGACATGTCGCTTGATGTTGGACTGCATGTCTTGTCTTGGGGTCATTGGCTAGACGGTGAACTGCGCTGTGTGCTGGTTTTCTTTTGTAGTTGAGTTTTTTTAGAAAGCCTTAAATCTCGAAGCAGCACTAGCGACGTACGCTAGCATATGCATCCGAAAACTACAAATCAAGGAATAGAGGCGACGTGAGAGAAGCAGCCAATAAAATGTAATGCAAGTGACCTCATTCCAGCAACAAATCACGTGTTGTTTTCGACATTAACATCACGAATTGGTGAAGACGAGTACTAACCTAAAGAAGAGGCGATATACCTAAAGTAACATCGTCATCAGGAAGCAGGCAAGAAGTCATCGCTAAGATCGGTCTTCATTCAAGAAAACTGACCACGAGTGAAAAGCACCGTGGTCAACCTTAAACTATAGTAAATAACTAAGCGATAACCAAACAAACATATGCGACCAATAGCTCTATGTTTGTTGTGTTCTCTATGATTTTGTCAGTCTTTAGACCCAATGTCCCATGGCCCAATGCAAACAACTACTCACTCAGTGAATGAGGCCACAAAAATCAATTCAGTCCAAAGTCCAAAGATGGAGAAGAGAGACAGAGCCGTTCAGGGAAGGAATATTTCTTGTCTGTAGAGTCTTACACGCGCACAAGACTGGAGAACATCCTAAACAGAGGCAACGTCACAAAGATCACAAGATAAGTAGGAGACAACAATTCATCACAGTCAGTAGAGACACAAATCAGAGACAGAGACTTCTTTAGGTTTTTTACTCATAAACTCACAACCACGGTTATAAGTCTCTTGCGTCTACCTGACATTATACATTTAAAATAATACGCAAACACAGCTCTTATACACGACACGAGTGTTGATGCACAGTACTAATTGAAACCTCGACAGAATGCTAGCAGTTGTCTCGTCATTTAGCTTTTATGTTTTTTTCATCAAACATCGCACCAAGGTAGTCAAGAACTTTTTTGTCAATGAGACCAGACAGAATTTCTTTTCACAAGGCCATACATACTACAATACATTTATTTATTGTATGTGTAGATTTTTGCGTTTTGTCGTTGTCGTTGGCTCCGTCAACTGGTCATATTTTTTTATTTAATACAAGATGGTTCGTCATTTTTTCATCTGTTTTCTTTCACTTTTAATCTCGCAGCCTATTTATCACCTTGTGTGTGCGTTTAGGGATACAATTCCCTACATTTATCTCTTCTTTCTATTCATCATGCGACTGTCTCGTTCTTATTTCCGCACTTGCTCATACAGTGTGCTGAGGAGTCAACGCTGAGACTTCCTGATCATTGCACATCTAAGAAGCTGTGGTACGACAGCTTGTCATGCGCGTTACATCAGACAAGACTCTTTACTCGTGACACCTTCGTTAATAAGTATGCAACTGTCGGTCACAATTCTTCCTTTGTAAAATCTCCGCTTAATGCCTTTAGTTGACTGCTCGGCTTGTGATTTTCTCGCGACCTTAACAGCCTGTGGTTTTCTTAATCACTCCTGCCCCCACAGAGCATTCCTACTCTGCAGCACTCTTCACTCTCTCAGTTTTTTTCTCTCCGCGGTTGTTCTCTCACAATCTACCCTGTCACCCCAGCGTAGAAGAGAGCCTATTATCATCGTCCCACTCACTTTTGACAGATCACCGTTAGACCTAAATGTTTTGTTCTTCACATTCTGCGCCGTCTTGACAACATTCGTGTCGTTGTCTTCTAACGAGAGAATGCAACCGTAATTGTACTCCAGTTTCACAGGGAGTGTGCATTCTGCCTTCCTTTTCTTTCCTCAACGTCAGTATCATCGAAATGCTTTTCACTTGTGTATAAGCTTATTATTCTCAAAAACTTTTTTTTATTTGAGTGGAGTTTGTAACTTTTTTCATTCTGCAACTCTTATCCACCACAGTTCGTCACAAAACTGAACTAATAAAAATTTGTTATTTGTGTGTTGGACATCAGTGTATCCGTCTTTGAAACAAAAAGAGTTCACACTGTTCAGAAGAAAGAAGTGCGTAATCTTTTTAATTTATATGTCCTCTATTCCTCTTGAGTGCAAATCAGTGTTGATGATATTCATGTTCTGTCGCTTGTAAGCGTATAGTTTTATAGCCGACTACACTAATATCTACATTGTCTTGAGACATCACGAGATGGGACAATGTATATCCTTTTACTGATCAACTTTTTGTCGTTTTTTAACAATTCTCCTTTTCTCTCGACTTTTCACGTAATTTGCTTTTCATTACTTTTATGTGGTGTTGGTGCTCTTCTTTCTCATCTGTCTGTTATTTGATTTTCTTGCTCTCTCTCATTTTGTTTCTTATTTTTTGTTTACTTTATGTGTTGTTCTGTGCACTGTCTTTGTTGTTGTCTTCTTTTCTTGTTGTTCTGTTTTACTGTTATCTTTGTTGTTGTCTTGTCTATTGTACTTAGATCCTCATTGCATTTCTTTACTATTTTATATTTTGGTATAATGGTTGTTGACAAGAGTAGGTCCTTTTGTTCATGACGGCTTTCTCGTTTAATATTATATCATCATTGAGTTCGGTCCAGTCTACCACCGTTGCAGGTAACTTCAAAAATCATGTTGAGAACTCGGAAATTTGATCTATCTTTTAGTCTTTGCTTTGATGTAGATGATTTAGCTTGTCCTTTCTCTTGTCATCGTCCTTCTCTGTTCACTAGCTAACACGCGCTTTCTTGAGTGCTGTGATAACTCTCTCGTTTACTGACGACTACAGGAGATCTTACTACAACAGTGATCTGTTTACTTACTATGTTATGGATTTTAATTTACTTATTCATGTTACTTTCTTTAAACAAGCGACAAAAAGTATCTGTTGTAGACTCTCTGACTCCAGGTTAAACACTTCCTCTATTTTAAGAGTTACTAAAGTATGTGACTCCTTTGACAGTATGAGCTCTTTATCTTATGGGCTAGAATGTGACTGATTAACCGTTCTTAATTTCGTAAATATGGGATCTGATTGGAATTCATCATTGACCAACATCCATGAATGTCACAAGGCAATCGCTCACCTGAGAAATTTGACTTTTCCTTGCGTTCTACCTGACCCGGCACACTCTAAGTCACAGAAACTTTTATCGAAATCCTTGTCATGCCACTCGGTTTATTTTAGCCACGTGACTTAACTAAGCTTATCACCTTTTCCTTACAAATTTAATTCATTATGGAAACAGCTACAGAGTCTTTAAATTGACTTACACGGCTGTCCCATCGTTTGTTTGATATATATATCTTATGAGTAATCTTTTTATTTAATCATTTTTATGATTCTATAACACCAACGTGTTCTTATGTCTATTATGAACTACGTGTATGTGTATTATTGGCAGTAAGGACTTTTTAGTCTTGTTTCATACATATTGCCTGTTTAGTGCTTACATTTATTTTGTATATGAAATATCCACACCTGCCAACAGTCTTCCACGTCTGTAGCATGAAACATCGTCTGCTAGAGGCTGTAAATTACAACTTGTGACCACACTATGCTTTGTGTATTTTCTATGCACGTGTCTTTTGTTTATGTGAGGACATCATAACAAACTTGTATTTTCGGCGCGCCTGAGTGAAGAAATCATCATCCCGAAAGCTCTACCTGACCCAGGGCATGAAGACACACAGTTCATTGCGGTGGGAGCGTCCCGACAATCTGCTGTCAGATGATGAGGCGAACTCATCAAGCGTAGTTCCAGTAGCTCTCACGCAATAAATCTTAATCCCTTTGTATGAGCTTTTTGATGGGAGGGAGGAATGAAACAAATACAATTCGAAACAGTTTCAGTGTATACTGGAACAACATGTCTCTCAGTTTCCTTGACCTTACTAGCGACCTAATTTGGCGAGAGCCTACGTCAGACGACACAAAACACAGACACAGGCTGCAAATTACCGACTCACTGTCAGTCAGCGGAGTGAACTTCTTATCACTATTAAAGCAAATCATCTATAGTAAAATATACCTCTGTCAGTGCTTTTTAGGAAAACATATAATAATAATGATTAGGCCGGTCCGGTTTATATTGCACTTATTTCTACGAA